>NC_138774.1:112936466-113318966 GCF_965119305.1 Pelophylax lessonae | reverse complement strand
TGTACCGGGATAATCTTAAGAAAAAGTGCGTAGCGCCAAAAGTTAATGAACAACAGTGAAATGTGAATACTGTGTTATGAATAGAAAACACAATAAAGTCCAAAAAAGTGATAAAGTGAAAAGAATGTATATACAGTGCTTTGCGAAAGTATTCGGCCCCCTTGAACTTTGTGACCTTTTGCCACATTTCAGGCTTCAAACATAAATATATAAAACTGTAATTTTTTGTGAAGAACCAATAACAAGTGGGACACGATCATGAAGTGGAACGAAATTTATTGGATATTTCAAACTTTGTTAACAAATAAAAAACTGAAAAATTGGGCGTGCAAAATTATTTAGCCCCTTTACTTTCAGTGCAGCAAACTCTCTCCAGAAGTTCAGTGAGGATCTCTGAATGATCCAATGTTGACCTAAATGACTAATGATGATAAATAGAATCCACCTGTGTGTAATCAAGTCTCCGTATAAATGCACCTGCACTGTGATAGTCTCAGAGGTCCGTTTAAAGTGCAGAGAGCATCATGAAGAACAAGGAACACACTGGGCAGGTCCGAGATACTGTTGTGCAGAAGTTTAAAGCCGGATTTGGATACAAAAAGATTTCCCAAGCTTTTAACATCCCAAGGAGCACTGTGCAAGCGATAATATTGAAATGGAAGGAGTATCAGACAACTGCAAATCTACGAAGACCTGGCCGTCCCTCTAAACTTTCAGCTCATACAAGGAGAAGACTGATCAGAGATGCAGCCAAGAGGCCCATGATCACTCTGGATGAACTGCAGAGATCAACAGCTGAGGTGGGAGACTCTGTCCATAGGACAAAAATCAGTCGTATACTGCACAAATCTGGCCTTTATGGAAGAATGGCAAGAAGAAAGCCATTTCTTAAAGATATCCATAAAAAGTGTGGTTTAAAGTTTGCCACAAGCCACCTGGGAGACACACCAAACATGTGGAAGAAGGTGCTCTGGTCAGATGAAACCAAAATCAAACTTTTTAGCAACAATGCAAAACGTTATGTTTGGCGTAAAAGCAACACAGCTCATCACCCTGAACAGACCATCCCCACTGTCAAACATGGTGGTGGCAGCATCATGGTTTGGGCCTGCTTTTCTTCAGCAGGGACAGGGAAGATGGTTAAAATTGATGGGAAGATGGATGGAGCCAAATACAGGACCATTCTGGAAGAAAACCTGATGGAGTCTGCAAAAGACCTGAGACTGGGATGGAGATTTGTCTTCCAACAAGACAATGATCCAAAACATAAAGCAAAATCTACAATGTAATGGTTCACAAATAAACATATCCAGGTGTTAGAATGGGCAAGTCAAAGTCCAGACCTGAATCCAATCGAGAATCTGTAGAAAGAACTGAAAACTGCTGTTCACAAACGCTCTCCATCCAACCTCACTGAGCTCGAGCTGTTTTGCAAAGAGGAATGGGCAAAAATTTCAGTCTCTCGATGTGCAAAACTGATAGAGACATACCCCAAGCGACTTACAGCTGTAATCGCAGCAAAAGGTGGCGCTACAAAGTATTAACTTAAGGGTGCTGAATAATTTTGCATGCCCAATTTTTCAGTCTTTTCTTTGTTAAAAAAGTTTGAAATATCCAATAAATTTAGTTCCACTTCATGATTGTATCCCACTTGTTGTTGATTCTTCACAAAAAAATACAGTTTTATATCTTTATGTTTGAAGCCTGAAATGTGGCAAAAGGTCGCAAAGTTTAAGGGGGCCGAATATTTTCGCAAGGCACTATATATAAGTCTAATCTTGAATGAAAATCGACATTAAAAAAAGCATAGAAAAAAAATATAGATTTAAATGCACAGTCCCATGATAGATTCAGCAATATAAACTTATTGGTAAAAGTACAAAGTTCAGTGCACAGATGTGCACAAAAAATTGGTGGTGTCTTAAAAAGTGAAGAAGTGATCCAGTATAGTGCTCCAGAATCATCCACTGCACCCCTGTGAAATGGACACTCGCTGGAAAAGCTGGCTGCCGTTACAGCAGCAAACACGCACTCAGTGTAGATCCACCATCTGTTGTAGAAAGGCTGTTCAGCAATTTGCACCATCCAGATGTAGCTGTGGTAAATAAAGCTCACCGGGAGCCAGATGAAGTCTTCATAGTGTAGTATTTATTGGATGTGTAAGTTAAAAGCCAAAATAAAATTAATTATAAAACCATATGACAATGGGTGCTACTACTGACCCAGTATTGGACAGCGGCCTGACGTCAGCACTAGTGTCTCCTCCCTGACACTTTTCATCCAATAGGACATTATTAAGGGGTTTGTTTTTTAGAGCTGATGTTTGGCTCTCTGGTAATAACAATCAATGCAGCTAAGTAGCAGCTTGGCTGTTATTACGAGCAGTGGGAGGGGACACCCCCTCCCTCCTTCAGCCGATTGCACGTGCTCTCTTTTTGCACCGTGATGTGCCAGCTGGCCGTAGACCTGAACAAAGCTGGAGTCGGCTTTGATCGGGTCTCGGATGTAGTAACCCGGAAGCGATGTCACAACATCACTTTCAGTTTACTGGAATCTTAAAGATGCCAGTTTTTGAAAATCAAAAGTATTCAAAAAGATTTTGAATGCAGAGGAGGGGTTTGGGGTCTTAAAGACCCCACATTCCTCCATAAAGAGTACCTGTCAGGTGCCTATTGCTGTCACAAGGGATGTTTACATTCCTTGTAAAAGTAATACTAGTGATAAAAAAAAGGCGAACGTGTGCATCGGTCCCAAAAGCATGCAAACTGTGATCATTCCAAACATGTGAGGTATCACTGCGAACGTCAGATCATGGGCAGTAACTCTAGTACTAGTACAAATTTTTCTTTCATATGCAATTTAGATTACTTAATAATCTGTTTGTGTAGCTGCTTTTTAAAAAAGTATATATTTATTATATATTTTACTCTCATTCGTGGTGCATAGCGCAGCTATTTTGTATATTTATATATATATATATAACTCTAATACTAGGTCTCCTCTGTAAATCTAAAGTGGTAACCTGTAAAGGCTTTTAAAGAGTCGCCTATGGATGGGAAAATTAACATTGTTTGTCGCTGTTGTGTGGGCGTGCACAACTTTAAAGCATGACATGTGTGGTATCTATTTACTCAGTGTGACATCATCTTTTATATTTTATAAAAAATATGGGTTAATTATTGTGAGCAAATACTGTTCTAACACATTTTCTAGCATTAAAAAAAAATGATTTTCACATGTCAACAAAAAGTGCCAGAAAATGCCTGGTCTTCAAAAGGCATGTTTTTTTAAGGTAAAAAAGCTTCTGTATGAAGCTCTCTGCCCCCCTCCCCCCCTATACTTACTTAAGCCCATTCTCAGTCCAGCACTGTGCTCAAGAGCAGTGGCTCTCTCATCTCTCTTCCTCCTCACAGGGCAGATTGATAGGAGTGAGAACCATTGGCAATGGTGGGAGGAGGGAGATCTTTCACATCTCCCTGCTGCTACAGAGATTAATAATGCTAATGTGCACTAGGAGATTAGGGCTATGCCTATGCGAATACTATTTAACCACTTGGATGAATATACCTAAAGAAAGTGCACGATAAACAGATGGTGCAAAGACAGTTTTTTACATCACAGAGGTTTTCCTATTAAAGTGGTGTTAAACCCAAAACCTAAAATGTAATGTAGCATCGTTTCCAGGCCTGTGGCCTGATGTGGGTCTGCCATTCATACCGGTACTCCCTCCAGTCCATGTGAGCTGTGACCCTGGGTGTGACAACTGAAGCAGCGACAACTCCAGCATCTTTGTTTGTGGTTTTTATTTGATTTAAAGGGGATGGGAGAAGGGAATGAGTGGGATACTCCTTGAGGCTTGAACTAATTACATGTGGGACTTTACTCCTGAAAAATGTCCGTTGGCGCTTCCTTGACGCCAACCGGTGCCAGCCAATGCTCTCTAATGCTGTAAATATCCTGTAGAACACAGAAGTGCTGAATCCTTGACTATTAGTCCAGAAGATCCAGGACTGAGAACTGTAGAACTCCTGACACTGTTGTGCTGTAGCAGTCCCTGAATACTGTCCCCCGCTTTGACCAGCTTGAGGTAGTATGAAGTAGAACTCTGTATAGCTGTACTTGCAACTGACACACTCTGTACAGTTCAGGGCCCAACTGCAGGTGCCCCCTTTAACTTGAACTTTTCAGGGTCCACTGACTATGTACCCACTCTGTAGCTTCAGGGTCCTCAACCTAGGTACCCCCTTTACAACTAGCTGGAACTGGATCCCAGAACTTCTTCTGGGGTGGTCCCCTCTAACTTCAGGCAGACCCCCAGGGGCAATCCTTAGTACTCATGACCTGTGTAGGCTTTCCTGGGACTGGACCCCTCTCTCTCTCCACAGGCTCTCGGCACACCGGATCCCCTCAGCTCACTCAGCATGCTCTGGACACTCAGGCAACAACCCAAGACATCCACCTTCCTTATACAGGAGGAGAGACAGCCACACTCTCCTTCCTGGGACTCTGCTCCCGCCAAAGACATTGTGTCATGTGCCACCCCCAAACTTATACCCACTCCCAGAATCCTTTGCGGCATAATCTGCCTCCTGGGGTAGTTACAAGCCTGGATGTGTCCCCTGATTGGGTTTCCTTCACTGCCCAATGAGAAGCCTCTCACAGGGCCAGTGAGGATATTTCCCTCACAGCAGACACACTTGGTAGCCATGACCACCTACCTCACAAAAGAATACATGGCTCTGCTGTTAGGCAGACAAAGCCCACTATATTTTACCTAGCACCTACCTGTAGGGTGCTACAGTAATATATTTCAACTTACCCATCATTAAATGTGGTGGCTGCATTTTTTTTTTTTTTAAAAGCCCCCCCCCCCTCTGCTTTCACCTGGTGATCTGCCCAGTAACACACTTTGTGTGTTAGGGTGCCAACACTCTGGATGAAGAAGCGGCAGTGGCACCCTTGGACAGCAACATCAATCTGGAGGGAGGAAAGTTAGATGCACATGCAGATTTAGATACACAAATTTAAGCAAACTCCAGCAAATCTTTTATAAGCAGTTACAGCAACAGATTTTGTTTATTTTGGGATAAAGATTTTACATAAATAAAAGCTGATAATTGTAAGCACACCTGCCAGTGTTAAATAGTTTGTCTCAATCCTCTAACTGCTACATCTGCAGGAGAGTTTGTTCTGTTTAAAAACAAGAAACTTACTGGCATAATCAAAAGGTGAACATAAGGTGAACGAAAGCCTAAAAAGAATTGCTAAGCTGCAATAGAATAAATGTTTGCTTTTGGGTTTAATATCACTTTATTAAATGTCAACAGTCGAGTCATCTAAGAGTGCACTTTGGGGAAGGGTACTGCTGCAGCTCACAAATATCAAAAAGATATTTCAGGCGCTTATAATCCGAAATAGTAATTTTCCAGTAAACTGTATCTTGACTGGAGTTCTACTTTATTATGAATAAAATCTGAGCAGGGGTTTAATGGAGCAAATCAACAGCTATGCACATATGCCATAGTTCTTTTTATCATTATCAGTAATGCTTTCTTTGTAAGCAAACCCAACTTATTCTATGGAACTGAATTGGTAGGCTGTAATTATTTTTTCTATCTTTAGTTAGCTTAACAAGTTAAGTGAATAATTCTCTTTTGTTATCTTTCGTGACCCCATCTTAGCGATGTAATTAACCTATAATTCTCATTGGATTCATTATTAACAACATCAATTTCAACTCTACTATACTTTTAGCCATTTCACAGTACACAGTGTTTATAAAATCAATCATTCCCTCTGCTAACACACTGCATTACAAATCTCAGAACCTTTATCTTTGAAGCTGAATCATACATCCAACATATTGACAAGCACAATTATATTCCATCATTTAAACTACAGCTTTATAGTGACGGGCAATGTGTTGTGTTTGATTAAACACATGGCAAAGCTAGAATAATATAAAGCCCCGTCACTTAACAAACAACTTTTGCTTCACAGACAGAAGTTTGGAACTAAAGGCTGTTCAATACAGACAGATAGTACTGCAGGATTAAGCAGGTTGTGATAATTGGTTACTGTACTGGGAGGTCGGCATTGCAGACAATTGAGCATGTTAGAAATTTTTAACCAAATTTTTTTTTTATGGCAGATAAAATGTATAAATACTGTCAGAATATTTATACTGCTCTGAATATAACAGTGTCTATTTATGTCAATAAGCAAAGATCTGTGAGGTAGGAGAATCTCAACTTATTTCCACAAATCAATATGTAGCGAATTCTTTTTAATTGATTAATTTCTTTTTAAAAGCATATACCAATCTTAGTGAAAACAGTCTACAGTATGGAATATATAAAAATATGTATTCACAAGACATGTATTCACAATAAATGATCAAAATGTTGGTAACACAAAAAGATAACTCTACATAAAATACAAACTTAAAATGAACAGTGCAATGTGATATGTAGCTTAATGATGAAAGTAAAAATAATATATAATCAGACCACAATTGTCTGCGAATTGCACAGCCGACAGTCACTCCACTGCAGATGAAGCGAGAATAGGCTATGCAAAACGGGAGACTAATATCGCCAATATGCGCTAAATTTGATATTAATAAAAATGTATAAAAACAAAAATCTGTTTTTTAGAGAAAAATCTACTATGGTTTATACGGCTGGGATTGTAATCTTATTACCCTTAAATATGCAATATAAAACATATAAGGAAGGAAATAAACAATATTGAATAAAATCAAATAACACAGCAAGGTATATTTACCACACTTAAGATGGCTGCTAGCTTCAAATGGTCGTTACCAGAGTCCTTAAGATGGATGCCTTCTTAAAATGGTGGCCAGTGAGGGAGGAGTTTCGTTTGGCTTCCCTCAAAGTTTCAGATAAATGATGGAGCAAAATGGAGTATGTATGGATGAGTATATAGATGGACGTGAGTAGCGTGTGTGTTGCAAGTGTAATGGGTGTTGTCAGTAATGTGTAATGTGTCCTATTACATCTGGGTTCTTCTTTTTATATGGTATTGAACAAAGGACTATTAAAATTGCCATAAGTTAAACCCAGAGGGAGGAACATTATCCCCATTGGTTGGGACATTTTATACATTAACTGGTGATGTCATTGGCAACACCTCTTCACTAATTAACCCAATACTTTGGATAATAAAATTAAAGGATAATTTCTTTATATTTAAGAGTAATCATAAAAGCACAACATAAAACTTGTCCATACTCTCAGTACATACATAAATGTCCATCTATATCTCCATCATGTACCCTGGCAATTATTGGATCTGGTAAGCCATTTATAAGATTATATATTTAAATACAATATATATATTTATATTGGAAAATACTGAGTTACCCCGAGACTGCATTTAGTAGTATCTCCAAAGGGGGCAGTATCGTATTGCTTATTAGATTCATTATTTAGAACATACAATAAGACCACTATTAAAGATAACCTTTGACCTGTCTGGCCAGTGAAAAGCCATTCATTATATAAATTCTGTCAAACACTTCAGACATTTCGTCTAGCTTGTAAGATCTATATGGCCATAAAAACTTAAACACAAACTTCTCTAAAATGAGGTAATTAGTTACACGACACATAATTGTCCTTACACTTAATAGAAAAGTATACTTATGTGTATATATATTTATATATCTAACATTATATAAGTTCCAAGTTCACATTTCTATCAATAATAGAATAAGACTTAATTGTTGATAAACATCTTACATATGATGATGTTTTCTAAAACTTATTTTTAAATAATCCTTTAAAAGAAATACACTGACCTATATTGTTCATTATTAAAAATACTTACAGACAGACTGGCACTACCATTATGTCTTATCTGATGAGATGTCCATGTACCACTTATTTATGATTTAAAAGAAATACAAAGATCTCTGTTGAAATTCTAGACCCTCTTGTAAAGCATTTTGTAAAAGAACATGAACTTTCCATGAACTAACAAAATGGATGCTGCACTGTTTAAAATCTATATGCACAAGATGGAATATACATGGCTTTTCAAATTCATTTTTTTCTCTATTATTTAATCACCCCAATAAACCTGACAATACTATATCAGACTTTCTCAACTTTTTCAACACAAAGGAACCTTTAAAAAAACTTTCCAGTCTTTCCAGGGGAACCCCTGCTTAAAATGACTGCATCTACAACTCATCATACATTATTGGTCAGTGGGAAGAATGCTCCTTACATTTGTGGTCATTGGGAATAAATTCCCCCTTACAGATTGCTAATAAGATACTGTCAATGGGAACTTATCTGAGAGGCAGAAATTGGTCATGGCTCAAGGAACCCTTAGAACCTTTGGAGGAACCCTGGTTGAGAAACCCTACTATATAGTCAAAAGTATGTGGATGCAGGATGAATCCATTAAAGACATTCAAAATATGACAAACCCTCCATAACATATATGGAGGGCAATCCAGATGCATCATTTCCTTACTTAGAACTTCAAAAGGTTACCCATCCCAACTACTAAACAGACTTTGAATCGACTTCCCCTGCGACATGGCTTATCCAAATCTTATAAAATTCTCTCACACCAACCCCACCAAAACACACCTACTTACCTGTCCAAATGGAAGAAAGTCGTAGACATTAAACTTACAATGGGAATACAATACAATAGTTAAGCTGCGCTCATCCAATACATATAACAGTAGGTCAATAAATGGTATATACAGTATAATACACAGGTATAGTAGGATTATGGTGATATACACAAAGTAATTAAAAGTGACTTCAGTGCTGTAAGCAGGGTCTCCGTAAGAGGTGCTTAAGTGGTGCTTTTGCAAATATGATAAAGTGACTGCAGTGCCAATCCTACAATAATAATTAGGGGACACTAATGAGTGAAGTATAAAGGAGGGGGAAGTTTGGGACTTTGAGTGAGGAGCACAATGGGACAAATTATGCGCCTCCATCCCGGTTCGTTGAACATGAAGGAGGTTTTGGGACTTTGAGTGAGAGACATGACCAGGATAGCATACAGATAATAATGACATACAATTATGTATTGGACATCGACAAGTAAATGATAAAAAGGGGGAAGATAGTGCATCCCAATTCCAGTTTGCATAAGATCAGCATAGCAATTGTACATACAAAAGTATATTCATAAACATCAATAGACTGCAATGGTAAACAGTACTGAAGTAATGGATAATAATCAAAACATCATAATAACTCGACGCGTTTCGTGGTCTTAGTATGCCACTTCATCAGGAGTAGATGTATGATCTGTGTGTGTAAAAAATTTATGTAAAAAATGGCAAATGAGGACGAATAAAAACTGGAAGAAAAAAGGGGGGAAGAAGAGGAGATGTGGACCTCTAATTCCCAAACTTACGTTGCTTTGCATGTGTTTGCTGGCTAAGGGAACAGGACATGGCCCGGATGGTCTCCCACGGAGCTGAGGGTCCACAGGGCGGACAAAGAGGGGCCGGACACGCCACACGCATGAAAAGTGTGGGCTGGAGTATATGGTGTAGAGACATAGCTTGTGGCAGCAGACAGGAAATATCTGTCAAATAGTAAAAATTATATACATATATGGATGTATCAAATATGTCATAAGTACAAATGTATTTTATGGTAGAAATATCATAGAGCTGCTGCCACCAAAGAAAGAGTATAGAAAGTGCTAGAGGGGGGGTTTTTGAATCATCCACGGTGAAGTGAAAGAATGATATTAAGTGCATAATATAGGAAATTACTTGCCCATAGTATCCAAGATAGACCATGTGAAAAGGTGACAATAGTGTGTAAGAACCCCTGAGAGGGGTGTGATACTGTGCAGAAACAAAGGGGAAAGTGGAGAAAGAAGGAACCGATGACCAAAGGTGAAAGGTGAAGTGAAAAACCAGATAAGTAGAGGCCTAAAGAAACATACTGAATTTCAAGCCCAGACTGTAGACATGAGTGTCCCGTACCCGCCAATCATAGCTCCGCATTGTGGCACTTTCTATACTCTTTCTTTGGTGGCAGCAGCACTATGATATTTCTACCATAAAATACATTTGTACTTATGACATATTTGATACATCCATATATGTATATCATTTTTACTATTTGACAGATATTTCCTGTCTGCTGCCACAAGCTATGTCTCTACACCATATACTCCAGCCCACACTTTCATGCGTGTGGCGTGTCCGGCCCCTCTTTGTCCGCCCTGTGGACCCTCAGCTCCCGTGGGAGACCATCCGGGCCATGTCCTGTTCCCTTAGCCAGCAAACACCTGCAAAGCAACGTAAGTTTGGGAATTAGAGGTCCACATCTCCTCTTCTTCCCCCCTTTTTTCTTCCAGTTTTTATTCGTCCTCATTTGCCATTTTTTACATATATTTTTTACACACACAGATCATACATCTACTCCTGATGAAGTGGCATACTAAGACCACGAAACGCGTCGAGTTATTATGATGTTTTGATTATTATCCATTACTTCAGTACTGTTTACCATTGCAGTCTATTGATGTTTATGAATGTACTTTTGTATGTACAATTGCTATGCTGATCTTATGCAAACTGGAATTGGGATGCACTATCTTCCCCCTTTTTATCGTTTACTTGTCGATGTCCAATACATAATTGTATGTCATGATTATTATCTGTATGCATGTATGTATCAATAAACGAGATCTTCTTTCCTGCTATCCTGGTCATGTCTCTCACTCAAAGTCCCAAAACCTCCTTCATAATGAGTGAAGTAAAACTAGAGTGATATAACCAATTTATCATAAAACAAAAGATGCTGTAGATAAAGTCAGAGTAAGGTGCTTGGTAGTGCTACTACAAAAACTGTAGTATGATACCAGTGATGGTCACCCAGAACTGACTGGGTGACAACAAAGTTGGATCCAAGATAAAAGTGGCAGTGATATATAAATACAATAATAAATAGGAAGATAGATAGATATAGATATATATATATATATATATATATATATATATATATATACAGTATATCTCCTTAGACTCAGTCTTTTGTCATCACTCACAGGCATGTAAAGTGCACCTGTCACCTTTTAACGTAGTATATGAAGTCAGGACTCCTGACTTGGCCACAAAGTGAAGTGAGGACGACCCCCTAGGGTTTGCAACTTCAAGAATAGGACGGCAATGACAGCTCCAGCATTTCTTTCCTGTATTCTTCTCTAAGTTTCTAAGGATACCAACGTTACCATATAATAAAAAAGTAGGACACGCAAAAGAAAAAATTGTGAAAAAATGAACAGTTGACAGCTAAATGCTCTTATGCACTTTATGTGGCGGTGTTATTAAGTCTTAGAAGTGCAGGTTTCTATTATGGGACCATTATAATCAATGTCATTGCTGCTTTCCTGTCAAATGGACACTAGAAATGCTTCACATGCTTAAACTAAAAAAAAAAAAAAATGCTTCACATCCTTAAAAAAAAAAAAAAAACACATTAATAGTTGCAACATATAAAAAAATTAAGAAACAAAATAAGTAAATGCGTAGTTATAATGCAAGGACAATTCCATTGTGTTAAAGGGACATACGGTATAATGTTTTTCTAGTGAGTCTATATATAGCATTATTACAATGTTTACCTTTAGTCTAAGCCTCCAGTATAGGCAAATATTTAAACTCCAGTATATGTAAGTGTAGACAAATATTATAGGAGTGGTGCATATTCTTGTTCAAGTATTTTACTGGTTAGGAAAGAGAATAGTGATACAAACAAACATCAAACGTACATGGACTAAAGAAAGGTAAGTAAGTAGCACAACATTAGTCAAGATATCGAACACACAAGGGGTTATATATACTGTATGTATAGGCATAAGATACATAACAAGTATTGGAAGGCACATTCTAAAGTCTAGCAATCTGGAATGTGTGAAGAGTGCCTGTTTCTTTAAAACTCTCTATTAGGGATGATCGAATGGTTCGGGTCGACCATCGGTTCGGTGTTCGAGGTTCGGCCGAATTTAGAACTTTTTGCCCAAAAAGTTCGGAATTCGGCAACCAGAACCGACCAAAATGCAATGGGACAGGAAATGGGCTTTAAAAGCCCATGATTGGACCAGAACCATTAGCAAAAGCCAATTGAGGGGGCAGGAGAATGCTAGGAATGTGACTGGAGTGACTAGGGGGTCCATATGCCAATCATTAGTGAATGCGCCCCCCAGTATATAAGATAGCCCCCGCTAAATTCCTAGCATTGTTATACAGGGACATGGAAGAGAGTGGAAGCAGTTCTGTGACTTCTGCTACAAAGTATCATTTAGCATTTATTAGTGTGAGGAAAGAGATATCTAGTGTAGTTAGGGTACTCTTTTACACTTTAGTAAAAAATGTAGTTTCTGTAGGGAAAGTGTTAAGTTCCAGGGTGACCGTAGTGTAGTGTAGGGTGAACTGACAGTGACTGCTATGGGAGGGTGACCAAACCCTTCCATATCAGGGTGACCGCTATAGAGAAAAGCTAGTTTCTCTGAAGTCACTTTCGCTGCAGTAATATGGCTTCGCCCCTGTCAGCTTGCTTTTTGGCTGCAGGCGTCTATAGGGCTTTTTTGAGCACATGTTTGAAGTCAGGCATGACATCTGAACATGTGTATAGGGGGTATATATACACACCCATGTATGTATATATACACCTGCACATATATAGGTGTGAAAGGAGCAGAAAACACTACTTGCGCTAATGAAATAATTAACACCAATATAGTTACGCTCCTATCACACCTATATATGTCTAAGTGTAAAATACATATAAGTATGTGTGTGTATATATACCACTATACACAAGTTCAGATGTTTTGCCTGCCTCCAAAGAACCCAAAAAAATGCCCAAAAAAACGCTAGCGCCAAAAAAAAACGCCCAGGTGTGTTGTTGCAGGCATTTTTTGGGGGTTTTTGGAGGCAGGCAAAACATCTGAACTTGTGTATAGTGGTATATATACACACATACTTATATGTATTTTACACTTAGACATATATAGGTCTTATAGGAGCGGAGCCATATTAGTGTAAATGATTTCATTAGCGCAAGCATATATTTCTGCTACTATCACACCTATATATGTCTAGGTGTATATATACATATAAGTATGTGTGTATATATACCCGTATACACAAGTTCCGATGTTTTGCGTGCCTCCAAAGAACCCAAAAAAATGCCCAAAAAAACGCTAGCGCCAAAAGAAAAACGACCAGGTGTGTTGTTGCAGGCATTTTTTGGGGGTTTTTGGAGGCAGGCAAAACTCTGAACTTGTGTATACGGGTATATATACACACATACTTATATGTATATATTATGTTAGGGCTCACTGCATAATGGAACCCTCCTATGGACTGAGCCTGGAACACTGATGTGTGAAGCCTTGAGGAGTATATAGCAGCTTCCTCAAGACTTTGCGCTGAAGAGTGGTGTGTAACGTGAAACATGTGTAAAAGAGCTGATGGAGGAAAATTGGTGTTCAGCTCTAATGTCAGCAAAAAAACTCTGTAGTCAGTAGGGATGATCGAACTTTTGAAAAGTTCGGTTCGACCAGAACATCCGAACCTCCCAAAAGTTCAGCCCGGATTTCAGAACCCCATTGAAATCAATGGGACCCGAACTTCGGTAATCAAAAAACACCATTTTGAAGCCCTAAAACCCAATAAATGCCCCTAAAAAGTGCATAGGGTTCTGGGTCATACCCCAGGGACTATTAATCACACAAAAAAAAGTTCTTAAAAATTGTCATTTTTGATAGAGAGACAATTATTGAAAAAACCTAGACATATATAGGTGTGATAGTAGCAGAAATATATGCTTGCGCTAATAAAATCATTTACACGAATATGGCTCCGCTCCTATAACACCTATATATGTCTAAGTGTAAAATACATATAAGTATGTGTGTATATATACTACTATACACAAGTTCAGATGTTTTGCCTGCCTCCAAAAAATCCAAAAAAATTCATGAAACAACACAACTGGGCGTTTTTTTTTTTTTTGGCGCTAGCGTTTTTTTGGCATTTTTTTGGGTTCTTTGGAGGCAGGCAAAACATCTGAACTTGTGTATAGTGGTATATATACACACATACTTATATGTATTTTACACTTAGACATATATAGGTGTGATAGGAGCGTAACTATATTGGTGTTAATTATTTCATTAGCGCAAGTAGTGTTTTCTGCTCCTTTCACACCTATATATGTGCAGGTGTATATATACATACATGGGTGTGTATATATACCCCCTATACACATGTTCAGATGTCATGCCTGACTCCAAACATGTGCTCAAAAGATCCCTATAGACGCCTGCAGCCAAAAAGAATGCTGATGGGGGCGAAGCCATATTACTGCAGCGAAAGTGACTTCAGAGAAACTAGCTTTTCTCTATAGTGGTCACCCTGATATGGAAGGGTTTGGTCACCCTGCCATAGCAGTCGCTGTCAGTTCACCCTACACTACACTACAGTGACCCTGGCACTTAACACTTTCCCTACAGAAACTGAATAATTAAAGCTAACTAAAGTGTAAAAGAGCACCCTAACTACACTAGATATCCCTTTCCTCACACTAATAAATGCTAAATGACACTTTGTAGCAGAAGTCACAGAACTGCTTCCACTCTCTTCCATGTCCCTGTATAACAATGCTAGGAATTTGGCGGGGGCTATCTTATATACTGGGGGGCGTATTGGTCTATGGACCCCCTAGTCACTCCAATCACATTCCTAGCATTCTCCTGCCCCCTCAATTGGCTTTTGCTAATGGTTCTAGTCCAATCATGGGCTTTTAAAGCCCATTTCCTGTCCCATTGCATTTTGGTAGGTTCTGGTTGCCGAATTCCGAACTTTTTGGGCAAAAAGTTCTAAATTCGGCCAACCTCGAATAGCCAATGTTCGGGTCGAACCGATGGTCGACCCGAACCGTTCGATCATCCCTAGTAGTCAGTGCCATCACAGGTGTCACTGACAAGTGAATAGACAATATGTTTTCGGTGTGGGGCTCACTGTAGTAGTTTGGGCTCTAACCACAAGGATCGCTAACTCACACATTGAAGCAATTCCAATGTACTAACACTTCACCTAAGTAGTTAATTTAAAATGACTGCATTCAGTTCCCCTATTCTTCTAGCAAGGTCCTCAGCTCTCAACAGCTCAGAGAGGGCACATCTGATGAGGCAGAGGTAGCTAAACATGTGATCTGCAGCCAGCTGAGTTTCCCTCCACTGTCAGACATAACATATAGGCAGCTAAACAGGTGACTATTAGCACCCAACTTCTCCAGAAGACCCAGCTACTGTGAGGAGCGCCTCTTCATTGGCTACCAGTGTACTCCAGCTCCAGTGTGATGGCCCTTTGTCCTTGGGCCTTGGATCTCTCCAGCTTTTTGCTGCTAGAGCTACCTTGGGGTCGCTGAAAGAAATACTGCTTATGAGAATAATCACAAGTAGCTCCTGTGTTCTGAACTGTTTAAAATGAAATAATAAATCTCAGCTGGACTCTTTATAATCTTATAAAGTTTATGATATGAAGCTACATTACCCTGAATGAGCCTCCGAGACATTGCTGTAAAGAGTCCATGTTTGTGCAGCTTTTATAATCGGTTTTGTATTTTTCTGCAGTGTATGCATGTTTTTAGAACCTTTTTTGCAATATTGCTTCTAACTTTGCACCTCTTTACCAAACTGCACCTTACATTACTAGGGATACTCTATATTATATTACTAAATTACTAAAATATTTGACTTTAGGTATTTTGTACCCCAAAGAAAATTCAGTTTAGTAACAGTATATTCCAACTTTGTAAACCAATAAATTGACTTTGCGCATTATTGCTAACTGTTATTTACCACAACTCTTATGTAGATGACTAAAATCCACACTGCGATCAATTCAAAATGTCCAGACTTTTTTTGCTCACATTTGGCAAGGGTATAAACCACTTGACTACATGAGATTTTGAGGTTCTGATCTGTGATCTGATGACAAGAACAAGGGGGACCCACTTTCCTGCTAGATTTTCAATGTATTTTAACTTGGTTAGCAGGAAACATTGGTACTCTTGGGAACTCACTTGTTGTCACTGAAGTTCCCAATGGCTATTAAAACCCAGCAATTATCCACCTGGGGCGGGGTTTGCCAGCAAGATGGCTGGCCGCATGTGATTGAAGCTCTGCAGGCCTCCACTCGAGCTCCATGCGGTGCACCTTGATACCCACCTTGATCCGGACCTACATGCGAGTATTGCGGCAGCTTGCGATACATACTGGGCAATATGAGTAAGGAGACAAGTAAGGAACGTCCTGCTACGGCAACAGAACGTTTGAAGGAGTTTGTGCGGACCGAGAAGCAGGAAGTAGGTCGGAGCCCACCAAACACACAGAGCGGAGGAAGCAGCAGCAATACACAGAGCAACATGACGGCAGAGAAACCAGCAAAACTCTCACTTGAACAGGTACATTCTCAACTTATGGCTGCTATAACTGCAAGTAATACTATGTTGACTGGTAAAATGGAGGAAATTAGAATGGATATTGGTACCATGATCTGCAGGCTGTGAGAGAGCAGATGGCAGAGGCTGAAAAAAGGATATCCTCATTAGAGGATAATTACACTCAAGTGCCAAATTGTATATTGGCAGCTGAAAAGCGAGTAACATACCTTAATCAAAAAGTTGATGACTTAGAAAACAGATTAATACGCAATAATATCAGATTTGTGGGTTTACCAGAGAGGTCCGAGGGGAAGAATCCTGGAGAATTTGTGGAGACATGGATTAAAACCCTATTTCCTGATACTACTTTCTCCACAGCATTTGCAGTAGAAAGAGCCCATAGGATTCCTGCAAAACCACCAGCCCCTGGAGCCCCTGCAAGACCTTTACTTGCACGATTTTTGAATTGTAAAGATCGGGATCTTATACTACGGAAAGCAAGACAAAAGGGCACCATTCAATATGAAAACGCACAAGTGTTTTTTTTCCCTGATTTTTCAATAGATCTCCAAAAATTGAGAGCTACCTTTTTTGAAGTTAAAAAAAAATTAAGAGAACGACACGTTATCTACTCCATGGCATACCCTGCGAGGATGAGGGTGGAGGAAGATGGTAAAATATATTTCTTCAATACTCCGGAGAGTGTACAAGAATGGGTTTGTTCGAAAGGAACTATAAAGTGAACGGAAAGAAGAATCTTGCCATTTTCCTTTGTTTTTCCTTGTAATGAAAACGTTTTCTTTTTTCCTGGTGAAGGATACAAGAAATAAGAAAAAAAAAAAGAGAAGCATGTGGATGATGAAATGATGAGGCGGGGGGAGTGAAGGGGCTGGGAGTCAAGGAACTATGTTTTTTTTTTTGTTGTTGTTTATATTTTTTTTTGTGCGTTTTTTTTTTTTTTTGGGGTTCCTCTTCCCCTCCCTCCCTCCTCCCACCACTGGTAATTCTTTGAGCCATTTTTTTTTTTTTTGATGGCTTAGCAAAATTCCTTTTTTATTTTCTTAGAGGAAAACATAACATTTTTCTGAGAGTAAGGTGGGAGCTTGAGTGAAGGCCGAAGCTATATTGTCCTTGCATGCAAATGATTGTATGCTCGGGCAATGTCCCATTGGTTTTTTTTTTGGAGTAAGACCTATTGGTCAACATTTTGCTATATGTGCATGATGATTTTTCTTTTTAAAAAAAAATAATTTTTTTTTGGTAATTTTGTTTGTGATTCTTTTTTTTTTCTCTTTTTTTCTTTTTTTTTCATATTTTTTCTTGTTACTTTTGAAGATCGCTGTGTCCTGGTGTGCCCAACTGACCTCAATAATTATATTGGTATAAAATATAAGGAGTACATTGCTATGGGGTATTATCATGATAAATGTCATAGATAGACGGTTAGATATATGGGATCCCTTTTGGAAAGTGAACCTACAGCTATATATAGAAAAAAAAACTCTAAGATGACTACAAAATGTGGGTTCCTATCATGGAATGTTAGGGGTCTAGGGACCCCCCAGAAGAGATCCCAGGTAATTACAAATATATTACAAACTAAAGCACAAATTATATGCCTGCAAGAGACACATATGATCCCAGATACAACAAACCAATTGTGTAAACCCTGGATCCAATGGTCAATACACTCAAGCTATTCAACATATGCAAGGGGGGTTTCATTGCTTGTCCATAGGTCGGTACCATGGAAGTGCTTTCAAAAAAAGGTAGACCCTGAAGGGCAATATGTATTTGTACGAGCTCAAGTGTATGATATACCATTTGTTATTTTAGGTATATATAATCCACCACCTGCTAAGTGTAATTAAAGAAGCTATGCTATTTGCAAGTTTATACCCAGAGGCATTAGTGCTATGCCTCTGAGACTTTAATCTTCTGTGGGACCCGCTGGTGGACAGGCATGGACCCCCCCCTAAAAAGAACTCGAAAACCACTTATGTTTCGTGAGTTAGGGGAAGAATTTGGATGGAGAGATTTGTGGCGAATGCTTAATCCCCAGACCAGGGCTTATTCCTGGGCCATCCCAGGAAGGGGATGTCTGTCGAGAATAGATCTGGCGCTGGGAAATTATAAAATTATTTCTAGGGTTGTCTCTGTTGAATATTTGATTAGAGGAGTGTCTGATCACTCACCACTCCTGGTAAATATAGCAATAGGAATTGAGGGGATGAAGCAAAACTGGAAATTTCAGCCATATTGGTTATCACAGATTGGAACGCACGATCGTATACCTGAACAATTGCAGATATTTTTAGAAATACATGGATCCCAAAGAGATTTGATCTTTTGGGATACCTTAAAAGCATATTTACGGGGGGCACTTATATCAACAATATCATATATTAAAAGAGCCACCAGGCAGGAAACGGAAGATCTAGAAGAGCAATGTAGAGATACAGAAGCTGCGTTTTTGAAAACACTAACTGAAATAAATAGGGAAAAATGGGAAATGACAGTAAGAAAATATACTACACATATAGCAGCAATAGCTAAATACAAACAATTTGAATATCAACAGAAGTACTTTGAACAAGAGAATACTTCAAGTCGTCTTTTAGCACATATGGCTAAGCAACAAAGTACAAGTTTAGTTATAACTAATATACAGCGCCCTGACGGGGAATACGTAAGGGATGTGGCTGGTATTATGTCATGCTTTCACACGTTTTATACTGATATGTATGCCACCTCTCTTGCGTATAATGCAGATGAAATTTCAACTTATCTGAGTGAAATACACTTTCCAGCCTTAACGACCGAGCAGGTGAAATCATTAGAGGAAAATACAAGCGAGGAAGAAGTAAGAAGAGCAATAACAAGTCTAGCAATAGGAAAGGCTTCAGGACCAGATGGACTTCCGTTAGAAGTATATAGTAAATACGTGGATATTCTTGCCCCAGTGCTAGTTCAAGTATTTGATGCAGCTTTCAGGGTAAAAAGACTTCCTGAATCCATGTATTTAGCTACAGTAGTACTAATTCTAAAACCAGATAAAAATTTAACAGATTGTGCTTCATACCGACCCATATCATTATTAAATACAGACTACAAAATTCTTGCAAAAATTTTGGCCCATAGATTAAACAATGTAATACTTAATATTATACACCCAGATCAAACTAGATTTATGCCAGGAAAATCCACATCTATAAATCTTCGAAGAACACAACTTATAGCTCAGCTTAGAGATCAACTACCAGACTCAAGTGTCTTGGCCTCTCTTGATACAGCAAAGGCTTTTGATTCTATTGAATGGCCCTTTTTGCAGGCAGTGCTTAGGGCATTTGGATTTGGGGAGAAATTCTGTACTTGGGTGGAAATAATGTATCTAAATCCAACTTCTCAGCTGTTGGTAAATGGCTTTTTACCAAGGCCATACAATTATATAGAGGCACCCGGCAGGGATGCCCTCTATCACCACTCTTATTTTCAGTAGCTATTGAATCTTTGGCACTTTGACTTCGTCAAACCCCTTCTGTACGGGGCATTACATTGGCAGAAAGGATAGATATAGTGGGATTATATGCTGATGATCTTGTTTTATATTTAAATGATGCACATGGATCATTGGAAGCAGCTATGCATATAATAGAACTATTTGGTTCTTATTCAGGCCTTAAAATGAATTGGCAAAAATCCTCCCTTATGCCATTGCAACCACAACTACTCACACTAAGCAAGGATTCAAGTTTATTAAAGGTAGTGTCCTCTTTCAAATACCTGGGAATAAATATTACAAGATTACCACAAGCAGCTTTACAGGCTAACCTTAATCCACTCATGACAACAATTAAAACTAAATTAGCTACTTGGGCTAAATTACCACTTTCAGTTGCAGGGAGAATAAATTTAATCAAGATGGTCTATTACCGAAATGTTTATACATTTTTTCACATATGTCGGTTATAGTCCCTAAAACTATTTTTAAAAAAATAGATGCCCTATTTACCACATTTATTTGGGGAAAGGGTAGAAATAGAATAAGGTTAACCACACTTCAGAGAGCTAAAACAGAAGCAGGTATGGCACTTCCTAATATATACAGATACTATCTCGCTGGACAACTTAAACATCTCACAGGATGGATAGTACCAGTAACACTACAGATGGTAGAATCACACCTGGCTCATGTTTTACAAATCGATAATTTACTTATAGCCCTAGAAGCACCTTTGAATAAATTAAAATATAAGCAAATACCAATGTTAACATTAGCTCATACAATATGGAGAGAGGCAAAACGTATAGAGGGAAACACACAAATAAACATGGATCTCCCACTATGGCGAAACCCAATGTTTAATCATCTGAAACAATTGGTAGAGTATCAGTTCTGGGAACAAAAAGGGATATCCATCCTTGCAGACGTATATGACATAACACATATGTACTCTTTTTCAGATATACAAATGAAATATGATATACCACATACCTCATTATATAGATACCTACAGTTGTGACATGCCTTACAAGCGCAATTTGGAGTTTTGGGACCTGGGATCTCTAGATATCCAATGATTGGTATCCTTAGGTCCCAGGGCCCTAAAGGATTAATCTCTAAAATATATGCACATTTAACCAGGGTTAATTCAGGAATGAATCCCTTGGCAATAAGAACAAAATGGCAGGAAATATTTCCCAATTTAACTGACGAAGATTGGAAAGAAGCCTGTTCATCCCATTTATATGTATCGCCAGCAGCAAACAATAGGTTAATACAATTATATATGCTAAATCAATCATATCTCTCTCCAAGTAGACTTTATGCAATGCAAAGCATTGCATCTCCTAAATGTTTGAGATGCAGTGCTAAGCGGGCAGACTTTATACATATTATGTGGTTTTGTCCAGTGATATCAAGATTCTGGCAGGAAATAATTCAAATATTATCCTCTGTCCTGAATATGCCTGTACATTTGACCCCACTGGGGTCTACTATACCTACTGGGTATAGTAGATGAAATAACATGGTCTAGATATCACAAGATAATGCTTAGAGAAACACTGTTTATGGCAAGGAAAACAATCACAGTTAAGTGGATTCAAGTGAAGCCCCCTGCTGTTAAGAACTGGATAAGAGCGGTAAATCAGATTTTACTATTTGAAAAAGTATTGTATATGCATAGAAGATGCTCAATGAAATATAATAAAATTTGGGATAATTGGTGTCAATCAACATTAACCAATGGTTGAATATAAGGAGATAACCAAGAGGATATAGAGGGATGCACATAGTATGATGAGGAAATAAATCTATGATTGCGATGGAGCAAGGGGTTGGGGCACACCAGGACAACGGCGATCAATTAAGCTAAATGGATATACCTTGGCATAAAGAGATTATGAATACTAAGTAAACAGATAATTATTTGGATATTGTATAATTTTTTTATTTTATATTGTTTTGTCCCTTTGTTGAAAGGACATTTGTAATGTTCATTTTTATGCACATGTTGAAATAAAAAGAATTAAAAAAAAAAAAAAAAACAGCAATTATTCAGATCACCATACTTCTCCAAGAACTAAAATATTCTGTGTGAATGGTCTGACCCTTTATGGCTGGTTCACCCCAGGAATCGCACAGGAACGTGCAACGATCTGGTGCAGGAAAATGTACTGCATTTAGGGTGTCATTAACTTAAAATGTTACTAAACCCAGGGTGTTCCCTATATCTGGTCTCCTACAGTACACAGAATATGGAAATGCAATTATTTTAGTAAATATAAGCTGCTAAATACAATTTCTCATCAACAGTATATAGCAGTCTTGTGACTTCTATTAGTGTTCGGCTGAGCACTGGTTAAGGCTTATAAGAAGATTTTTCATTCTCCTCTGTCTGTCCTATAAGGCTGTATGACCCCTGAGCCTCTGTTTGGACAGTCTGAGTGGGTGTGGAGGTAAATGGCGCTGTCAACAAGTATAAATGATACAGGTGGGTAAGGGATATAAATATCTGTATAGGTCTGTAGGTGGATCACTATATATTAAATATAAAAGGAGTTGAATAAAAAGTGTCAAATATATAACAAATGCAAAAGTGTATCAGTTGGAAGAAATAAATAAATAAAATCAAATATTAATAGTGATCACTAAGTGAGGGTGATCCAAATTAAATAAATAAATAAATATTAAATTGATTAATAAATAATTTGTGTACCCAGATGGTCTAAAATTGATATATAGTGTGGGTGATCGCTAAAAATAAGTGCTGATAAATAACATGTGACAATCCAATTTAACAATAAGTAATCAAAAGCCAGAGAAATTAACTAATAAAACAGTGGTAAAAGTGATCCTTAAATAAAATGTCAAACCAATAGTAATGATACTAAAATTGCTGAAATGGCTAACAGTTATATAAGTTAGAGATAGTGCTCTTATAAAGTACATATAAGGTGCTTGCAGTGGATAAATACTTCAAAAAAAATTTTTTGTAAACATCACATAAATATAATATATAGTTTTAAGCAATGTCCAATAGAAAAACCATTAAATATCCGTGGAAATATTATAGAAATATTATCCCAATTAAGTCCACAAACAGGTGCGAGTAAAATCCAAAAAAACAAAAAAGGTATCAGGAAAAGTGGATCCCAGGTACTCTGTGAAGGGGGGGTGCTCAATATAGGAATAGGTGCTCCCCTCCTATTGATCCCGCACTCACCAGAGGGTGGTACCCCTACAGGGGTAAACAGCGTTTAGGGTAACTCTTATGAGTCCCTCCGACAGTTAGCTAGACATCCACTTCCTCCAGAATACGCCTTTCATATACTCTCCACCATAATATTTCATATATAATGTATCCTCATAAGTAATCCGATATGGTAAGGGAAGGTATCCAGATAAATGTAAGGAAGAAAAAGGCTCCAATAGTGAAGTATTGTAACTCACTTTTCGCTTTATTTAAGTAAAAAAATTACATAGTACTCACATTTGATAAAAGACACCTCGTGTAGCGGTAACTTCCAGGACGTGGTGCGCTCCACCGGCCGGATCTGCGTGTCAATCAACAGGAAGCGGAACTGACGTGACCACGCTCTACGCGTTTCGTCATCAATGACGTCATCAGGAGCAGCGTTGCTCCTGATGACGTCATTGATGACGAAACGCGTAGAGCATGGTCACGTCAGTTCCGCTTCCTGTTGATTGACACGCAGATCCGGCCGGTGGAGCGCCCCCAATACTCTGTACTATCAGCAGATGTATTGGGGACTGTAAAAGAAGGGGAGGATCAGAGAATACAGTTTCAAAAGGCCTTTTTACACAATCCAAAGGATTAGCCCCTTAGGTTCCATAGTGAGTATAACAAGCATGCTTTACTGCATATACACTCTGATTTTACTGTTGTGGGTTTAGTAAGACTTTAACATTGACACCCGTTGCAGACTGCAACTGCAGTGCATTGTGAACACTGTGTGGCACATGCATACAGAACGCAGGTTTCCTGCACCAAATTCTGGTGTGAACTTGTACATAAAGCATACACCACGTCAACTTTCACTGCTGTGTAGTAACCTGCTACATTCATATAAACAGCTCACCATCATAAAAAAAGCACCTCATGCACATGCCAGAAAATTGTATAAATATAATACGTTATTTTGTAAAGCTGAAATTCAGCTCTACATTCCTTCTTGAACAGTTGTACATTCTCCTCTCTACTGAAATAATTTACTCTGATTTCACTGCACACTGTGAGCTCCTAACAATGTGAATTAGAAGCTGCAGGAAGTCAGATAGCACCCACCTTATTTCCTGGCATCATCCAGCATTATCTAGACTTTTCCTCTCCAGCAATATTTCACCTCTTTTATTTACTGGAATTCAGTTTTTCAATCATGAGTGTTACCTAGGGCAGCCTGTATGCAAATGTCCCCTGCCAAGAATTGCCAATTCTCCACACTGACACTCATCCATCAAGGAAATTTAATATTTGAATAATTCCTCTTAAAGCGAAAGTAAACCCATTGATTTAACAGTTTCAAAAAAGTTACATTCCCAACACGTGTCGGCAATGTAACTGTCACATTTGTTGTGCTCTCAGCCAAACTGTCAAACCACCCAGTGGTTGGTGTCCTAACTGATGACATGTGCAGCATCATGGCAGGTGAAGATTAAACAGAGGCCAAGATGGCAGCTTTCTTGGCTCAAAAAGATAGGAGGGTGCATGAGAAGATCCGAGGGCTCCAAGGTAGAGTACTGAGTCAGGGTGCTGTGATATTTTGAGGAAGCTGTGTAAAGAACCCTACTGACCACTCTGAACAGCCATGATATGTCTGCATTCCATCGAGAAGCGCAAAGATCAAGTGATGGCATCAGTGGGTCTAAAATAAAATATGTTATGAAAACAGAAGATTTTTTTTAACCACTTAAGCCCCGGAAGATTTTACCCCCATTCCGACCAGGGGGTATTTTGCAATTCGGCACTGCGTGACTTTAACGGAAAATTGCGCGGTCGTGCGACGCTGTACCTAAACAAATTTGGCGTCCTTTTTTTTCCCACAAACAGAGCTTTCTTTTGGTGGTATTTGATCACCTGTGCGATTTTTTGATCACGCGCTATAAACAAAAAAAGAGCGTCAATTTTGCAAAAATAACAATATTTTTCACAATTTTTTATATGAAATTTCCCCAAAAAAAATGTAAAAATCAAAATTTTTTAACATTTTCAGCCAATTTGTTTTATGCTACCAATGTTTGGTAAAAAAAAATCGCAAAAAGCGTATTTTGATTGGTTTGCGCAAAAGTTATCGCGTTTACTAACAAAGGGAAAGATTTTTGTCATTTTTGTTGTTTTTTTTAACGCGTAATGGCGGCGATCTGCGATTTTTTTTGCGGTACTGCGACATTGGGGCGGACCGTTCGGACCCTTGACTGACATTTGTTACACTTTTGGGGTTACCAGTGACATTTCTACAGTAATCAGTGCTATACATATGCACTGTTACTGTAAAAATACACTGGTAGTGAAGGGGTTAACTTTATTTGGGAGGGAGGGGCTGTGTGTATCCCTAGGGGCGTGCTTTCTACTGTGATTGGCTGTGGCTTGAGCTGTAAGGACACTGATCAACGGATCTACATACTAGATCTGTGTGATCAGTGTCTTTACAGCGAGGAGAATGACAGGTGGCTTGTTTACACAAGCTGCCTGACATTCTCCCTCTCCCCCGCCGATCGCCGAGTGACCGGCGGACATCGGGTCCGCTGGTCACACGCGGGGGGGGGCCGTGACCACGCGGGAGCGCGCCTCCGGCGGCGCGCGCTCGCTCCCTAGACCCTCACAAGCTAGTGACGTAGCCCTACGTCACTTTGCCTGTGAGGGGCTGACTGCCGACGTAGATCGGCGTTAGGCAGTCGGCAAGTGGTTAAAGATTTCATTAGCATAATGATAAGGAGGCAAGTGAGAAATTAAGAAAGGCAAAAATATAAGTAGATTCAACTACAGCTTTCAGCATTAATACTGAAAGAAACAAAAATAAAAATCTGACCAAAATTACAAATTCACTTTGAATTAAACAAGATCCTTTGGTTTTTCCAGCAATCATAGATTATATATATAGTAAGGCTGTGATATAATGTCACGGAGTGGTGATATGGGCTGAGATTCTTGACATTAATGAATACATACATCAAGAAAAGTACAAGCACATAAGTCTCATGTATAATAGACAAAAGCCGATTCAGTTCTTTTTCTTTCAGCTGGTGCCCTGCTTTTTTTCTGTATTATGTAACACAGGAGCAAACGCATTATTAAGAAACAGCTGGTATTATCCTGAATTGTTAAGACACGTCTTATGCCTAGATTTAAAGAGACATTTCAGACAACAAGTGAACTTTTAATGCATTCCAGGCTTCCAGCACACTAAAGCTATGATAAAGTTAGGGTTCATTTGCTGTATACTAGTAGTTGGGTGGTTTTAAAACCATGCTGTTTTGCTGCGTTTTTACCAGCTCTCAACCAGAAAGCAAAGATAGCAGCCAGGATTGTACCCATGCTGCAGCTGCTATGCTTTTCTTCATCACTGTGGCAGGAAATATACCCCCTGTCGCATTTTGGCAGGCACTACCACCTATCAAATGAGACCCATTCAAATGAATGAGGCCGTTTTGTAACTGCCCCACAACTGTGCATAATGCATGCAGTTGTGGCATGGTAGCGTAGCATTTAGGGCGTCAAAACAGGCAGTATGAACGCAACATATAGCCTCCTCATCACCTGCCAAATACACTTAAATTTGTGAACCGGAGTGTGGATTGCTTTTCAGAATAGCGGTAGTCCTTGCAAATAAAAATGATTAGAAAAATTCACATCGACCTGAAAACAATAATACTAAAACCAACGTGAATAACACTACTCGCTGCTGCTACTTAACCCCTTCTAGGCCCGAAGATTTTGCCCCCTTAATGACCAGGCCATTTTTTGCGATTTGGTGTTACTTTAACTGACAATTGCGCGGTCACGCGATGCTGTACCCTAATAAATGTATTTTCTCCCTACAAATAGAGCTTTCTTTTGGTGGTATTTGATCAAGTGTGCGATTTTTTTTTTTTTTTGCTATAAACAAAAAAGTGCAACAATTCTGAAATAAAAAAAAAATATTTTTCACTTTCTGCTACATAACATTCACCCAAAAATATTGAAAATCTAATTTTTTCATCCTTTAGGCCAATTTGTATTCTGCTACATATTTTTTGTAAAAAAAAAAAAAATCCCAATGAGCGTATTTTGATTGGTTTGCACAAAAGATATCGTGTCTACAAACTAGAGGAAAGATTTACTGTATGTCATATTTATTTATTTATTTATTTTTTACTAGTAATGGCTGTGATCTGCGATTTTTAGCCGGACTGCAACATTGCAGCAGACAGATGAGACACCTAACTGACATTTTTGTCACTTTTGGAGGGACCATTGACATTACTACAGTGATCAGTGCTAAAAATATGCACTGTTACTGTAATAATGACACTGGCAGGAAGAGGTTAACCTAGGGGTGATCAAAAGGTTAAGTGTTAGCCTAGGGGAGAGTTTTCTAACTGTATGGGGGAAGGACTTGTGGAATCAACACAGAGACCTGTGATCCTAAATAGGAGGATCACAGCCTCTCTGAGTTCATTCCAGAGGGAACAACGGTCTACTGTGTTTACAACAGCAATCAGTCGTTCTCTCTCAGCAAGGAGCGATCGCGTGTGCCCGGTGGCAATCGCTGCTTCCAGTCCCATGGATCGGCTTCCCCGCTTCCTAATGGGGAGGGCGCGCTCCTCCAGTACAGGTATGGCGATCACGCTGCCGAGCCAGCCTGCCGAAGTATATCTGTGGCGGGCGGTCGGCAAGTGGTTAACAATCAAAATGTATATCTAGAAAGGTGAAAAGTCATTAGTGTTAAACACCCAATAATATTCCACAGTAGTGCAAATTAAACAATAGAAAGAAAAAAAAAATTATTACAACAAATACAAAAATAAAAAAATATCAAAGTCCTTCAAACAAATGTCCATAAAGTGCCAGAAGAGTGCTTAGTCTCTTCTCAATAAAAGCAATAAATGTGAATTCACCATTAAAGGGAATGTGTGGGTCTTTCTCTCGATTCACACCTATGCATGTGTCTTTTGAGTGTTTCTGTAGTGCTTTTTGCTGTGCTTTGCACATTTTTTTTACTGCAATTTTGCAGAAATTTTACAGCGATTTGCATTTTGCCTTTTTAAGCTTTTTTTTTTTTTGGAAAATTTGTAGTTGGGCAGATTTAATAATGCAAATCGCAGCAAAATCTTGGTAAAAATGCAGTAAAAATGCACTACATGCTTTTCTGCAGCTTCTCCATTGAAGTATTTTGAACCAAAAAAACAAAAATAGCACCATTTTGCATTTAAAAAAGTCCCTGACCCTTTCCAAAAATGCAGAGGCACAAAAATGCATTATTGTGAACGTATTCTATAGGAACCCATGTTAAAAAAATGTCCTGCATTTGTGCAAAAAGCATGAAAAAGCACATTGGTGTGATTGGAACCTCACTCCCTTAGAAAAGCATGAAACACCTCCAATGGTGTAGTATCTCAAATCAACATCCTTTTCTTAAAAGAAAACCAATCACATTTAGAACCAAAGTAATATAGCTCATCACATAAAAATGGCGTCAAGTTATCAAGTTCAGTCTATAGCGGTCTCACCACCTCCAGTCTGGTTGAGGTGGCAGCTATGCCACTTTTGCTTCCTGTCCTGACGTCATATCCAGTTGTCGCTGTGACGAAGTTGGATGTGAAGAAACGCATCGAGGCGTGCTTACATAGCAACCGGATGTGACGTCAGGACAGGAAGCGGAAGTGACGAGGTATCATACTAGGATTGAAAATGCTTGCTTCCTAGTTGCAACAAGGAAAAAAAAAGGCCATAGGATAATATGTTATCATGCAGAGAAGAGAAGCATGCTTCAGATAGGATAAGATAATACTTTATTGGCATTGCATACATACAACGAAATTTATCAAGATACTCTTTACAACAGTAATTTAATAAACATTTCTCAACCACACATACATATTCCTAGCAGATGCCCAAGTATCTGTTCCTAAATATAACAAAATATAAAATGTTTTTTAAAAAATAATTTTTTTACTTAAAAAATTCTTAAAATGCTGTACCTGGTGGGGTTATGGACAGAACAGCTCTAGAGAAAAAAAACTACACTTTAAGCGATTAATGTGCATTTTGAGTGTCCTATATCTTTTCCCAGATGACAACGAAACAAACACTTTGGGGGTTATTTACTAAAACTAAAATCTGGTGCAGGTCTGCAAAGAAACCAATCAGCTTCCAGGTTTTATTGTCAAAGCTCAATTGAACAGGCTGAAGTTAGAAGCTGATTGGCTACCATGCACAGCTGCACCAGATTCTGAGTGCATCAGTTTTAGTAATATAGGTTGGATCACTACTAATAGCTTTTACCCGCTTCCTTAATCGGCTAGCATATGCGGTGTCCAAATTTGGTAGCTCTGTACCTATGATTCGCTGTGCTGTTTTCAGAACACGAGACAGGAGCTTCTAATCCTCCGCCCTGCAGCTGGCATACCACACTACAGTGCAATAGAGAAGAATATTCTCAAAGGTACAATGATAGAAATTGACCATAATTGCCTTAAATGCAATCCAGCCTGTGACGGAAAAACTGTCTCTGCTGCTTTTCACTAGAAAACAAATATTTTGAGACCATGCAACTTCCTTGTAATATGCACTCCCAAAAATGTGATAGTGTCCACTATTTCCACCTCCTCACCCCCTATATATACTGTGCAATAATTGGTCTTTTTTGATCTCCTATAATCCACTATTATTTCTTTAGTTTTTTTGCAGTACTGAGTAATAAATCATTTTATGTACACCACTCAACCAAATGTTAGATTTCCTGCCTATAAGCTGTCTTGTCATTATCTTGTACGAGTCCAACTAAAGTGGTGTCATCAGCAAATTTCACTACAGTTTTAGATGCATGTATGGGAGTACAGTTATGTGTAAACAATGTAAACAGGGCCAGGCTCAACCCACATCCCTGTACCTGTGGTGTATTTAAAATAATATTATTAGAGACCCGATGATCTCACGATTTGTGGCCTTTTTGTTAGGAAATCCATAATCCATGGGCACAGCAATGGATGTAGGACCAAATCATTTAACTTTTTCCCTAATTTGTCAGGAATTACTGTGTTAAATGCTGAGCTAAAATCAATGAATAACATCTTGAGTGCTCAAGATGTGTCAAGGCAGTATGCAATGCAATGAAATTGCATCATATGTGGATCTGTTTGCACAATAGAGAGGCTTTTCTGATGAGAAGCAGAGATGGGCTGAAAGATCCCCTGTTTGGTTTCACACCAGAACTCTTGAACATTGCGAAAGTCGATTGATGAACCACATTAAAAGTCTATGGGACCCAAACTGAAAAAAAACTGAAAGAAATTACTGCAAGCAATTGGGTATACAATGGTTATGGGGGTCAGGTTACTCCCTTGGGAGACATGTATCAATTTAAAAAAAGTTTTTAACCGATTAGTGATTTGCTGATGCTTAAGGTGAAGCCTGAAAAATTCCTTTAAATAAAGTGCCTGGGGGGTCCCCCTAGTCCGCCTGTAAAGTAGAGCATCTGTACCGTGTAAAGAACCTCATGCAACAATGACATTTTCCCTGTAAGCTTTCTTTATTTAATAAACAAAGGCTTGGGGAGCCAGTCTGATAATGAGGCCACAATTTAGTGCACTCGGAATAAGATTAGAGATTTTTGGTGTCTGTTTGGCAGACTTTGGATAAAAGGAACAGGTGTAGAAAAATTGGGCTTTGGGTGTTGGCGGTGCCTTCACACCGTAACCCTATAGAGGTACTGTTGATGAATCAAGTAATGGCTGTGCATTGTCATGGGGCAAGTGGCTGACGCAGTGCTCAAATAACTCAGCTGACTCCTCCATACATGATGCTGGGGCTATGGCAGGAGTAACTGTGGACAAGGAGGCAAATTAAGCCACTCTGGCAGCTGCAGTGGACTATGCACTAGTCTCTGCTGGGATGACAGAGGATGAGGATGGTTTGTAAGCCAGTCCACAACCTCCTCTGCATACTGTGGCTGGATAGCACAGGTAACATCAATAAACTGAGGAAATGGTCCCCTGCCTGAGGACACACAACGTACCCCTTTGCCTGTGGACACAGATGCTGCTGCCCCCCACAGTGCCATGGGAAAACCTGCTTCTCCTTGCTGGCCTCCCAGACATGATGGGGGGCTTATTACCAAAATTTTATAGAGAAGGGGAAATGTGTGCTTGGATGCACTTTAATCAATGGAAAGTGGTGTTTGGTGCACTTGAACTTGAGTACTCATTACACTGAAACACTCCACTGACACAATACAATATACTGCAGTAAAACTGCACTGACGCACTTCAGTATAATGCAGTAAAAGTGCACTAACGCAATTCAATATTCCGCAGTACAAGCGCATTAACGCAATACAATATACTGTCATAAAACCGCACGGACGCACTTCAATATATTGCTATGAAAGTGCACTAAGGCACTTCAATATACTGCAGTAAAGGTAGACTAATGCAATTCAATATACTGCAGAAAAAGTGCACTAATGCAATTCAATATACTGCAGTAAAAATCCATTAATGCACTTAAATATACTGCTGTAAAAGTGCACAAAGGCACTTCAACACACTGCAGTAAAAGTGCACTAAAGCAATTCAATATACTGCAGTACAAGTGCATTAAACCAATTCAATATACTGCCATAAAACTGCACAAATGCACTTCAATATATTGCCGTAAAAGTGCACTAAGGCACTTCAATATACTGCAGTAAAAGTGCACTAATGCAATTCAATATACTGCAGTAAAACTGCACTAATGCACTTCAATATACTGCCGGAAAAGTGCACTTAGGCACTTCAATATACCCCAGTAAAAGTGCACTAATGCAATTCATTATACTGCAGTAAAACTGCACTAACGTACTTCAATATACTGCCGGAAAAGTGCACTAAGGCACTTCCATATACTGCAGTAAAAGTGCACTAACGTAGTACAATATACTGCAGTACACATGCACTATAGCACATCAATATTCTGCAGTAAACGTGCACTAATGCAGTTCAATATACTACAGTAAATGTGTACTAATGCAGTTCAATTTACTGCAGTAAATGTGCACTAACGCACGTCAATATACTGCAGTAAAACTGCACTGACGCACTTTAATATATTGCTGTAAAAGTGCAGTAATGCACTTCAATATACTGCTGTAAAAGTGCACAAAGGCACTTCAATACACTGCAGTAACAGTGCATTAAAGCAATGCAATATACTGAAGAAAAAGTGCACTAACACAACTCAATATACTGCAGTAAAAGTGCACTAATGCAATTCAATATACTGCAGTAAAACTGCACTAACGTACTTCATTATATGGCCGTAAAAGTGCACTAACACATTTCAAAATAGTGCCATAAAAGTGCACAAAGGCACTTTAATTTACTGCAGTAAAAGTGCACTAAAGCACGTCAATATACTGCAGTGAATGTCCACTAACACAGTTAAATATGCTACAGTAAATGTGCACTAACATCACAATTCTTTATTGCTTCAGATATTCAGGGCTTCCAATGCACTGTGCGGCATGCAGAGCGTTTTGGGGCGTTCAGTAGGCTGAACAAATGGTAGCACACCAATTTGGGTGTCTGCCGAACGGCTGAACAACCAATATTCGGCCCAAATTCAAGCTCGGGCCGAACCGTTCACCCAACACTAATGAGAAGCATCAAAATACACCTTCGCCTATGTAGACAAATATCCTTACACTGGCCCTGGTTGCATTTGCCCCTGCTGGGAAGATTTTTTTTTTTTCGCTTCCTGCCCTAGAGACAGTGGTTATCAGCACAGGAAGTATATTTAATGATAAATTCACCTTCAGGAACATGTTACATTTGTTTTTAGGGTGGAACATGTAACATGTTCCCAATCCTGTAGCCACTCGGTGATCCCCACAGCCTTTGTGACAGGAGTACAGGGGGAAGTGCAATGCTTCACAGGCTAATAAAAAAAATTGCTGGTGCAATGCTTTAAAAAGGTTAAAAAAAAAAATAGTAAATTCACATTTTTTTTACCTGCAAAAAAATGTGCATTTATCTTTCTTTTTTTTTTTTTTTTTTTTTTAAAGGTGACCTTATCCTTTAAGGTTAAAATTCTTTCTCCAATCTTAAAAATTGATAAAACCTTATGTCTTTTACATGTTAACTTTCTTGCTGGCCATGGACCTTAATGCCCACACACTGCGCATATCATGCAGAGGTTTCTGTGCTAACAGCACATTCACTGCCTACTCTCAGCACAGTGACTGAGTTGTCACTGACAGCTTCTGGTCTCTCTCTAATCATGAGTGGGAGCCAAAGGGATGGGCTCCTAAATATGTGACCATTATGAACACATTGGTCATATAATCATATGGTCACATAATCAAAAAAATACATTCAATCCATCCACCTTCAGACCCAGTTAGTAAGGGTTGTGGCAGGTGGACGATAAGAGGAATGCTAATCACATTGTCTGAAAAATAGATGGCCTGTAGAGAGAGAGCTAACAAATCTGTATATGAAATACAGGGATTGAAACATTAAAATATAAGCAGGTAAAAAAGTGAAAATTCTTGTAAAAAAGTACTTGCAAAGCCAAGATACTGAAGAACATCAGCTCAAAATAACAAGATTTAAATAAAATATCAAAACCAGCTTTTGCTGTAATATTCACCTTCAATTAAGAAATGTCTTTATTGAAGGTGAAATACTTTTTTCTGCTGATAGGTGTCCTAAGTCTGAGGGCCAGCATCATTAAACTTAGTTCCTCTGAGACAAGGTCCTCTTGGGCGAACCCCAGCCTGTTACTGGACACTGATAGGAAAAGCAGCACAGTGATGATCTTATCTCTCTGCTTGTTCTTTTTGTCAGCACATGACTAAATTGGCTCCTTGTGCTGCTTCTTCCTCTTACACTCCAGCCCTACTGTACAAAGGCTGCAAGAGGCAGATACCAGGTCAATTCATATCCTTTCACTGCTTGCATTTTTAAAAATACATTTAATGATGCATTCATGATTACAGAGCTACAATAATTGGTGTCTTGTATATCTGCCTGGAGTTTAGCTATAATAAGGAATAACTTAAAGGTTTCCCTCTAAGCAGGAAAGCCATGCCCAATCTATATCTCCACATTGACTGAATGTACTGGTAACTTCAAAGACATCCTGAAATATTAATATCCGAGCTGTGCCATTCTTCCTTTGCTCTTCTATTTCACAGCATTATGTTTTCTATAACGTGAAACAAGGTTGTGTATTTAACAGAACAGCATAAACTGATTGTAAATCCTATTTAACCATTTGGTCCAGCATTTAGTTATCAGCATTGGCCCAGTTAATCAGGAAAATGTTTCCAGCATTGGAGGGAATGTCTTTGGATTAAATAGGTATAAGACTTATTGCCAGGCTCAGCAACCGCTAAAAAGGTAGTGATTAAAAGTATGTGCAGTTAACAGGCTAATATATAGAATCTTCGCTTTGTTGAAGATATCAGGGTATTAAATAGAAGTTTATGGCTCTCTTGGTCCTTAGAGAGTACTATCAGCAATTCAATTAATGGATACAAAACTGTTGGTGCTTACAAGATAGTCCCCTAGTGTATATGTTTAAACTAACACATACACTGTGAATAAACTGTACTTTTAGCTATAAATAACTAGAAACATAACTAAATGGCAGCAGACCTGCTGTAAATACAGTATGTCATATAATCCTGTTCAGACTTTGGCAGGTCATTTTTATTAGACTGGGGTACAGGTTCTTTTTCTTCCAAATTAACTCTACTAGAGGTGCGTGCAGCAAATAACAAGAGTGTTATTGTGAATTATTCTGTTCAAAAAAAGTGTTAAAAAGCCAGGTGCTTGACTAAGAATGGAGAGAGAGAGAAACACTGGCTGCAGCTGCTCTCTGTAGCTGCTGCTCTGGGGTGCTGAACTAATTAACAGCTGTATCACAGACAGGAAGGAGCTGCTGTGTAAGAAGAGTTTAATAGACTGAGGCAGGAAGCACTGTGCTGTGGGAATAGTAGTCCAGAGGAGAGAGTCTATACTGTATTTAAGAGCTTTTGATTTACTATCTGCTGCTAGAGAGACTGAGCCCTTTAGCAACTGACCATACAGCCATATAGTAACCTTACTGCTGCCTGCAGGCTTGACTGGGACTATTCAAATGTGCACCAATGGTAAGCTGGGCCCCAGCACTAGCCAGCTGAAGAGTAAGGACTAAAGACTGCCCCTTTTCAGCTGGTACACATAGACCTTTACTTATTGCCTATGCTAAGAGGTACCTCTCAGAGGACATTGCATCATATCCTAGTCATCCTCCTGAGGTTTACTCTAGACTAGTTATAGTATTATTATTCACATTGCAGCTAATGATTATATGCACTTGTGACAGTATTAACCGTCACTGGAAGTTAAAAACAGATAATTAATGGTTTGAATTGCTTCAGATGGGACGGTCATATTTTCCAGCAATATCTCCATATAGGAATATAAAGATTTATTCCCATTTGCCATGAAATCTGTTCTTCCTAAATGCTGTGTATATTACATATCTTTCAATGTCAGACAGGTTTTCCTTTTGTTGTGTATTGGGAGGGAATGTGGATTGCCCTGTCTCATTGTTAAGTGTTAATGACCTCCCATTGCTCTGTCTGTCTGACTTAAGAGAAACTTATTATGGGATGTATATAGGTATGTGGATTGGATGCTAAGGGGGAGGGGGGATTGTCCCACATTGTATATTTTTGTGTACACTGTATGAGAGTGTAAAGCTTTGTTCCTATTGGATGGTGAATGTTACGTCCAGTCTTTAACAAGGTAAACCTGGGTGGTAACCTTGTGGGTGAAAACTGTATATAAGTCTGTTCAATAAAGTTGTTCTAGAGTTACTTCACCCTCAATCTAGAGTCCTGTCTCTCATTGGGGGAATCGGCTACAAGGGATTGCTATGTCCTCCATACTCCCTTGGATAATCCCTAAGCTCTTGTAAGAGCTTGTGTAAGAGCTTGTTCTGCTGCACTCTCTGGGGAAAGAGAGGTTCACCCGCAGGAACCTGGAGCCTTGTCGTAGGTCCAGGGTGGGTAGGAGATGGCGAGACCCTAACCAAGCTCCAGTGGTTTGTGGGGTCTTAAGTGGTTACGGTGTCTGGTGGAGTGCTTGGAACCCTCGGAAAGCACTAGGAGCATCTGTCAACGGAGGTACCTGGTCGGGGTGCTGGTTGATCCGTTACAGCACTGTTTATTGCTGACTTTCTGATTCATTACAATTTAGTGGTACGGAACTCTATTCCAAATTACTTTGGTACTTGGGCATAATGATTAAACTGTCTAGCAGACTGTGTCTGAAGCAATCTTCTGTATGCTCATTTATGCTCAAACCAGCATTTACTTGAACCTGTACCATTACAGCTCATTTACCAGGTGTACTCAATGTATTAGTATGGTATTGGTATGGTATGGTATGGTATGGTATGGTATGGTATTGGTATGGTTCAAGTAAATTTCACCAAATTACCAAGCTAATTCGGGGGTAGTGCTACAGTTAAAATATATGAATGGCAAACAAATTCAAGCTATGGACACATTTTGTTTTTTGTCCTGTATAGATTAAAAGTACAGAGTTTTTTTACATCAACCTGATAGAACACCCTTGGGATAACGTAGAGCAGAGACTTCGAGCCAGGCCTTCTTGTACACATCAGCACCTGAACTCACGAATGCGCTTCTGGAAGAATGGTCAAACATCTCTGCTCTACATCATCCCAAAGGTGATTTATTGGTATGAGGTCAAAACTCTGTGCAGGCCAGTCAAGTATCTCCATCGCAAACTCACCCATCATTGTCTTTATGGACCTTGCATTGTGCACTGCTCCAAATCATTTGGTGAATGGGGGAATATGGTGTGGGGTTGTTTTTCAGGGGTTGGGCTTGGCCCCTTAGTTCCAGTGAAGGGAACTCTTAAAGCGTCAGCATACCAAGACATGTTGGACAATTTCATGATCCCAACTTTGTGGGAGCAGTTTGGGGGTGACCCATTCCTGTTCCAACATGACTGCGCACCAGTAGAGATGTATAGAACTGTTCGCCGGCGAACAGTTCCCGGCGAACTTAGCATGTTCGCGTTCGCCGCTGCCGGCGAACATATGCGATGTTCGGTCCGCCCCCCATAAGACATCATTGAGGCAAACTTTGACCCTGAACTTTACAGTCAGCAGACACATTTCCAGCCAATCAGCGTACCTCCCTCCCACACCCTCCCACCTCCTATAAATAAGCAAGGGCAGCATCCATCTTAGATCATTCTGAAGCAGTGTGTGTAGTGAGAGTAGGGAGAGCTGCTGCTGCTGCTGCTGCTGCTGTTAAGCTAGGGACAGTTAGTCAGTGTTCCTGGTCTTGCAGTGTTCTTGGTCCACTACTGCTGTAATATCAGCACCCCAAAAAGCCCTTCTAAGGGCTGGTATTTGTGGTTTTTTTTTTTTTTTTATATATATATATATATATATATATATATATATATATATACCTAGCGTCCCCAAAAGCCCTTTTAAGGGCTGGTAATTGAGTTGTTTCTTCATATATATATATATCTATATCTATCTAGTGTCCCCAAAAGCCCTTTTAAGGGCTGGTAATTGAGGATTTTTTTATTTATATATATACATATATATATATATATACAGTGTCCCCAAAAGCCCTTTCAAGGGCTGGTAAGGTAATAGATTTTTTTCTTTATATATATATATATATATATATATCTATTGTACACTGCAGTTGCCTGCCCGCTGTGTGTGAGAGGCCACAGACCTACCACAGACTGTACTGTGTGCACACCACACTCATTTCGGGTGGCACAGGCACAGTACCTGGCATTTTAAAAAATATTTTTTTTTCCTCTGTCATAATTGCAGTGAGTGCTGTGTCAGGTCCACAGAGTGCACTGTACCCACTGCAGTGCACTGCCCACCACTGATATATATACGTTGGCACAGCATCTTGTTGCAATAAATTGAAAAAAAAAATATTTTTTATTATTGCAGTTGCCTGGGCTGCCAGTGACTGTCAGGTCCACAGAGTGTACTGTGCCCACTGCAGTGCCACTGTGTGCCCACCCACCACTGATATATAAGGTGGCACAGCAGCTTGCAAAGTAAAAAAAATATATATTTTTTTTAAAATTGCAGTTGCCTGGGTGCCAGTGACTGCTGTCAGGTCCACAGAGAGTGTACTGTGCCACTGCCCACCCACCACTGATATATAAGGTGGCACAGCAGCTTGCAAAGTAAAAAAAATATATATATTTTTTTAAATTGCAGTTGCCTGGGTGCCAGTGACTGCTGTCAGGTCCACAGAGAGTGTACTGTGCCACTGCCCACCCACCACTGATATATAAGGTGGCACAGCAGCTTGCAAAGTAAAATATATATATATATTTTTTTAAATTGCAGTTGCCTGGGTGCCAGTGACTGCTGTCAGGTCCACAGAGAGTGTACTGTGCCACTGCACACCCACCACTGATATATAAGGTGGCACAGCAGCTTGCAAAGTAAAAAAATATATATATATTTTTTAAATTGCAGTTGTCTGGGTGCCAGTGACTGCTGTCAGGTCCACAGAGAGTGTACTGTGCCACTGCCCACCCACCACTGATATATAAGGTGGCACAGCAGCTTGCAAAGTAAAAAAAAATATATATATTTTTTAAATTGCAGTTGCCTGGGTGCCAGTGACTGCTGTCAGGTCCACAGAGAGTGTACTGTGCCACTGCCCACCCACCACTGATATATAAGGTGGCACAGCAGCTTGCACTCATAGTACAACAGTAACAACACATTAAAAAAAAAATGACAGGCAGAGGCAGGCCACCCCACAAGGGCCGTCGTGGTCGTGGTGCTGTGATTTCCTTAGGCCCTAGAATAATGCCCAGTGTTCAGAGGCCACCACAGACCCTGAACTCAAAAAATTCTGAGGCCATAGTTGACTGGCTTACACAGGACACCCAATCGTCTACAGCTTCCGCTTGGAACCTTAATGCACCATCCTCCTCCAGCTCAGCTTCGGGCACCTCTCAATTTACCACTCGCCAGCCCGCCGGCACCACCACCAACACTAGCACCACAGCCGCTTCACTTGATCCGTCAGAGGAGTTATTTTCACATCAGTTTGAAGAAATAAGTGATGCGCAACTATTAGTGCCAGAGGATGTAGATAACGGGGATATGTCTCAGTCAGGCAGCATTATACACATGGACGTACATTGTGATGATGATGATGTTGTACCTGCTGCTGCTGCCTTTGCTGAGTTGTCAAGTGAAGCGGCTGATGATGACGATGTGTCTGTGGATGTCACCTGGGTGCCTGCTCGAAGAGCAGAAGAAGAGGGGGAAAGTTCAGATGGGGAGACAGAGAGGAGGAGGAGACGAGTTGGAAGCAGGGGGAGGAGGTCATCGCAAGGAGCTAGTGGCGCAGTCAGACAGCATGTAGATTCGGCACCCGGGGTCAGCCAGACAGCACGCCAATCAACGCAAGCTGTTGCCACCACCAGAATGCCGTCCTTGCAAAGCTCAGCAGTGTGGCATTTTTTTTGTGTGTCTGCCTCTGATATCAGCGATGCCATTTGTAACCTGTGCCAAAAGAAACTGAGTCGTGGGAAGTCCAACACCCACCTAGGTACAACTGCTTTGCGAAGGCACATGATCTCACATCACAAACGCCTATGGGATCAACACATGAGTAAAAGCAGCACACAAACTGAAAGCCACCATCCTCCTCCTGGTCCAGCATCTTCAGCCACGTCAACCACTGCTGTCCTCCATGCCCCCTATCAACAACCCGCCCCTCCGCCTCTCACCTTCAGCAGTTCCTGCTCGTCACCTGCCCACAGTCAGGTGTCTGTGAAGGAAATGTTTGAGCGCAAAAAGCCAATCTCGCAGAGTCACCCCCTTGCCCGGCGTCTGACAGCTGGCTTGTCGGAACTCTTAGCCCGCCAGCTTTTACCATACAAGCTGGTGGAGTCTGAGGCCTTCAAAAAATTTGTCGCTATTGGGACACCGCAGTGGAAGGTACCCGGCCGAAATTATTTTTCACAAAAGGCAATCCCCAACCTGTACTCTATTGTGGAAAAGGAAATCATGTCACGTCTGGCACACAGTGTTGGGGCAAGGGTCCATCTGACCACTGATAGCTGGTCTGCAAAGCACGGTCAGGGCAGGTATATAACGTACACTGCGCATTGGGTAAACCTGCTGGCGGCTGCCAAGCATGGAATGCGTGGCTCTGCTGCAGAGGAGTTGGTGACACCGCCACGACTTGCAGGCAGGCCTGCTGCCACCTCCTCTACTCCTCCTACTCCATCCTCTTTGCTAACCTCCTCGGCTGAGTCCTCTTCTGCTGTTGCGTCTTGCTCCACACCAACTGCACCCCCCCAGCTCCCCAGGGGCTATTCCACATGCCGGATACGACAGTGTCACGCTGTCTTGGGGTTGACTTGCCTGAAAGCAGAGAGTCACACCGGACCAGCACTACTGTCCGCCCTGAATGCACAGGTGGATCAGTGGCTGACCCCGCACCAACTGGAGATCGGCAAAGTGGTGTGTGACAACGGGAGCAATTTGTTGGCGGCATTGAATTTGGGCAAGTTGACACATGTGCCGTGCATGGCACATGTGTTGAATCTGATTGTGCAACGTTTTGTGCAGAAGTACCCAGGCTTACAGGACGTCCTCAAGCAGGCCAGGAAGGTGTGTGGCCATTTCAGGCGTTCCTACACGGCCATGGCGCACTTTGCAGATATTCAGCGGCGAAACAACATGCCAGTGAGGCGCTTGATTTGCGACAGCCCGACACGTTGGAATTCAACACTGCTAATGTTCGACCGCCTGCTCCAACAAGAAAAAGCGGTCAACGAGTATTTGTATGACCGGGGTGCTAGGACAGCCTCTGCGGAGCTGGGTATTTTTTTGCCATGCTACTGGACGCTCATGCGCAATGCCTGTAGGCTCATGCGTCCTTTTGAGGAGGTGACAAACCTAGTGAGTCGCACTGAAGGCACCATCAGCGACATCATCCCATATGTTTTTTTCCTGGAGCGTGCCCTGCGAAGAGTGCTGGATCAGGCCGTAGATGAGCGTGAAGAGGAAGAGGAAGAGTTGTGGTCACCATCACCACCACCAGAAACAGCCTTACCATCGATTGCTGGACCTGCGGCAACACTGGAAGAGGAGTGTGAGGAAGAGGAGTCAGAGGAGGAATGTGGCTTTGAGGAGGAGGAACACCAACCACAGCAGGCATCCCAGGGTGCTAGTTGTCACCTATCTGGTACCCGTGGTGTTGTACGTGGCTGGGGGGAAGAACACACCTTCAATGACATCAGTGAGGACGAGGAATTGGACATGAGTAGCTCGGCATCCAACCTTGTGCAAATGGGGTCTTTCATGCTGTCATGCCTGTTGAGAGACCCTCGTATAAAAAGGCTGAAGGAGAACGACCTGTACTGGGTGGCCACGCTACTAGACCCCCGGTATAAGCAGAAAGTCTGTGACATGTTACCCAATTACCGGCAGTCGCAAAGGATGCAGCAGCTACAAAATAAGTTAAAAACTATGCTCTACACAGCGTATAAGGGTGATGTCACAGCACAACGGGAATCCAACAGGGGAAGAGGTGAAAGTAATCCTCCTCCTACCACCACAACCACGCCGGCAAGGACAGGACGCTTTACAGACGTCTTGTTGATGGAGGACATGCGGAGCTTTTTTAGTCCTATGCATCGCCACAGCCCTTCGGGGTCCACCCTCAGAGAACGACTCGACCGACAGGTAGCAGACTACCTTGCCTTAACTGCAGATATCGACACTCTGAGGAGCGATGAACCCCTTGACTACTGGGTGTGCAGGCTTGACCTGTGGCCTGAGCTATCCCAGTTTGCCATTGAACTTCTGGCCTGCCCCGCTTCAAGTGTGCTGTCAGAAAGGACCTTCAGCGCAGCAGGAGGTATTGTCACTGAGAAGAGAAGTCGCCTAGGTCAAAAAAGTCTTGATTACCTCACGTTTATTAAGATGAATGAGGCATGGATCCCGAAGGGACTGACAGTGAGGGATGCATTTGACTAAAAAAGGCCTGGTGATGACTGAGATGCCTTGGCCTAAAAATGGTCCACACGCTGCTGTATATAATCATTCTCAGCATGCCGGATGACTTACGTGACGTCTCCGCCACCAACTACGGTTCAAGCAGCAATGTTTTAGTGCACTTTCTGCCTTAAAACCTCAATTTTTCAGGCCGCTGCTACAGCAGCGGCTGCAACAATACCTACTTTTTCATGCATGTGTACATGCCTAATTTTTCTGGCCTCTGGTGCTACACTGTGGCTGCAAAAAAACAAAAAACAAAAAAAAAGGCACATACATGTGTCAATTCCCCTTCGTGATCGTTACCTTGTCGTGGTGAAGGGGCTTGCGTATCACAATGAAGCGATCACCTCTAGGATTGTGTTGGCACACCCCAGATGATAAGGTCGTTGCTTCATTGTGTACAGACCAAAAGCGATCCGCAGGATAATTTTTCATAAAAAAAAACATTCATTTTCTTTCATTCTTTCTGCGGAGCTGGGTATTTTTTGGCCGCGTTACTGAATGCTCATGAACAATGGCTGTAGGCTCATGCGTCCTTTTGCAGAGATGACAACCCTGGTGGTCAGTCGAACCCAAGGCAACATCATCGACCTCATCCCATATGCGTTTTTTCTGGAGCGTGCCCTGCGAAGAGTACTGGATCAGGCTGTAGATGAGCATGAAGAGGAAGAGTTGTGGTCCTCATCACCACCAGAAGCAGCCTTGTCGTTGTCAATTGCTGGACCTGTGGCAACGCAGAGAGAGGAGTCTGAAGAAGAGAAGTCAGAGGAGGAAGGTGGCTTTGAGGAGGTGGAATACCAGCCACAGCAGGCGTCCCAGGGGGCTTGTTCTCACCTTTCGGGGACCCTTGGTGTTGTATGTGGCTGGGTGGAGGAAGAGACCTTCAATGATGTCAGTGAGGACAAGGAACGGGACATGGCTAGCTTGGTATCCAACCTTGTGCAAATTGGGAGTTTGCGGTTGTGCAAATGGACTGACTGACTGTTAAACGGGGAGTTTGGTCTGTCAGAGTTTGGTCTGTCACTGTGAAGCGGGCGACGGGCGTAACCCTTACACTACTTGACCGATAAAACATCATACCTGATCGTATTCACACACTGGATGTTTTAGTGCTGGTTTACACTGCCGCTACCACTAAAGTAGCGTCGCTTCCAGTGCGACTTTGGCGCGACTTAGCGCGACTTTGGCGCGACCTCATCGCGAGGTGACTTTTTATTTGGCCAATCACAATATCATGTTTTGTGACCGTCACCTAATTTCCTTTTCCTGTTTTTTGTTTTACATATTTCCCCATGTGTGCAGTGTTGTCTGTGTCATAGCTCAACTGATAGGCATGTTTGCCTTGGCATATCATATTTCAGCTTGCCAGAAAGAAAAAAAGACAGCTGGAAAGACACTGCATTAGTTTTCTACTAAAAATCATAAGAAAAATGCTGTTTTTTTTGGGTTGTGGACATACTACAGAGCTGAAACTTGACAGGTACACTTTTTAGACCCCCCAGACACTAAATACAAAAAATGACATGCCTGCCTAAAAAAATGCCCGATAAATGCCTGCAAGAGAAAAAGCCAGCCGCAGAGAAGCCGTATTCCTGAAAATATAAGAAAAATGCTGTTTTTTAGGGGTTCTGGACATGCTACAGAGCTGAAACTTGACAGGTACACTTTTGTGACCCCCCAGACACTAAATACAAAAAATGACATGCCTGCCTAAAAAAATGCCCGATAAATGCCTGCAAGAGAAAAAGACAGCCGCAGAGAAGCCGTATTCCTGAAAATATAAGAAAAATGCTGTTTTTTAGGGGTTCTGGACATGCTACAGAGCTGAAACTTGACAGGTACACTTTTGTGACCCCCCAGACACTAAATACAAAAAATGACATGCCTGCCTAAAAAAATGCCCGATAAATGCCTGCAAGAGAAAAAGCCAGCCGCAGAGAAGCCGTATTCCTGAAAATATAAGAAAAATGCTGTTTTTTAGGGGTTCTGGACATGCTACAGAGCTGAAACTTGACAGGTACACTTTTTAGACCCCCCAGACACTAAATACAAAAAATGACATGCCTGCCTAAAAAAATGCCCGATAAATGCCTGCAAGAGAAAAAGACAGCCGCAGAGAAGCCGTATTCCTGAAAATATAAGAAAAATGCTGTTTTTTAGGGGTTCTGGACATGCTACAGAGCTGAAACTTGACAGGTACACTTTTGTGACCCCCCAGACACTAAATACAAAAAATGACATGCCTGCCTAAAAAAATGCCCGATAAATGCCTGCAAGAGAAAAAGACAGCCGCAGAGAAGCCGTATTCCTGAAAATATAAGAAAAATGCTGTTTTTTAGGGGTTCTGGACATGCTACAGAGCTGAAACTTGACAGGTACACTTTTGTGACCCCCCAGACACTAAATACAAAAAATGACATGCCTGCCTAAAAAAATGCCCGATAAATGCCTGCAAGAGAAAAAGACAGCCGCAGAGAAGCCGTATTCCTGAAAATATAAGAAAAATGCTGTTTTTTAGGGGTTCTGGACATGCTACAGAGCTGAAACTTGACAGGTACACTTTTGTGACCCCCCAGACACTAAATACAAAAAATGACATGCCTGCCTAAAAAAATGCCCGATAAATGCCTGCAAGAGAAAAAGACAGCCGCAGAGAAGCCGTATTCCTGAAAATATAAGAAAAATGCTGTTTTTTAGGGGTTCTGGACATGCTACAGAGCTGAAACTTGACAGGTACACTTTTTAGACCCCCCCAGACACTAAATACAAAAAATGACATGCCTGCCTAAAAAAATGCCCGATAAATGCCTGCAAGAGAAAAAGACAGCCGCAGAGAAGCCGTATTCCTGAAAATATAAGAAAAATGCTGTTTTTTAGGGGTTCTGGACATGCTACAGAGCTGAAACTTGACAGGTACACTTTTGTGACCCCCCAGACACTAAATACAAAAAATGACATGCCTGCCTAAAAAAATGCCCGATAAATGCCTGCAAGAGAAAAAGACAGCCGCAGAGAAGCCGTATTCCTGAAAATATAAGAAAAATGCTGTTTTTTAGGGGTTCTGGACATGCTACAGAGCTGAAACTTGACAGGTACACTTTTTAGACCCCCCAGACACTAAATACAAAAAATGACATGCCTGCCTAAAAAAATGCCCGCTAAATGCCTGCAAGAGAAAAAGCCAGCCGCAGAGAAGCCGTATTCCTGAAAATATAAGAAAAATGCTGTTTTTTAGGGGTTCTGGACATGCTACAGAGCTGAAACTTGACAGGTACACTTTTGTGACCCCCCAGACACTAAATACAAAAAATGACATGCCTGCCTAAAAAAATGCCCGCTAAATGCCTGCAAGAGAAAAAGCCAGCCGCAGAGAAGCCATATTCCTGAAAATATAAGAAAAATGCTGTTTTTTAGGGGTTCTGGACATGCTACAGAGCTGAAAATTGACAGGTACACTTTTTAGACCCCCCAGACACTAAATACAAAAAATGACATGCCTGCCTAAAAAAATGCCCGCTAAATGCCTGCAAGAGAAAAAGCCAGCCGCAGAGAAGCCATATTCCTGAAAATATAAGAAAAATGCTGTTTTTTAGGGGTTCTGGACATGCTACAGAGCTGAAACTTCACAGGTACACTTTTTAGACCCCCCAGATGCTAAATCCAAAGAAATTTTTTATTTTTTTTTTTTTTAATTTTTCCAATAATTGGCTCTCTATCAAAAAATTATAATTTTTAAGAACTTTTTTTTGCGTGATCTCTCTCCGGCATGCCACAGTCCAGGTGTTAGTCCCCTTGAAACAACTTTTCCATCACTATTGTGGCCAGAAAGAGTCCCTGTGTGTTTTAAAATTCGCCTGCCTATTGAAGTCTATGGCGGTTCGCCCGGTTCGCCGGTTCGCGAACATTTGCCGATGTTCGCGTTCGCCGTTCGCGAACCGCGAATTTTAGGTTCGCGACATCACTACGCACCAGTGCACGAAGCAAGGTCCATAAAGACATGGATGAGCGAGATTGGGGTGGAGGAATTTGACTGGCCTGTACAGAGTCCTGACCTCAACCCGATAGAACACCTTTGGGATTAATTAGAACAGAGACTGCGAGCCAGGCCTTCTCAACCACATCAGTTCCTGACCTCACAGATGCACTTCTGGAAGAATGGTCAAACATTCCCATAGACACACTCCTAAACCTTGTGGACAGCCCTTCCAGAAGAGTTGAAGCTGTTATAGCTGCAAAGGGTGGGCCAACTCAATATTGAACCCTACAGACTAATGGGCCATACACACTATAAGATTTTCTGAAGACTTTTTCCTTCAGATTGACCTTTTGTGTGTAGTGCTAGGGCCTGCCAGATTGCATACAAATTGAAAGTGTTTAGGTTTGACCTCATATTATATGGTTTTGGTAAGTCTGAAGGAAAAAGTCTTCAGAAAATCTTATAGTGTGTATGGCCCATAAGACTGGGTTGCCATTAAATTTCATGTGCGTTTAAAGACAGGCATCCCAATACTTTTAAAAATGTAGTATATATATATATATATATATATATATATATATATATATATATACTTTCTTTTTTTTTCACAGGGGCATAATTATTTTTTAATAAATCCCTTACATATAGGTGGTTCATTGGCTTGCTTTTTTAATACATTTACAAATTGCTTTTATGGGCTTAAACTAGTGTTTTAGCCCTTTTGTGGATGTGGATAACCAACCTTTCTCTCTTTTTAACTACTGATTTAACTACTGTCTGCATCCCCACTGGGGGGAATTTCTATTATTTACTTTGCAAGTATTTGTTGTGAGAAGGAAAATGTAAGGGCTAGAATTCCACCTGGGTAAAAAATTGTCAAAGACTATAATCCATCACCACTTTAAAATGTTTTTAAAAATAAATATAGCTAGGTAAAAGAAATATGTAATTTACATTTTATCGGAGTATAATGTGTACACTGTGCTGTGTAAATTCTGGCTCTAGATTGGATAGTGGGGCAAAGCAATTATTTCAGGTTTTTCTCTCAGCCATTATATTTCATGAATGCTGTTCTAAATGTCATTGCTAAGTCCAAATATTGCTCTATTTTGCTGTCCTAGGTATATTTAGCTGCCATTTTTACCATATCGCTGACACAGAGGCTGCATTTCATAACCTCTCTATTAATCATGTCACGTTTGTTATTTTCTTTCTACTGAATATATTCAAGTATTCTCAAGATGAGTTTTTTTCTCCTCCTGACTCAATATTTTTTCTTGGGATCATTGTTTGCTGATAAATATAAACAAGAACCAAAACATTGAATTCAAGAATATTTATCCCTCAACCCTCCACATAGCACTCCATTGAGGACCCACTGCTCTAGCACCAAGTTAACCTTACCCTTAGGCTCCATTCACACCTGGGTGTTTTTGAGCGTTTTTCAGCTCCAAAAACGCTAAAAAAAACGTTCCAAAACGCCCAACAAGTAAAACCCCATTCATTTAAATGGCCCCTGTTCACATCTGAGCATTTTGCAAAACGCCTGTAGCTGAAAAAAGTACATGAGCTTCTTTTTGGGCTGATTACCAGCGTTTTTGATAGATGTCAATGCCTGCCTCCAAAAACGCCTGAAAAAAACATCTGAAAATTGTGGAAAAATCGCGGTAAAAATCGCTGTAAAAATCGCCGTAAAAAACACGCAAAAACGCTACCCTCAAGTGTGAATGCAGCCTTAAGGCTTTTTATTGCTTGAAGTAGTATATCCGGTTGTAACTGTTATTAATGACTGCAAAAAAGCAGTCTTTAACTACCTCCCACCCGGCCATAGTACATATACGGCCGGGCGGGAGTCTCGTCCTTCTGAATGGACGTTCCGGAACGTCCTTCAGAAGGAGAGAGATCGCGCTGCCGCGGGCACGCGCAGCGGCGCGATCTCGATGTGCCTGTGTCCCTCGGACACAGAGCGACATCATTCGGCAGGAGGGCCCTGTGATTGGCCCTCCTGATCACATGACGGCTGTGTCCAATCACAGCCGTCATGTAATGTAAATAGAGCCGTTGTAACGGCTTCGATCTCTTCTACTCCTGACAGATCCTGTCAGTGAGGAGAAGATCAGAGGATCGGTGCTGCTGCGGGGGTGATCAGTGAGTATTTCTAATTACTCACTGATCACAGGGGGGGTCTGTGCTGGTAATCAGAACATTGATTACCAGTGCAGCCCTGGGGGGGGGGGAGGGGTGCCACTAAGCCACCAGGGATGCCCACCCATGACCACCAGGGATGCCCACTATGGCCACCAGGGATGGCAAGCAGGGCACAGAGAGCCCCCCAGTGCCCTCCCTATCGGTGTTGCCCACCAATGGCATCTATCAGTGCTGCCCACCAGTGCCATTATTGCCATCTATCAGCGCCGCCCACCAGTGCCCATTATTGCCCACCAGTGCTGCCTATCAGTGCCCATCAGTGCCCCCCATCAGTGCCGATCAGTGCCACCCATCAGTGCCGATCAGTGCCGATCATTGCCGCCCAACAGTGCCACTATCAGTGCCCACCAGTGCCGCCAATCAGTGCTGCCTATCACTGCCCATCAGCGCTGCCTATCAGTGCCCACCAATGCTGCATATCAGTGCTATCTATCAGTGCCACATATCAGTGCCCATCAGTGCTGCATATCAGTGCTACCTATCAGTGCCCATCAGTGCTGCATATCAGTGCCACCCCATCAGTGCCACCCCATCAGTGCCACCCCATCAGTGTCTCCTCATCAGTGCCTGTCAGTGCGGCATCATCAGTGCTCATCAGTGCAGGAAAAAACATATCTATTTACAAAATTTTATAACCTAAACAAAAAAACTTTTTTTTTTTTTCAAACTTTTCAGTCTTTTTTTATTTGTGCACCAAAAAAGAAAAAACCTGACGGTGATCAAATACCACCAAAAGAAAGCTCTATTTGTGGGGAAAAAATGACACAAATTTGGTTTAGGTACAGCGTTGCATGACCGCGCAATTGTCATTCAAATTGCAACAGCGCTAAAAGCTGAAAATTGGTCTGGGAAGGAAGGGGGTTTAAGTGCCCAGTATTGAGGTGGTTAAATATGTTGCAAAATAGTTATGTTGTACCGTGACTATAGAAACTGCAAACAAATGCCGTCAGTCCAATACCCAAAAAGTCTGCACTAGTACACCAAGCTAGGGTTAGCTAACCTACCTGTCTTTTTTAGGAGCATCAGTTTGGCTAAAGAGTTTGAAGCATCCTCAACAGAACTTGATTTTGGGCCACCCCATTTGGAGCCTCAACACTGCTATAATGTGAACACTGGGGGTCGTTTGCTCGCCATGTCATTCACAGAACTCCTTGCATTTTTCTCCATTATTCAGTAATCCTGTGATTGGACGAGTTGGAGAGGCAGGTTGATGACATCACAATCTCTACCTCATCCAATTGGAGAACACTTTGCATTCATTGAAAGAAACACAAGCTATGGAATTCATAAAGACTGGCGCTGACTTGTTTTGTGAACCTATTTCTCATGCATTCTAAAAGTTGTGCAGCATGCACCAAATTCATGTATCCGTCTAGAACTTGTACTTGAATTTGGTGCATGCTGCTCCACTTTTAGAATGCACGTGAGACACTTTTGCAAATCTGTCTGCACCAGCTTCTCTCTGTACGCCAAAGGAGAGTTGGTCTTAATTAGCTCTACTTTCATAAGATACGAACAATTTATTTTGAATTTGGCCCATTTTGGAACTACCTGAATTTGGTAGACAAGTTGCTGTCTAAACCAAAAGTGTCACTTCAGGAATTTGGCGCAAAACATTAACAAGAGGGATAAGTGCCAAAAGAATGGCATTGCAGCTTTATTGAATACCCCAAAGTTGTTATGTGAATGGTGCTTATGCCGAGCAAGAGACCCCAGGGTTCATTTTGCAGCAGAGCAGTGGCTCAACACAGAAAATGAGAGAGCTGCAATCACTTTGGTAGCAGTAACTACTACAGTGATTCTCTGCTTACACAGAAATCCCACAGGTATAACATATGCATACTTACATCAGTCTTAGCTGGACCAACGTGACTATCCAAAACGAAAACAAAATGAAATTTAGCTTTAAAGCCCAATCTCAGCCAAATATTTATTTTTAAAATTTTGAGTTGGGAAAGGTTAGAGTCTCTGTTAATCTTTTGTTGTTGTCTCTCTTCTTGAGAGATTCACACTCAACTCCTACACAACAAAGAGCAAGTTAGGGGTAGGAAGTGATGGGAAATATCTCCAATGGAGTCAGAGACAGCAACAAGAACACATTATAGGTAGCATGGGAAGGTTTGGAACCTGCTGGCCGGCTCTTCCACCTCCCGCTGCTCCATGCAGCTGCTAGCCGGCACTCCCACCTCACCCTCCCGCCGGCTGCAGCCACTGCTAGTGCGGGAGATCGCTGGATGGATGGAGATTTTGGGGGGCTGGTAAAGCTGGTATTTCCTGAAAAAATACAAACAGGGATCACAGTACTAATCATTTCTGTATTCATTAATCACTGACACTTAGTCAACTGTGTTTACTTTTTGTCAATTTGTGAATGAAATATAGTAAACACTTTTTACTATATTTCACTTTTATGAATAATAAGAAGTCTTCTGTTCAGACCCCTGATGTCTCTCCGAAGCCCCCCCCCCCCCCAAAAAAAAAAAGTAAAATAATAATAAATAAATAATAAACCTTTAAAAATTATACCTGTGCAAAAAAAGAAATAAAGTTGTAAAAATAAATAAATAAAATAAAAAACATAGTAAGAGCCATTTCACATGGGCAGGCTCTGTAAAGCAGATCTGCCTGCTCAGTGGGGGATCTGTCTGCTATGCAGAGCAGACACGGACACAGCCCGCTCTTCTCTATGGGGCAGTTGGATGGAAACGGACCGCATTTCCATTTCCATTAGACTGCCATCAGATCTGATCTACCAGACAGATGGGGAATATATTTTAGTCTTGCCTTGGGCAGCACAAAACCAAACTACACCACTATATACCATAGATCAACCTCGCACTAAGAAAAGTATTTGTAAAACAACTGCTGCACTTAAAATTTCCTGAATATATGTGCAATACCCTAAAAAAAAAAAAAAGGTGTAATCAAATGTGATAAGTATTGAACGCAACTATGTATCAAAATATATACAAAATATGTACATACATTTTTTTAAAAGTGTCCAAATTATTAAACAAAATAAAGTGAAGACAAGTGCTCTGCTTCCCGTGTATCTTGATATTTACCAAATCCAGTGCTTCTATATTCCACCTGTGCTCGAGAAACAATAACATTTTACTTTAAACCAGAACTCCATGATCTCCAAATTATAAGCTATCATGAACAGCAAGGGATTTATAGTGCTCTCAGCTGTGTGCCAGCACTATGTGGAAATTAGATCTTGTATTCCGCTATAGATGTTTCAATTCACACTGCAGATCTCTGCTAAGGAACCTCGGGTCAGCTTCCTTTTAATATCTGGCCATACATCAGATCACCATTACTCCTGTGGATATGGAAGCCGTACCTTTGGCAAAGAAGTCCGATCTTTCAACCCCCAACCAAACAGTGGTATGTCTAATTGATGTCCTTGCTTTTAAATTCTTATTTACTAAGGGATGGGATAACATTTTATTTCACTGCCCCTACCCAGTTTATGTGCAGTTTCAGGCAACACCTCAGCAAATTAGGTCACTGTGGTCTCAGCAGCATTTATTACAAGTAGGGTTAGTTAAGAGGCCCACCCTTCACAGCCTAGCTGGGGTGTAAGGTGCCCTATGAAGTATGTACAATTGCATAAGCCTTTGTGTCAGATTAAGAGGGCACAGCGGCAGTGCTTGAAGAGCTTCCTCCCACTGGTCTTCTATAAAAGGGTCAAGGTCCCTCTCCCACCACCTTTCCACCATCAAAGGAAACAACTTCAGAAAGTCCACCTGCAGCACGGCATAGCAGTGGGACTTGAAACCCTTAGTAGAGGCTGCATTGGGCATCATGTTAAACACTGGAGTGGGGGATTGGTTCCATGCCACAGAAGCACCCTTGGTCACTACAGCATGTTTCAGTTGAATATAATAGAAGTACATTGGCACTGGCAATGAGAACTTATCCTGAAATTCCTCAAAAGTGTGGAGAGTGCCATTAGCAAAAATGTGGCAAAAGATGAGTGACACCTAATTTACACCATCTCAAGGCATGTTATAACTTAGCCAACTTACTGGTTAATTATCATTATGCCAGATAGGGCTAAAATCGATGAAACTAGTGACTTGCAGAAGTTGTTAGCCTTTTTCCAATTTTTCTGGAGAAGAGCAAAGGTGGGCAGGAGTCTATTAGATTTGACTGCAGCTTAAAGTCCAGTTAGTATATCTGCCACTTTAGTTGTGTACCATAGGATATATATGGAGGAGTCCGGAGGGTTCTCCTCCTGGTACGGAGGTAGGGTCATCCCTTTAAAGAGATGCTGTAACTTTGCCACCATGTAGTAAAGCCAAGGGTTGGGCATAGCTAAACCCCCAACATCTTTGGGTCTCTGTAGGTGCTCTAACCCTATTGGTGGGGTCAATAACCGTCTAAAGATAGTGTTTACCTCTCTAACTGTTCCCTAATAGATTCTAATCTAACATGCAACCAAACCTCTGAGGTAATTATTTTAAAGAGACCATCAGAAGCCTTACCTGGCTCAAGCCTATGCTGGTTATCAAGCCCTAAGCTAAAATTATCCATGGAATCCCAGACCAGAAGGGAAACTGTTAACTAGAATAGCAGGAGCTGCATACTGAAAGGTGACCATTACACATGCATTCGCACAGACCTAGCTATCTGGCACTGTGCATATGAAATAATAACCAGGACAGGACAGAGATACTCTGCTTGTCACAGGGATTTAGATATACACTCAGCAGCTGTAATTAAACTATTATATCATAGGAATACTTGCATAATAGTCCATTATGGCAGCATTGACAGGACATGTGGCTGAGACTTTCTATTACTCTCCACTTCCTCCTTCCAGGGCTTAAAGCAAACAACCCAGGGACAGGGAGTGCATACAGAATATTTTTACAGGCATTTACAATGCTGAACCTGAACCCCATTCAGATCAATAGGAGCCAAACCTATTGAATCAAAAATGTAAGGACAAATATAAGAAGGGAAAAAGAAAAACCCTGTCTGGTACTGGAATGGTTTGTAACAGACATGTAAAGAGAACCATTGTCCTTGACAGTAGCCGAGGGGGTGCAAAAGAGGGTTTATTTGAGAGTACTAATAGGATGCCAATCAGCAGACCCTATTCGTTCATGCCCCTTTGACAGAAATCGGCTGCCGTACACACAGGCCGAACAGCCGGTTTCTAATAAACCAGCCAATGCCGTCCAATATTAGGCCTGTGTGTACGGGCTATTAGTAAAGAAATGAGCTAGGACAGTTGGAGGGGTCTTTACCCTGCTTGGTTGAAATTTTAAAATTTAAGAGGTTCAGGGGGAAGGTTATGGCCCTTGTAAGTGTTCTGGAAAGTGTGGAGAACGGTGAGAAAAACTGTTTTGTACAAGTTAGGGCCTCAGGGATTGGGGCCTTCCCACGTGGGGGAGCAGAGAGTGCATGAAGTAGTTCATTGGTTGTAATGGGTGCAGATACTGATTGTTTCTCTTCTTCCTTGAAGCAGGGCAAACAATTTAAGGTGAGATAGGGGAGAATTCAGCTGGTCAGATATTATTTTTTATTTATTTATAATCTTAGTAGGATAAGCATTTAGCAATCTATATTATTTGTGTACCAAATAAGAGAAAAAAAAAAAAACCTGGAGGCTTTGCAAATCTCAAGCTGATAATCATGGTTGCAGGAGTGGACTGGATAATTTGATAGCTAACAGGGTTTTAGATTAATTACTCACCTCTATTAGCAATGATAGTCTGTAAGTTTGAAGAAATTGACATTATCATGCTACTTCTACAAGGAAATTATTATGCTGTGTGCCTCACTGAACAAGTAACTATTCGAAAAAGGACATTGAAATTTTATAAAACCATATGTTTTATCTCTATGCATCCTACAGAATTCACGGATTATATCCATAATTTTGTATTAGCCTTGACAGTTAACATTTTCCTAATAGAGGCAACGAGTGAGTGCCGGAAGGCTATGTAGGTCATTTGGGACACCATTTAGAATATGTTTTTACCTATCCTATGAAATCATAAAGCATGTGTGCCTTACTGAACAGTTAACTATCTGGATAAAGATATTATGTGTTTTCGCTATGCATCCTATGGTATTCAGGAATATCAGCTATGATTTTTTATTAACCTCGAATGTCCAAAAGGCTATGTAGGTCAATTTTGGACATCATTTGAAACATAGTTTTACCTTTCCATAAAATTAGTTTCTCATCATTATTTGAAGAAAACATTGCACACCCTCCTAAAGATCTCCATTTTCTGACCAGCTGTAGTACAAACATAGTGAGATGGGGCAGCTCCTACTGGCACAGTGATATACCTGTACATCGCTGGCTGTTTCAGGGTATCGGGCATGCACCCCGCCTGCCTACTCCCCTGTCATTTGACACAACGGGAGTCTATCAGCAGTTTCTGGCCAATGATTTATGGCTGGGACCTACTGATCCACTGTGTTGAATCACAGCCCAGAGCCCTGTGTTGACAATCAACACAGGGCTCTGTACAAAGGGAGCGAATGCTTTGTTTATTTTCCCTGTAAAGCATGGAAAAGAAACAAATCGAACTGTAGTAAGGCTCCGTTCACATGTAGGCGTTTTGGGGCGTTTTTGGGGAGTTTTTCTGCTCTAGGATCAGCTCTCAAAACGCCCAACAAGACAAATCCTATTAATTTCAATGGCCCCTGTTCACATCTGAGCGTTTTGACGCTGTGAGCAAAACGCCCAACGCTCAAAAAAGTACATGAGCTTCTTTTTGGGCAGATTACAGGCGTTTTCCATTGGTTTCTATTCAATCTAAAAACGCCTGCACAAAAATCGCGGTAAAATCGCGGTAAAAATCGCGGTAAAAAACGCCCGAAAACGCTACGCTCAGGTGTGAATGTAGCCTTAAAAGCAGCACATAATACACATTATACACATATTACACATTGTTAGGCACACAATGAACCCCTTGATTGCCCCTAGATGTTAACCCCTTCCCAGCCAGTGTCATTAGTACAATGACAGTGTATATTATTAGCACTGATTACTGTATTAGTGTTACTGGAGATGTCAGTGGCAGTTAGTCAGTTCCAACAAAGTGTCAGTGTCATATTGCCCCCCAAACTATCACAATCCCACTATAAGCTGTTCGCCGCCATTACTAGTATAAAAAAACAAAAAAATTCCAGTATACAGTATATACAATAATTTGTAGACGCTAATACTTTCACGCAAAACAATTAATTTACACCTATTGGGATTTTTTTTTTCATCAAAGACATGTAGCAGCATACATTGTGCCCTAAATTTATGAAGAAATTTGATATATATATATATATTTATTTTTTTTTTATGAAATATGTTTTATAGCAGAAAGTAATTTTTTTTTTCTCTTTTTCAAAATTGTTGGCCTTTTTTCATTTATATAGCAATAAAACAGTGATTAGCAAATACCATCAAAAGAAAGTTCTATTTGTATGAAAAAATTATATACATTTTATTTAGGCACAGTGTTGGGTGACCACGCAGTTGCCAGTTAAACAGCAGCAACAAAATGGCCTGGTCTTGAAGGGGGTAAAATCTTGCGGAGCTCAAGTGGATATATTATTCGTAACTGTTTTTCCAAATGTGCTGCAACACAACCACTTCTGATTACATGTAAACAAGATTTTTTTTGTGCGTGTCTTTCCAGGGTGAACTAGATTAGGCCTTTAGCCTTAATGCTGATAATGATTTTTACATTTAGGCGATGGTGTCCGACTGTGATAAAAAACGAAATTGTAGTCACAAGAACTGTAGGGAGGAGTTTGATGAATAACTGGTAACGTAAATAATTAAATCATGTCTGTCTCTGAATTCAAAAAATAGAGAGCAAAGAGAATTCCAATGGACAATTGATCTGTTTTCCTGAAAGTACAGCTTCGAACATCATGGTTTTATTAATGAACAGAACATCTAGGCTCCTACAGCTAGGTTCATTTTATTAAAGTTTGCCTGATACAAACCATGGCAATCGAAATTGATTACAAATGATTGAGCAGAGGTTACTTTCAGTAAAAACGTATGTAGAATTAACATTAGAGATGGGGTGCCAAATTTATATGCTAATCCAGTCTTCTCCTATAAGGTCACATTGCATCTTGACTCATCTCCACATTTCTCTTAAGCCTCCTTATTGATTCTTTTAAATATTTGGCAGCCTTACTGACCTATAGTCAGTCCCAGAAAGTCAGAGGGGGTGCAGCCAAGCTTATGATTTACAGGAAATTTTAAGATTTGTATAAATGTTTAGCAGCCTATATATCCGAATCTACTTATTTTTTTTACATGCAGAAACAAGAGAGATTGGCCCGCGGGACTTTAAATGAGGTAGGTGCTAGTGTTTGGAAATAAAATGCAGGAGTAAGTAAAAAAGTAGGCTTTTATTGCAATATATTCAAATATAATACAGGTAAGGAATGGTGTCATACACTAAATTGCATATGAAATAGCCCATTGGCTGAAATATAAACAATATACAGCGTAAATAGTAAAATATATCACATATTGGTGTACATCTTGTAATACAGCTTGGTTTCAAAGGTAGCCTTAATGACATATTGTAATTCCATAGTAATGGAGTATACTGCATCTTGACTGACGCGTTTCACGAGCTATGCGCTCACTTCTTCAGAGATAAATGCATACAAGGTATATCTACAAGGAAACAAATGTTGGAGTAAGAGATAATAAATAAAAAGAAAAGATACCTGAAAGAGGTTCAATAGAGTAATAGGGACTCAAGGGAGTGTTAAATACTCACAGGTCGATGAGGCTAGGATGGGGAAATACACTTCTGTGTGGTAGTAGTAGCATCTATCTGACCCAGGAGCTGAAGGGTCCCGGCTAGATGCAAGCAAAAAATGGGGGGGCCCATGGCAAGTGGGTGACGGGTGGGGAAATAAAGGGGTGCACCTTCCAAATCTGCCATAAATATAATTTAAAATAGTAAGAGTATAACATAGTGTAGTCATATATAAGGATAATAGGGTAATATTTAGGGTATAGGAAGGGCTGGTGTGAAGATAATGAGAGTGACAAATACCAAATTAGAATGAAGAAGGGAACTGGAATGAAAAAAGGAAGTAAAAGTATGTGTATATTGGGATGGAGGCGGGCTATGGAAGTCACCAGACCATTTCCCTGTTGCTATTGTATTTAGGGTGGAAGACACCCACTTGTGCCCACTAATGGTCTGGTTTTATCCCAGGCTGGTATTCAAATCTTGGTTTCCTTTTTCATGTTTCTTACAACTAATTTTCTTATATTCATTATTTGGTTCCCCCCATGTGATGTTCTCACGCTGGGCGCTGTATCCCATTCTGGTCTCTTGGGGTTCTGTGTGTTTCAGTGGTGGCTGCTCTAGTCCTGGGAGCTGCGATGTATGAAAAGGGAGGCTCCTCCCCCTTGCTGTCCCCGCCCTTCCCCTTTGGGACGAGCGAGTCCACCTATACATCAGCGTCATGCCGCACCTCCAGCGTTGTGCGCCGGTGTCATCACCGACGTCACCACGCTGCTACATGCCTTTACATCTGCGGGAAGGGTGAAGTCCGCCACCAGCGTTCTTCTCCCCCACGAGATCACGGACGCCCGGGCTCTGTTTGATCCGTTGGCTGCCCGCTGCATGACGCTAGGGTCCCATTATGCTGCTGACTTTGGATCCGCATGGTAAGATGAATTACTGGTTCACTTCCCCTCCTTTCTTTCCTACCTACATACCCTTTCCTAGCACTATATTCTTCCATATGGCTAGCACCAATCTACCTAGGTCTACTTTGTTTTGTTTTTACTTTACACATTCCTGGTGTTTGGTCATGGTACACTCCTACTTCATCACTCATTAGGGGCACTAGCTTTTTGGTGCTAGGTATACTTTTACTTCCTTTTTTCATTCCAATTCCCTTCTTCATTCTAATTTGGTATTTGTCATTCTCATTATCTTCACACCATCCCTTCCTATACCCTAAATATTACCCTATTATCCCTATATATGACTACACTATGTTATACTCTTACTATTTTATTCATACTTATGGCAGATTTGGAAGGTGCACCCCTTTATTTCACCACCCGCACCCACTTGCCATGGGCCCCCTATTTTTTGCTTGCATCTAGCCGGGACCCTTCAGCTCCTGGGTCAGATAGATGCTACTACTACCACACAGAAGTGTATTTCCCCATCCTAGCCTCATCGACCTGTGAGTATTTAACACTCCCTTGAGTCCCTATTACTCTATTGAACCTTTTTCAGGTATCTTTTCTTTTTTTTTATTATCTCTTACTCCAACATTTGTTTCCTTGTAGATATACCTTGTATGCATTTATCTCTGAAGAAGCGAGCGCATAGCTCACGAAACGCGTCAGTCAGGATGCAGTATACTCCATTACTATGGAATTACAAAATGTCATTAAGGCTACCTTTGAAATCAAGCTGTATTACAACAACAATATGTGATATATTTTACTATTTACGCTGTATATTGTTTATTTTTCAGCCAGTGGGCTATTTCATATGCAATTTAGTGTATGACACCATTCCTTACCTGTATTATATTTTTATATATTGCAATAAAAGCCTACTTTTTTACCTACTCCTGCATTTTATTTCCAGCCACCTACCTCATTTAAAGTCCCGCGGGCTAATCTCTCTTGTTTCTATATGTATATTGGGATGGAGGCGTGCTATGGAAGTCACCAGACCATTTCCCTGTTGCTATTCATTTTACATGCAGTTTTGATTGAAGGTAACAGCTTTTCACATGATATGCTTAGACGGAGCAGTCCTTTATATATCAATTATATAAAAAAAAAGGTGCATGCAGCAGAGACATAAGAACACTGGTCAGCTCTCACAGTAATAAATGCATAAGTAAATGGAATATATCCTATCAACTTAAATCACCAAATGACAATCCAGTGTGATTGTATGCTTTCTTACGTAACTCGATAGCTAATTATTGTGGTATGTTTACTCAGTTATGATAATCAAATTTGGAATTATAATATAGTGTACATTTTTCAAGCAAAATCCTCAGAAATAAATTATATTACCCAACTGCCCGCAAGCCTTTTCCAGGAATGAACAAATGCAATAACATATAAGGAGAAAGGCTATTTATGTGTAATAATGTGTTATTTACCTTACCTTAGCCAATGCTGTAACCTGAAGTCTAATACCATCCTCTCTCCCTTATGTTTTCCTCTCTGCTGCAGGTAGTATCTTGGTTTATAGGCCTGAAACTAGCATGTCGGAACAACACTGCATTAGTAGCGGGAACATTGGCAATGTCTGTATTTAAAGTTTAGGTCCTGTTCATGGACTGATCGAGCAAGGACATGTGGAGGTGCAGATGATGGGTGGAGAGAGGAGGAAATGTACTATCTGATTTAGGTTGTAACAATGGCCAACATTGTTCAGTTTTTTATTGATTTTTCTTTCCCTGTTGTTCTCTTCAAGTAATGTCCTGGTGACTGGTGTCAGACTGGACAAAAAGTAAAGGGGAATTTTTCCAATGAGAGTACATTCATTTATAGAGTAGGTGAGGGTTAGAAATCTATGTCTGCTTTTTGTGATCCTTTTTCAAAAATGACCAAAGATTTCAATCTTATAAAGAGCTTAGGTGTGCAATAAAATATGTTTGAGTGATAAGAGTAGTGTTGTCTGCTTCTTTCTATTATAAATGCTAGTTCACTTACATTTTGCACCCTGTTCTCCTTCAGGCTAAAAACAACTTTATTATTCATGTTCCAACATGAACAATGACACACTAACCCACTTCTTACCGATGCATTTTGCATCCTAGTGGAGCCTAATCATAGAGCTCTACTAATTAAGTCCCACGGGGGAGAGGGGGCACCTTAAAGAATTGGGTGTATTTCCAATGAAATCTTTATGCATAGACTCCTAAGTCTATGTATTTTTTTAAACATTTTTTAAATCTATAGCAGCTAATAAATGTAGATTTTCTGTTACATTCTGCAATGTAACTACTTAGTGCAGCCAAAAAATGAATCCTAAAACAGGAGAAAGTAAATAATAGGCTATTGCTATGTGGCATTTATTCTCTAAGCTCGTGTGTCTGATCTGCATCGGTCTTGTTGTCACCACTCTCCCAACAAAAGGACCTGCTTGGGGAATCATTGAACAAGACAAGAGCATCAGAATTAAGAGACAGCTTTGTTTCAGTCTTTAGTTCTAGTTTTATTACTGTTCGTGCACATTTCGTCTTAGTCTTTTGTAAGGAATTGTAAGAAAGCTTTTATGCAATGTGAGAGTACCCTAGCAAAGTATTGACTTATTGAAGGTGATGGAAGATTTGGCAAAGAAAGAGGGTCGGAATGTGGTATTACATAATTGCAGAAAAATTGTTACCCTGCAACAAAGTCTTTTAAGAGTCATGTGAAAAGCCAGGGCTCTCAAGTTGTCACAACTAATTAAACATATCTACAATGTCAAGGAATCTTCACATTTACTCTTTTCACCCCTTTATACATTCATATTATCAGGTTGTCTGTGTCCTACTTTCTATATTGCTTATACCAAAACTTTGGGAAGCCTTTTAGCTCAGTTTCTGATTAGCCATACTCATTTTAACACCTACAGTATTGATGATATTCAAGTTTGCCACTACCATGGGCTGGACACAAACCCTGCAGGTTGAAGATTTGTGCCCTCCAGTAATTTATGTGAAGATTGACTCAGGATAATTTTATTAAACCATAATCTATGTCCTTTATATTGTTACCAGCAGACCTAAAAAGACTAATAAGGGGAGGAGGAAATAGGAAAGTCTCTTCACTATAAAAAGGGGGGCATAGAGCAGCCATAGTGCCAGTGTATTGGAAGTTTCTGTAGGTAAAGGATAGAGAAAGCTGACAAACCGCACAGGTAAGAGATTAGGGCCTGTTAGGAAAGTATTCTTTTGATCATGAGTTCTTTGGACACTCAACATCTTTGCTACTTTTGCTGTATTGGGGTCTATTTTATCTTCGAGTTTATTTTGTGGTCACAATGCAGAACAAGGCATGGTAAGTCAGTAATATGGAAAGATCAGCTACAGGAAGGCCACAGACCATATTGCTGACTAGTTCTTTATCCTCTGCTTGCCTTTATTCAGCACAGATTCCAGAGTTTATTTCCTCTTTAACTTTACCTGGCAGCTATGAGTCACTATACTTTACCAAACAAGGTACTATAGAATTCTTCTATATAAGAATGAGAACATAAAGTCAGTTTTCAACTGTATCATAACTCACATCAAACATCTGAAACAGCCGCTGTTGCCTGGAGCAAAACTAGAACCCTGTGCAAAGGGAACCTCAGTGTTACTACATGGATGGGTCTGAAATTGTCCCCTATTTTTAGTTTGCATGGAATTCAATTTAGGTTAGCTTTAGTCCTTATAAAAAGGGATTATTTCGACATTACTTTTTGCAAAGAGTATAGCAAGTTTAGTATTTTCTATTTTCTCTGAGTGTAGACTACTGTGTATTCAATTTAGCTTTTAAAGTCATAGTAATAAATATTTTACTTGTTTTTACACATAGGCTTTCTCCCACATAAGCACTTTTAATAATAATTTTATATACTGCAGAAATAAAACACTGCTGTTGTAAAACAATGAATACTTAAACAGTATAAAATAAAGAATAAGATATTACTAAAAAGTTCAAAATAGATTATTTATTCGCTAGAAAATGTTTTTATATTCTGCATCTCTTCTGTCTTTGTCTTTCTCTTTTCATATTCTATATGTGATGTCCAATGCATCAGATAACATTTATTGCAATATTTGCAAATTCAATTTTACAATAAAATTCTACACTGATTAACCACTTAAGCCCCGGAGGATTTTCCTGCTAAACGACCAGGGGGTATTTTGCGATTCGGCACTGCGTGACTTTAACGGACAATTGCGCGGTCGTGCAACACTGTACCTAAACGAATTTGACGTCCTTTTTTTCCCACAAACAGAGCTTTCTTTTGGTGGTATTTGATCACCCGTGCAATTTTTACTTTTTGCGCTATAAACAAAAAAAGAGTGTACATTTTGCAAATTTTTTTAACATTTTCGGCCAATTTGTTTTATGCTACATATTATATATTATGCGACATTGCAGTGGACAGATCGGACCCTTGACTGACATTTTTGACACTTTTGGGGTTACCAGTGACATTTCTACAGTAATCAGTGCTATACATATGCACTGTTACTGTAAAAATACACTGGTAGTGAAGGGGTTAACTTTATTTGGGAGGGAGGGGCTGTGTGTATCCCTAGGGGCGTGCTTTCTACTGTGAATGGCTGTGGCTTGAGCTGTAAGGACACTGATCAACGGATCTACATACTAGATCCGAGTGATCAGTGTTTTTACAGCGAGGAGAATGACAGGTGGCTTGTTTACACAAGCTGCCTGACATTCTCCCTCTCCCCCGCCGAACGCTGAGTGACCGGCGGACATCGGGTCCGCTGGTCACACGCGCGGGGGGGTCCGTGACCGCGCGGGAGCGCGCCTCCGCGGGCACGCGCTCGCTCCCCAGAGCCTCACAGGCGAGCGACGTAGACCTACGTCACTCTGCCTGTGAGGGGCTGACTGCCGCAGTAAATATACTGTGAGCAGTCGGCAAGCGGTTAATAGTGGTGAAGTTCTCATCTAAGGGGAAATGTTTTTGAAATGCCAATATTACTGTTTAATGGCATCTAAAAGTAGCTGCAATATAAGCTATGCACAAAAGTACTGTATATTAAATGCTGCTTGTTACAGCATGTAACAACAGGAACATGCTCACTGTTGCCAGAGGCAACAGAAGACATTATAGACTAGGCTTGTGTATACAATTTGCAGTATTGCAGAGCATAGTGCAACTCACCACGCCACCCCATTGGCCACATGCCAAACAAGGAAATATCTGACTGTCTATAAAGAATCTTTCCAGCCTTTTCAGTTCCAGCAGGCTCAAACTCAAACACCACATGTTGGGATCACTGAGCCGTATCTCCTCTAAAGTTGTGGCTTCCCAGTGACAAACTCCATGTACTATTGGATACAGCACTTTCTCACATTCTTTGTTCCTCAAAATGCCTATGCTTTATGCTATGTACACATTATCAGTTTTTTTTTTTTGTTCAACCCAGCGAGCTGAACAAGAAAAATGGAGGCGCTGAGAGAATTACACACACCACGTTGCCAAGCAAATCCCTCAAACAATATATTTTATATATATATACTGTATAGCATATATTTCAGCTAAATGCCTGCCTCAGTATTTCAGCATTATATACACATCTCATATCGTTTGTAAGAGGTATAGGTATAGGTATGTATGCACTGAACTCTGTACACCAATCAGCTACTTGTCTAGCATTTAAACATGCCACTAAAGAGGTAGCAGGAATCCATAGTATCCTGCTATCATGGGTCTAAGGCAGCCATTCTCAACTTTTTTGTCCTAGAGGAACCCTTAAAGTATTTTTAAGGTCTCAAGGAACCCCTGCTAAAACAAAATAATTGGGGGTCAATGGGAAAAATGTCCCTTACATTGGTAGTCAGTTTGAAGAATGCCATCCTTCTAGTGTTGGTCAGAATTTCACCCCATTATAAAAAATGTAAAAGATCCTTGGTGTCATGCCATTGACTCTGCCAAGTGGTATTGGCCTTGGAACTTTGCAAACACTACCTGACAGGAAGTCACAGCTGAAGAAACTCCTTGCAACCTCTGCAGGAAATCTAGGGTTCCACGGAACTCTGGGTAAGACTGGTCTAAGGTAGGGGTTTCCAACCAGTGGTCTGTGGACGACTGATAGTCCATGAGAAAATTTTGGTAGTCCCAAAGTTTTGTGCCATAAATCAACATTGTATACTGCTCAATGTTGTTTCCAGTGTTGTTTTCAATGCGCTCTGACAGTCAATGCTGTCAGCACACATTGATACCCGATGCCACCTCTGTAGTCCCCGCTCCTGTGAACTCAGAAGGAGAAGCCAGGGAAAAGCACAGAGTGCCGGAGGTGAAGAAGGAGGAGACTTCCAATGGCAGCATTGATCACAGACTTTGGGAGGGACCTTGGAGCTCGAGCACATGGATGGATAAGGAGGTGGGATCCAATGATAAGTGTATGTAAGGCAGCAGTGTGATGCAGAGTATGGTGGGGGGGGGGGGGCAGAGAGCCCAAGCATGTATAAGGCATGTAAAATAATGTTGGTGGTCCACGGGATTCAGAATTGTGAGTTTAGTGGTCCTTGAGCCCTGAAAGGTTAGCGACCACTGGTCCAAGGCATGAATAGCTCCACTTACAGAGCTAGGGTTGAAGTTCATTCTTAACAACATTTCACAATTCATAAAAACGTATGTGAAATAAAGTGCTTACTTCCTTTAAAGTACATGTAAAATCTAATTGAATGGCATTCAGTTTGCTAAGGGACTGTAATATCATAAACAATCAGTATAAAAAAATACTTGATTTCATAATTTTTCATCCTTTGGTGCACCTCAGTGCTTTGGACCCCCTGCAGACTCCTTGCAGCCACTTTCTGTTTAAAAGTACTCCAGCAATGGCTGTATTGCAATTCCCACAGCATGATTTCTGATGGTGACAACAGTGAACCATGCCTGTAGAATGTGTGCTGAAACAGCCTCATGTAGTCTCCACTGAAAGCCTATGTTATGGGATGACAATGCAGAAGCACAAGTAGAAACAGAGCTTTGTCAATCTAAACTAGGAGGTGATTGAACAAGTACCTTCATGGCAGGATCACCAGATATTTTTTTAATAAAAGCTGCAGTTTTAAAAATTTTGAAATGACATTACCAAGTTAAAGCTTATATAAAATGTTGGTGATTGGAATTATATATTCCTTAATGGAAATTCTATTCACATTTGGCAATTTGCATCGCAAGAACTCCACATGTACAATCCTTTATGTATTTCTAATTAGGTTCCCTTATTTTACAAACCTAATAATAAGGGATAAAAGAAAAATTCTAATTTAAAATGAAAGCTGACTATGAAGGTGTTAAATTGAAAGTCAAGCTGTACCAGAGCAAGTTTTTTTTGTAGGCGCCTGAGATTTGCATCGCAAGACAGATGTGAGCACAGTTGCGTGTTAATGTGCACCCATAAAGCAGGATTCAAATCACTCCCTTTAAATTGCTAAATGAAGGTATTCATTTCACTAAAAATTCTCATCTAAAATTAGACAGCACGAGATGAATTTTAAGGGCATGGAGGCTGTAATATATTTTGCATATTAAGCCAAAGTTTTTTATGAATCAGGAGAACATAACTTTGTATGCACAGTATTACTTGCATATCGATAGAATTTTATGTATATTATGCTCTATCTTACATTTCCATGAAAGTTAATGACATTTAGAGGAGATCTTCAAGTCATGGCAAAACTAAAACTATCAATATACTTATGATACATAACATTCTGGTAACTTGGTATTTCTTTGTATTAAACATGAGCTCCTTCAGTTCTAAATTGCTGTACTGAATGTCATCAGTTCCAATTTAATGATCAGCGTTATTTGTGTTCAGGTGTGTTTGGCTCACAGCCTACAGGCTTCACTAGCTAGAGTGATCCTAGGAATAGTTAAAGAAGATCTATAATTATAATTTATTATGCAGTTCTGTTCCCTATGGGACTAAGTCTATGAAGTACTTTGTCTCATGTTCCTAAGTGCTTTCTAACCATAGTTATGAGGTCCAACCTCCCTTCCTGCCATGGCCGATCAGACAACAGCTTTAAAGGAGACTTATCTTATTCATAGCTGCAGCTTGCCTTGGCAGTGAACACTTTCTACAGACAAGCAGCAGCAAGAAGAATGCAGAGGTAGGGGGACATGTTAGGCTCTGTATTCCTTTTGTTGCCGTGAATTTTAAAGTGTTACTAAACCCGGGAGCCTGCATTTACTATATCTGGTCCCCCACAGTAGACAGAACATGGAAATGCAATTATTTTAGTAAATATAAACTGCTAAATACCTTTTCTCATTAGCAGTATATAGCAGTCATGTGACCTCTATCAGTACCTTACTGAGCATTGATTACAGCTTGTAGGAGGACTTTTCCTTCTCCTCTGACTGTCCAATAAGGCTGTATGACTCCTGACCCTCTGCCTGGACAGTGCTGATTGGCCCTGTGTCAGCCACATGCACCCTCCCAAAAAAAAAAAAAACTCTAGCAATACACACCAAACCGAGCATGTGCAGATTGCCCCAAAGGCTCTGTACTATCAGGAGCTGGATTGGGGACTGTGGAAGAAGGGGAGGATCAGAGAAGACAGGATCAAACAACCTTTTTACACAATGCAAAGGATTAACCCCTTAGGTTCTACAGTGAGTATAACAAGCATGCTTTACTGCATATACAGACTGATTTTACTGTTGTGGGTTTAGTAACACTTTAAGCTTTTCTGTCAAAAATGCATCCAAAAACAGTATTCACTTGCAGGTAAATAGTTGTTCTTTTGACTGTACTGGTTATTAGCTATTGTGTTCTGCTTGATGTTCTTCATTAAAAAAAGAATGGAAAGTCTGAAGTGGTGCAGAGGCTAATGGGTACCATGATAAATGTAAAAATGACAGCCAATCTCTAAGATAGCCAAAACAAATTTCTTAAATCTGGTCCCTTCGAATTTTTTATGTGCAACCTGAGGGCTTTGATAGTTCGCTACTGTTTCTATAATGCACACCCGGCCAATGCATATGTTGTGCATGGGGGGGGGGGGGGAGTATCTTGTGTCCCTTTGTTCTCTCCTCGCTTTTTATCTTTCTTTCCTTTTCACATTCTTCTCCAACTCTCTCATTAGGTTTTTCTCCAACGTTTTGTAGCTCTACTAGACGAAAACCTCTACCATGATTTTAAAAAAGGATTTAAGGCAACTGGTCTACTACAGCATTGAAAGAGCAGTGTGCTTTCTGGCTTGTGAGTGTGCCTAGGCCCTCCTGTGCCTTCAGATCCATAGCTGTATACCTGCAGCGTAAGACTAAGGCATTGCTAATGCCACTGCTAGTCTCAGGAGATTTTGAGATTTGGTGATGACATATGCTGATCCCTGTTTTCCTTGCTGGAGGCTCTCACATGAGGAAGCAAAAGCCCTGCCTCTACCAAGGTGACCACCTTCACACAGAACAAAGTATGGTAAGTAAGTAATGGTGAAAGATCAACTAAAGGCTATGTTTTTTTTGTTTTATAATAAATAAACATTTGTGAACAAGAAAGATCCGCTTCAGGCAGACCAAAGCCAATAGTGGTGATTAGTTATTTTTCCCTAACTGCCTGCAAAGCTTTTGGAGTTCAGTTCCTCTAAAGGATAAGGCAGGCCATACATGGAGCAATTGTTTTTCCTGCAACCACGGGTTGACAGAAAGAAGTTCGCTCAATTCCTCTATCAAAGCAGACAGTGTTGATATGGGAATCCTCATTGCTTTCTCCCAGCGGGGGAGGACAGAGGAAGCCGTCCCCGCTGGGAGAAGACAGTAATTATTGCTAGCAGCTATAGCAGCCGCTAGAGATAATCACAGATAAAACCAGGCATGCTTGTTAAACTCAAGCTGATCGATTGATCAACTTGGTAGATTAAGCCTGTCCAAACAAGGTTCGAATCTCGGCCGGTTCCTGCTGAACCTAAGTTCACCTTTTAACAAAAAATAATAAATTCACATTTTTTCAGGTAAAAAATATGCATTTACTAGTTTTTGTTTTGGGAACTTGGAAAGCATTGCACCAACGATGGTACCATGCAGGACTCTTGCAGACCTGCCAGTGTATCTGTTTGCTTGTACCTCATATGGGCAAATAAATACTCACTGACAGGAAGGATGAATGAACTATCACGGGGCCGTCGTAGTTCATTGAGAACTACAAGCCAACAGCCGCAAAAGCTGACTGTACTTGTAGCTTCCAATTCACAGAGGACTGTGCATGAATAACGTGGCTGAGTGGACGTAGCCCCACAGGGCCACGTTGTTTCAAAGAGTGACAACGGGTGCCCTGAGAAGATGCCCACCCATTGTCACTGAGGAGGGGGAATGGCTGCAGCTGCTGGAACATGTTACATGTCCCAACCTAAATATGGGTGAAACATGTAAAATGTCCCAAAAGGTGAACTTATTCTTTAATGAGGAATATTCCAATACTATGTGAAAACCATAGACACTACTTCCTACATTTTAAATCACTGTCTATGAGATATTTACAAGCGCAATTTAACCACTTGCCGACCGCCCGCAGCAGTTTCACTGCAGCAGGCGGACTCGGCTGTGTGAACCAAAGTGGTACTACATCGGTTGAGCGCGTTGTGCTGGGGGGCGAGTGCGTGTGCCCTCACTAGGCAGCAGAGATGCCCATGCATGGTGCCATCGGCCGCGATTGCCGCCGGCCGCCCGCGATCTCTCCCCGCTGAGAGAGAAGAACAGTCAGCTGACCGTTCTTCTCTCTGAAATGATCACAGAGCGCCTGTGATCCTTCTATATAGAATCACAGGTCTCTGTGATCATTTCACAAGCCCGTCCCCTCACAGTTATTAAACACTCCCCTAGGCTCACATTTAACCCCTTGATCACTCACTAGGGTAACCCCTTCCCTGCCAGTGTCATTATTACAGTAACAGTGCATATCTTTAGCACTGATTACTGTAGTAATGTTACTAGTCCCCCCAAATTGTCCAAAAGGTCAGTTAGGGGTCCAATCTGTCCACCAAAATGTCGCAGTCCCGCTAAAAATCGCAGATCGCCGCCGTTACTAGTAAAAAAATGTAATAAATAAAAATGACATAAATCTTTCCCCTAGTTTGTAGACGCGATAACTTTTGCGCAAACCAAAATCAAAATACACTTATTGGGATTTATTTTACTAAAAAGATGTAGCAGAATACAAATTGGCCTAAAAGGATGAAAACATTTGATTTTTATACTTTTTGGGGGGAATGTTAAATAGCAAGATGTGAAAAATATTGTTTTTTTTTTTTTTCAGAATTGTCGCTATTTTTTTGTTTATAGCACGAAAAAATAAAAATCGCAGAGGTGATCAAATACCACCAAAAGAAAGTTTTATCTGTGGGAAAAAAAGGACATCAATTTTATTTGGGTACAGCGTCACACGACAGTGCAATTTTCCATTAAAGTAACGCAGTGTCCAATCTCAAAAAATGGCCTGGTCATTAAGGGGGAAAATCCTTCCGGTCCAGAACTTTATAAAGTTTTTTTACATGTGTACCTCTTCAAGGCACTAAAAAGAAGCACTGAACATTTTCCCTGTATATGACAAATTCTTCAAGAGCCTGCACAAGCATAATCAATTAACTGTATATAAACCAGCCATCTAAATCCAGTGCTTTGTAAAATAATTTCCATGATCATTAGGGCTAGTTTGAATATACAAAAGTTAAATATGGTCAAGGATCAAAGATTTTACATGAGTTCTGACAAGGTGCAAGAAGCATTACAGTCTGTCTAATCCACTTTATGCTTCTACTTGATGTGTTTATGTATCACTGTTTAATTACTTAGACCCAAGTGATTACATCAAAATATTTATGTGCAGCCTGGTTGCCTAATCTCTTATTAACAGCACGCTCCTTCCCTCACCAACATATAAAACAGGGAGCTTCTACTTGCAGAACTGTGTTCCACTATTAATATAACCCAAGCATAGCAAATCTTCTCGCAACCCATGATTGATACCATGGATTAAGACAGAGAAAATTAAACCGTGAATAATCAATCAGATTTCTCATTGTGCTAATTTTTTTTTTTAGCTCAAAACATCAATTTACAGAAGGCAGTTATATCACACAGCAAGATATGAGAAAATTCAGTGTATTCTGAAATTATAGTTCCTAATTTTCCTCTTTTGGAGGTATATTCTCTATTTTAAATCAGCATTCCTATATCCCTCCTCCCCCCATAGCTCACTAAAAGTAACAAAAATGTTTTTATTTCTCTTAAAGTTATGTTAAAGTCCACTAAGTAAATGATTGCTTTACTTATCCTTTGAACATCGGCAAAAAAGAAAAAAGCAATAATATTGCTCATAATAAATGGTCAAAGGCTTCTTTTCATTTTTATCTTCTTACTGATGGGGTTTGAATTTTATGGGCTAGATCTTTTAACCACTTAAGCCCCGGAAGATTTTACCCCCATTCCGACCAGGGGGTACTTTGCGATTCGGCACTGCGTGACTTTAACGGACAATTGCGCGGTCGTGCGACGCTGTACCTAAACAAATTTGGCGTCCTTTTTTTCCCACAAACAGAGCTTTCTTTTTCTGGTATTTGATCACCTGTGCGATTTTTTGATCACGCGCTATAAACAAAAAAAGAGCGTCAATTTTGCAAAAATAGCAATATTTTTCACATTTTTTTATATGAAATTCCCCCCAAAAAAATGTAAAAATCTAAATTTTTTAACATTTTCGGCCAATTTGTTTTATGCTACCTATGTTTGGTAAAAAGAAAAATCGCAAAAAGCGTATTTTGATTGGTTTGCGCAAAAGTTATCGCGTTTACTAACAAAGGGAAAGATTTTTGTCATTTTTGTTGTTTTTTTTAACGCGTAATGGCGGCGATCTGCGATTTTTTTTGCGGTACTGCGGCATTGGGGCGGACAGATCGGACCCTTGACTGACATTTTTGACACTTTTGGGGTTACCAGTGACATTTCTACAGTAATCAGTGCTATACATATGCACTGTTACTGTAAAAATACACTGGTAGTGAAGGGGTTAACTTTATTTGGGAGGGAGGGGCTGTGTGTGTCCCTAGGGGCGTGTTTTCTACTGTGATTGGCTGTGGCTTGAGCTGTAAGGACACTGATCAACGGATCTACATAGTAGATCCGTGTGATCAGTGTTTTTACACCGAGGAGAATGACAGGTGGCTTGTTTACACAAGCCGCCTGACTTTCTCCCTCTCCCCCGCCGATCGCCGAGTGACACGCGCGGGGGGGTCCGCCGGTCACACGCGCGGGGGGGGTCCGTGACCACGCGGGAGCGGGAACGCGCCTCCGGGGGCACGCTCGCTCCCTAGACCCCCACAAGCTAGTGACGTAGCCCTACGTCACTTTGTCTGTGAGGGGCTGACTGCCGACGTAGATCGGCGTTAGGCAGTCGGCAAGTGGTTAAACAAACATCACTTGTTACAAAGATTCCACATTCAATACTTACCTTCAGGTACGTAAATTTGCCAAGAAGCCATTCTTATATCACACACCTCTGATAGTCAAGGATCAGGTCACTAGACAGAGGTGAGGAGGTATAGTGGAATGCTGCAATATTGAATAAAGAATTAACCACTTCTGGACCAGAAGGTTTTCTACCTTAATGAACAGGCCATTTTTTGCGATACGGCACTGTGTTACTTTAACTGACAATTGCGCGGTCTTGCGACGCTGTACCCAAATAAAATTGATGTCCTTTTTTCCTACAAATAGAGCTTTCTTTTGCTGGTATTTGATCACCTCTGCGATTTTTATTTTTTTGCGCTATAAACAAAAATAGCAACAATTCTTAAAAAAATTATATTTTTTACTTTCTGCTATATAACATTGCCAATAAAAAACATTTAAAAATCAAATATTTTCATCATTTTAGGCCAATCTGTATTCTGCTACATATTTTTGGTAAAAAAAATCCCAATAAACGTGTATTGATTGGTTTGCACAAAAGTTATCACATATACAAACTAGGGGAAAGATTTATGTAATTTCTATTTATTGTTTTTTTTACTAGCAATGGCGGCGATCAGCGATTTTTAGCGGGACTGCGACATTGCGGTGGACAGATCGGACACCTAACTGACATTTCTGACGCTTTTGGGGGGACCAGTGACATTACTACAGTAATAACTGCTAAAAATATGCGAAATAAGTGCTAAACATATGCAATTTTACTGTACTAATGACACTGGCACTGAAGGGGTTAAAGAGGAAGTAAACCCTCCTCTGCAACTTGTACCTATAGGTAAGCCTATGATAAGGCTTACCTATAGGTACTGTAAATATCTCCTAAACATGTACAGTTTAGGAGATATTTACCTTACATGCAGCCAGTGACGTCACTGGCGCATGCGCTCTGAAGGAACGGCCGCTTGTGCCGTTCCTTCAGAGCCCCATGCCGTGACCGTCGGGTCCCGCGCGTGTGAGTGACGTCACTGCGGCTCCGGCCAATCAGATGGCGGGATGCCGCGATCCCGGAAGACAGGCGACTTAACATGTCGCCCATCATAGAGGTAAGCGGGCGGCACAGCGGGGGCTCTTTCTAAGGTAAGTATTTCATAATGAGCTAGTATGCGATGCATACTAGCTCATTATGTGTTTCTCTTTCAGGGTGAAAAAAAAATTTGGTTTACAATCTCTTTAACACCAGGGGTGATCAAAGGGTTAAATGTGTCCCTAGGGGGTGCTTTATAACTGTGGGGGGTTGGGCTTGCTGCATGAACACAGAGACCTGTATTCCTAAATAGAAGGAACACAGTGGCAATCGCGGCCTTCGAACCCGCTGATTAGTCCCCCCTGCAGCCAATCGGCGTGTGCGTGCCCCCACTAGCGGTCCTGTGAAATGACATACAGTTACGTCGTTTCACGGGACAGAGCCGACTAGCCGCAGTAAATGTACTGCTGGCTGTCGGCAAGTGGTTAAGAACGTTACCTGCAGTAGTCAGGTCAGACGCAGGGTTGATATTTTTTCCTTTGAAAGGGAGAGAATACATGTAAGGAAATTGGGTGGGAGAGTTTGTTAAATTGATTGTAATGTTTCGTTTTTTTTTAAAATAGCAAACATGTTATACTTACCTGCTCTGTGCAGTTGGTTTTGCACAGGGAAGGCTGGATCCTCCTCTTCTCAGGTCCCTCTCTGGCTTTCCTGGCCCCTCCCTCCTGTTGAGTTCCCCCACAGTAAGCAGCTTGCTATGGGGCCACCTGAGCCGAGTTGCAGTTCCGCATGTCCATTCAGACACAGGGCTGACATTTGGCCCCACCCCCTCTCTCTCCTGATTGTCTAACTGACTTTGATTGAAAGCCACAGGAGCCAATGGTGCCGTGGCTGTGTCTCAGCCAATCAGGAGGCAGAGTCCCAGAAGACTGAGGGACTCGTGGACATCGCTGGGCAGAGTTGGGGCTCTGGTAAGTATTAGAGGGTGCTGGGGAGGCTGCTGCACACAGAAGACTTTTTATCTTAATGCATAAAATGCATTAAGATAAAAAACCTTCTGACTTTACAACGCCTTTAAATAGTCTGGCACGATCCCCTGTATGCAATCAAAATTTGTGAAGAGATAGTCCCCATGCCTCTCCGAATGGACAGACTATGGGGGAAAGGGGATTTTTTGAGTGCCCAAAATAAAAAAAAATAATAAAAACAGCATAGAAGAACATATAAAATGACAGAATTTTTATTTTTATACAATTTAAAAAGAGAAACCTCCATAAAAGATAATATATCATAATCATAGACATATAGTACAAACCTCTGTACAAGGAGGAATCTCACATAATTTTGTTGATCGACACATTTCACCCACTTAAGGGGTCTTTTCAGGATCCATCTATTAGTGTTTTTAAATCTGGTAGCTAAAAATATGAAAAATATGAAAATACACGATTAACACATATATCATAGAATGCAGAAATCTTTACTTTTGAGAAAAAGGAAGAAAAAAAACAAAAAACAAAAACAAACAAACACAGTCCCAAATGAATCTGAAATGTATGAAGAGTGGTTCAAAAACAATTTATTGGGGAGGATGAGAGGCGAAAGATATGGAGGAGCGAGGAATACAAGTAAATACATGGACACCGCTAACCCTGAGAGGTAATGTTGCATTTAGGAGCAAAGGTCCAAACTGTAGAAAATGCCTTGTCATGACTGGTTCTTCTTCATAGAAAAGCTTGTCTCATTAAAAACAGCAAGACTACCATTCAGTTGGGTGCTGTAATGTCTATAAATATGTAAAAATTTGTCTATTGCACATGAAATATGAATCACCTTGTGAAAGTGGCAATGGGCAGTGGAGGATGACCCTGAAGACATCAGTAACATATTAAAAAAAAATAATATCCATGTGGTTCAGGAAGTCCAGCTTTAGAAGTATGTGGTTGGAAAAAGTACAGGTTTGCTTTCAATGCAAGACAGAAAGGGCATTCAGATATTTTCAAAAAAGTCCAAGCTAGTCTCATAATACTACTTTGATTTGCAGGAAACATTAAATCCAATTAGAATATAATTTTCCTAATATTCAAATCTAAAATGTTGGGAAGTATAACTTTGGGTGTGGCCTGGGGGTATGCTTTGCTTAGACATGTCAGGGATGCTACATAATGTAACTCCCAAAAATTCCCAATCAGAGTTTTTATAGCAATCTCAAAGGAATAAACATGCTCACAAATAAAAGGCATCAAGGAGGTTTCTTCTTATTTATTTAAAGAGGAGCTCCAGTTTCCCCCCCCCCCAAAAAAAAAATCAGTAGCTACAAATACTGTAGCTGCTGACTTCAAATATAAGGTCACTTACCTGTCCAGGGATCAAGTGATGTCCTCACCCAAATAGATTCCTCAATCCGCTTCGGGTCAAGGTAGCCAGCATCTTAACTATGGGAAACTGGCAGTGAAGCCTTGCAGCTTTACAGGTGGCTTCCCACTATGCATGCATGAGCCATGCTGCACTTTGTGAGTTGTCCTGCAAGTTTCTTGGACCTGTGATGTGTCCCAGAGGGCTGCAGGAGAAGAAGGGGGCAAGCCAAAGGAAGAATAAGTGTGTATCTGTCGATTCCAGGTTCCCGACCCCCCCCCCCCCCCCCACCAACAAAAAAAAAGGACATTTTTAAAGAAGAGGAGGGAGGATGCAAACAAGAGGAACTTCCCCTTTTGGGTGAGGTTCTGTTCTAAGGAAAGAAAATATCATAAAATAGGATTACAAATATGCACAGAAAAATTGTGTTCTATTTACAAATACATGTAGTCACATAGATCTATCTATACCCTGGTTTATTCATCTACCAATTTAATGAGAGATTAATAGAATAGAAAGATGACTTAACTCGGAATATATGTCAAAGCAACATGAAAAAAAAAAATAGTTTAATGCATTTCTGGAATACATACATACAGTGCATCTGGAAAGTATTCACAGTGCTTCACTTTTTTAACATTTTGTTATGTTACAGCCTTATTCCAAAATGTATTTAATTCATTATTTTTCTCAAAATTCTACAAATACCCCATAATGACAACATGAAAGAAGTTTTTTAAAATCTTTTCAAATTTATTGAAAATAAAAAGCGAAACAAATCCTATGTACATAAGTATTCACAGCCTTTCCCATGACACTCAAAATTTAGTTTAGGTGCATCCTGTTTCCACTGATCATCTTTGGGATGTTTTTACAACTTGATTGGAATCCACCTGTGGTAAATTCAGTTGATTAGACATGATTTGGAAATGCACACACCGTCTATATAAGGTCCCACAGTTAACAGTGCATGTCAGAGCACAAACCAAGCCATGAAGTCAAAGGAATTGTCTGTAGACCTCTGAGACAGGATTGTATTGAGACACAGATGTGGGTATAGAAAGGTTTCTGCAGCATTGAAGGTCCCAATGAGCACAGTGGCCTCCATCATCTGTAAATGGAAGATGTTTGGAACCACCAGGACTCTTCCTAAAGACTGGCCGCCCAGCTAAACTGAGCGATAGGGGGAGAAGGGCCTTAGTCAGGGAGGTAACCAAGAACCCTGATGGTCAATCTGACAGAGCTCCAGCATTTCTCTGTGGAGAGAGGAGAACATTCCAGAAGAACAACCATCTCTAAAGCATTCCACCAATCAGGCTTGTATGGTAGAGTGGCCTGACAGAAGCCACTCCTCAGTAAAAAGCCCATGACAGCTCATCTGGAGTATTCCAAAAGGCACCTGAAGGACTCTCAGACCATGAGAAACAAAATTCTCTGTTCTGATGAAACAAAGATTGAACTCTTTGACCTGAATGACAAGCGCCATGTCTAGAGCAAACCAGGCACCGCTCATCACCAGGCCAATACCATCCCTACAGTGAAGCATGGTGGTGGCAGCATCATGCTGTGGGGATGTTTTTCAGTGGCAGATACTGGGAGACTAGTCAGGATCGAGGGAAAGATGAATGCAGCAATGTACAGAGACATCCTTGATGAAAACCTGCTCCAGAGAGCTCTGGACCTCAGACTGAGGTGAAGGTTCATCTTCCAACAGGACAACGACCCTAAGCACACAGCCAAGATAACAAAGGAGTGGCTACAGGACAACTCTGTGAATGTCCTTGAGTGGCCCAGCCAGAGCCCAGACTTGAACCCGACTCCCCTTCCAACCTGATGGAGCTTGAGAGGTCCTGCAAAAAAGAATGGGAGAAACTGCCTAAAAGTCTGTAATTGGTGCCCAAGGAGCTTCAACAAAGTATTGAGCAAAGGCTGTGAATATTTATGTACATATGATTTTTCTTTGTTTTTTTATTTTAAATAATTTGCAAAGATTTCAAACAAACGTCCTTCACATTGTCATTATGGGGTAATGTTTATAGAATTTTGAGGAAAATAATTACATTTATTCCATTTTGGAATAAGGCTGTAACTAAACAAAATGTGGAAAATGCGCAGCGCTGTGAATTATTTCTGGATGCACTGTATTGCCCCATATTTTATTCCTTTATGCATGCTGTAAGTATAGAACAGTATCTATTGATGAACCAGATATATAGCATGCTCTTACTTTCCTCTTTGACATGAAAACACAACTCTGAATTCCTAAGCAAGTGGTATCAGCCCTGCCTTCTTCACTTCTGATGCATTACAAGGAGCACAGATGTCCCCTTATCTCTCCCCCCTTCTCATCTAAAAAAAAAAAAACACAGGCATAGCAGAGCTCAGGAAGTTATTAACTCACAAGATTTCTGGAAAATTCAACAGGTATTTTTGCACTAATCAAACAGATATAAAAACACTTTCAGTGGTAAATTCAGTAGATCAAAAAGGGAGAAAATAAGAAAAGTTCACTGTTCGGGTGTAAATACTTTTTAATTAGGCTTTTTTGAGTTCCAGTTGCTAATGCACAGTACAGATGGTTCTAATGGTTCTCTTGCTTAGATCACACACATGGCCAGGTCTTCTCCCTTCCAATCCCAAAATGCATTAAAACTCCTATTTCCTGTGTAACTAGATTGGAGCACACTAATTCCTTTGTTCCGGCGTGCTCAGTAAAATTAAAGACAGAAACTTTATTAGCATTTAAATAAAGGAACTTTCACTGAAACATAGAAACTCATTGACTACAAATTGAAGCTTGTGATTCTTCCATATTGTGCAACAAAATCCTAGAACTGCATGGCCGTAGTTGTACAGTATTACATATAGCCTCCATTGTGTGCTAATTACTTATTCAGGTCATTTGTTATTCTGGGTGACACTAAACCCCAACAGAACCAGATGCTGGACTTGAGCATACTCAGCACCTTGTACAGTGTCACCCTTAATAGGAGAAAATAAAATGTCCTAATTTTTACTCATACTATACACAAATACCACTTAAAATCACTGTATGTATCTGTAGTTCTAAAACTTTTCATGTAATAACTTTTTTCATAGGATTGCCCTGAAAGTTGTGTCTTGAAGTGAAGACCTCAGGGAAAGCAATTCCAGTGATTCTGAAAACTGATTTCTTTTTAAGTCCACATAATATCCAATAACAGATCCAGTCAATCTGCAATTCTCTTATAATATCCAAAGCCCTGATCATGTGGGAGTCCCAAAAGCCCCTAGAAACACTATTCTGCTTGATCTCAATATGAACTAATTAAAGCTTTTATGGACCTAATGACTATTGGGTTGGCACTCTTGTTGCATTTCCTACTTTTTGATATTGAATCTTTTGTCTAGAACTACACGGGTGATTTAATTGTGTGAGCATGTGACTAAAATGATATGCTAACCATTGCTTGCTTTTAATACTTTATGGATTAAAACTGTATATCATTCTTTTGTGCAACAACCATTAATACTGGGAATATTTTTTCTCAGGTATTAACATGCAAACTATGAATGATGTCAGTGTGGGTTATTAATCTATAAAGTTACAAAGCTTAACAAGTTAAAAGCATTGTATGATTTTAGCTATGCACACTTTAATGTACATAGTGGAGGTCTTTGTTCCAAGTCAAGTGAAATCTGACATCTTTAACTTATTATTTCCCACATATTTAAATACAATCACTATAACAATGCTCACTATTTCAGTCCAGTTATGTAGTGGAAATGTTATGCTGGTTGGGCTGTTAATGAGATTCTGATACCTATAATGTTTTTTGTATCAGGTAGATTGTGTCTTCAGCCTACAGACAGGTTTGCTATAGATATATAATGCCACAAACAATTAAATATTCCAAGAAAGAAACAATAAAATTGTAGTGCTAGCCTGTGTACTGATGGAGTGTAAAAAATGTAAAAAAAACCTGGGGACCTGGATAAATCATAAGTAGTCTAATAATGGTGGAGCTCCTGTCTTAGGGATGAGGACACGTAAGATCAGGGTCAACCGTAAATCAGAAGCAGCATTTGCACAGCCATCTTAGGAACCAGCCTCAGAGCAAGAAAGGCTTGATAATTGGCATTTCAAGCCTGAAAACACATCACCTGTCTCCCCCATGTGTCCTCCATAATCACAGGTTAGGTCTGATGGCTATTTTTTGCAGAGTGTTACCAGCTTGTGCTATCCAGTGCACCTGCTCCTATGTTCTGTTTTATTTCGGGCTACCTGTCATCCCCCTGTGCCTGCTGCTCATATAACATCTGAAAGGGTGTGGATCCTGGCTTCTTATTTCCCTTCATCCCACTGGTGTTTGCTGTGACAATTTATAAGCTAATGTTATGTCTTGTTACCTGGTTTTATGCTCCATAATTTACATGTAAGTGGATGTTGCTTTGCCCTCAAAAAGGTGTATCTAAAGCCCCGTACACACGCATCGAAAATTGGCAGGGAATTTTCGGCCAACGTCCGATCTGCCGATTTTCGGCTTGTTAGTATGATGCTTCCGACAACTGACTCCGACTTTTCGGCCAAAAAAATCTGGTGTGCAGACTATAAAATTTTTGTTGGCCGTCAAAACACAGCCGATTTTCGTGCAGTTAGTACAGATTTCGACAGGGAAAAATCTGATGAGCAAGTCTGGGCATGCTCAGAGAAGAAAGAACACAAAGAAATCAAACCAACACATGACATCACTTCTGAAGTAGATTTTTGTTGGGCGAGAAAATTCGTGTGCAGTCTAGGCACATTCCAACCAACAAAAAAACACTCTGGACAAAAGTCGGACAATCGGTCGGCCGATAATCGTTGCGTGTGTACGGGGCTTTATACTGACATTGCTCTGCACTCTGTGTTTTTGTCTTTCCAAAAAAATATTAGTTAATTTGACAGTATAGTTTATACATTAAAAAATTTATATTTCATATTTAAATAAAAAATTAAAACATTTTATTAGCTTATTTTTTCTTTTTTATGCATTTATTGGGCCGCATTATTTCTTGTTGGGACCAGAGATGATAATCTATTAAAATGTATTGTAGAAATTTGTTACTCCCTCAATGTCAAGTTAAAGAAAATGTAGCAAATATATATTTTTTGTAATTCATGTTTTACCTACCACATTTTGTTCCAGAGCAAAATTACACATAGAAATGATATTACCAATTGCTAAATCCAGACAATCTCAACCCTATGAGGAGCACCATTACCCCTGGTCAGTAGGTGTCTTGGGGAGTTGTGAAAGTTAGAAAACCTACCTTGACCACTATTATGCTCCAGGGATAAGAGGCACCGACAGCATCCCTCCCCTATTTTCCTCTCCACTGACATGATAAGGAACATTTAGATACACTGAAATTTCCTGTTGATGGAGCTCCTGGGCTTATATGGTGAATTAGGGTGGTCAAATCATGTCTTCATGACTGACTGCTTCCCTATAACTATTTATAGATCAAAAAATGAAGAGTGCTAAGTGCAGAGCCCTAGAAGTTGTTTAGACCACTATATAGATCTCGCAAACAACAACACTGCCCAGTGTGCCCACACACCTTCAATCGTAAAATCAGTGGATGAGTGGTATTATTTGTGATAGCACAATTTAGAGCCTGTTATTGTCTTAACACAGGAAAAGCCTAAACAAGAACAGTCATGACACCATCACTGGGTATTCTTTGTTATGAAAGTGGTATAGTTTAAGACATGAAAAATATGTTTTTAAATTACATTAATAATTTAGTTATAAATTATATTATATTATATTTTAGTGATTGGGTCTGGATCTACTTTAACCGCTTGCTGACCGCCGCAAGTAGATATACTGCGGCGGTCAGCCCCGGCCAGGCAAAGTGACGTATATCGTATAACCGGTCACAGGCTGACGTAAGCCTGTGACCGGTTTGTGAGCCAATAGCGGGCGAGCGAGCGCCCACTGAGGCGCGCGCGCGCCCGCCCCGGCTCGTTCACTGAAGAGTCCGCGCGTGTGACCGGCGGACCCGATGTCCGCCGGTCACACTACGATCGCCGGTAGAGCGGGAGAAAGGCGGGTGGCTTATGTAAACAAGCCGCCTGTCATTCTCCCCTGTGTAAAAATGGAGATCAGACGGTTCTACTATGTAGAACCGTTGATCTCTGTTTTTACAATAGTAGACATGTCCCATCACAGTTAGAAACACGCCCCTAGGACACACTTATCCCCTCCCTCTCCAATACAGTTAACCCCTTCCCTGCCAGTGTCATTTTTACAGTAACAGTGCATATGTATAGCACTGATTACTGCAGTAATGTCACTGGTAACCCCAAAAGTGTCAAAAATGTCAGTCAAGGGTCCGATCTGTCCGCTGCAATGTCGCAGTCCCGCAAAAAAAAACGCAGATCGCCGCCATTACTCGTTAAAAAAAAAACACCAAAAATGACAAAAATCTTTCCCTTAGTAAACGCGATAACTTTTGCGCAAACCAATCAAAATACGCTTTTTGCGATTTGTTTTACCAAACATATGTAGCATAAAACAAATTGGCCGAGAATGTTAAAAAAATTTGATTTTTACATTTTTTTGGGGGAATTTCATATAAAAAAATGTGAAAAATATTATTTTTGCAAAATTTACGCTCTTTTTTGTTTATAGCGCATGATCAAAAAATCGCACAGGTGAACAAATACCACCAAAACAAAGCTCTGTTTGTGGGGAAAAAAGGACGTGAAATTAGTTTAGGTACAGCGTCGCACGACCGCACAATTGTCCGTTAAATTCACGCAGAAATCTAAAAAAAAACCCTGGTCAGGAAGGGGGTAAAATCTTCCGGGGCTTAAGTGGATAAAAATGCACGGCTTTCCCATTTTGGGTAGATTGCTATACATCCCCTATTTTGGTGTGAGTTGCGTCTCAAATGTGGACATCTGGTTGGTTGCCATGAAGACACTTTTCTCTCTATCCTGTGTGCCTATTTTACTGTCTCTGTGGCTGTTTATGTATATCTTAAAATTGATACTTAACAGTTTAACTTGAAATTGTGTAGAAAAGCACCTTGCAAGTATACAAGTCAGAAAATCTATAATTTGCAGCTTAACTAATTGTGAAGATTTGTAAAAACTATGCTGTTTCATGTAGAAAAAAAAAAACATTAATGAGCTAGCACCATAAATCTTATTTTACAGCAAGGTGCAATGCCTAATTAGCTGGTGCTTTGCCCATTACTGGTAAAATCTTGAAATGTTCTATTTTTCTATGAAGCTTCCAAGTTATATAACTACTATCTTTCTCTGCATAAATGTATTCCGATTTCTTGTAAGAAAATAATATATACACAGTGGCCTTTTTAAATACACTCTCATATAGTCAGTGCCTAATTGGGAGATCTAAAATTAAGGTTTAGGAATAAGACTCTAGAGCCTGAACCTAAAGAAAAGGAACATGATTTTTAATTTTATTCTTGTGTTTTTGATGTATGAACAGGCAATAAGCCATGGCTGTCTTGATGTAATGTGTGCTGAAATGTGCTAATGCATGCTAATACACATTTACATATCTAATCTGAGTAAGGCTCCACATTCAATGAGCACCACCAATATCAGCATGCAGGGGTACTAACTAGTTCCCTAGTTGCTTATGACCATCCATACATACACGTGGGTCATATGCGATAATTAAAAACTCTATATCCTGCTTCATGACCTTGTATATCTCTGCTTTTGCTGTCACTCTCCATGTAAACCCCTTTTGCTCTGTATCCCTAGAGCTCAAGCTTGATGTGTGTGTGTGATAGAAGTGAAAGCTGTTTCTGATGGATCTATCTAGAAAGTGATTTTGTCTTCAAAGAAGCAGATCCATGGTTGAATTATACAACATAGTATAGGTGGACACTTTTCTGGTCCTAGGCTGCTACCTCTCTGATAGCGACAAAGGTAGCACCTGCAAGAAAGTAAATTGTTAGATGTGTACAGAGGAGCGCCTAGTACAAAAATTCCATGTACAATGTTTCCTTCACACATGTCCCTGGAAAAGGCAGGAAGCAAGCACTGGAGCCTGGAACCATGAGCCAAAGTATATGTCACCAGCACATCAAGAATCCTTGATATAAAGTCCAAGCATTTATTTGGTCATCACATGACAGTGTAAAGTGCATATCACAGTGCACTTTACACTGTGAAGTGATCACAGAATAAATGCTTAGACTTTGTTTCAAGGATCTTTGGTGTGCTGAAGACATATACTTTGACTTATGGTACAAAAGTTAGTCTCACTTGAAGGGCTTTTTGAAATATTTTATAGTTAAAAGCATCAGATAGCGCTAATGAGTGTTGGGGAAGGCTTCCCCTTACTCGGGGCTTGAGTAGTCAATGGTAATAAAATCATGACAGAATGCACTAGGGCAGTGTTTCTCAACTCCGGTCCTCAGGGCACACTAACAGGCCAGGTTTGCAAGAAAACTGAAATACATCACAGGTGATATAATTTGCTGCTCAGTGATTGCAGTATTCTAGTCTTCATCTCCCCAAGTTAACACTTAAAATCTGGCAGTTAGTGTGCCCTGAGGACCGAAGTTGAGAAACACTGCACTAGGGGACCTGTGTTAAGGCTTGTTAGAGATCAGGCTTGGAATAATTCATATTTCTTTTCTGCTTTCTGGTGGCAAGTTTTCCACATTTTGTCATGTTAAAACTAAAAACGTAAATGTATTTTATTGGGATCTTATGTGATAGATCAACACAAAATGGCAAACAATTGTGAAGTGGAGGGAAAATGATAAATGGTTTTTACATTTTTTTACAAATAAATATCTGAAAAGTGTGGCATGTAGATCCAGATGGACGTTTTGCTATTTTACTATGCACTATCGCCGGATTGACTTGTGTACTTATTGCTGTGTATATACCGCCTCCTTTTTCTGCTGCTGTACTTAAAATCCTAGCGGACCATATGGCCAGGCTACCAGATGTTCCTCTATTAATGATTGGTGACTACCATAATGTATTGGATGCTCATTGGGATAGGTTTTCCCCTCGCTCCACTGCTCCCCCACCTGTTGGAGGGCCGACGCCTTTTTCCCGATTGATGGGGGAGCTTGGACTGACGGATGTCTGGAGTAAGGATGATCGAACGGTTCGGGTCGACCATCGGTTCGACCCGAACATTGGATGTTCGATATTCGGCCGAATACCGAACTTTTTGCGGTAAAAGTTCGGTATTCGGCCACCAGAACCGCCCAAAATGCACTGGGACAGGAACTGGGCTTTAAAAGCCAGTGATTGGCCCAGAAAAGTCTGCAAAAGCCAATGAGGGGGCAGGAGTCTCCTAGGAACGTGATTGGAGTGACTATGGGGACCAGAGGCCAATCAGGAGTGAATACGCCACACACTATATAAGATGGCCCCGCCTAACCCCTAGCACAGTGATCCAGATCCTGTTGAAGAGAGTTGAAGCAGTTCTCTGACTCCTGCTTTGCTACACTACATTTCCTACATATTGAGTGGTTCTAAAGCTCCATATAGCAGAATTGTATTTAGCTTACAGCCAGTGTAGTTAGATACAGCGATTGTGCTGGTTCTTAGAGTAGCAAAAAAAAAAAAAACTTAAGGGACAGTGTCAGTCTTCTGCTGTATGGAGCTTTCTATTTAGTGGAAAGGGATATCTAGTGTAGTTAGGGAACTTTGTACTACATTAGTTATATTTAATAATTGAGTTTCTGTAGGGAAAGTGTGAGGGTTCTGCTTAGTGAGCATGTTGCACAGTGCTGCTGTATCACAGCAGGTATACGTGCTTGCTAGGCAGCAAAATACAGTGACAACTTAACGCCTGTTGTTCAAAGCGTTAGGTCCACTGTACAAAAGCCTTTGCAACTGTGCGTGACACGCATCTGCTGTGCTGTATCCAGCGACAACTGTGGGTCGCATAGCAGTGTGCGTTTTTCACCGCACACAGTTGCCAACGCATCAGTGACAACTTAACGCCTGTTGTTCAAAGCATTAGGTCCACTGTGCAAAAGGCTTTGCTACTGTGCGTTACACATCTGCTGTGCTGTATCCAGCGACAACTGTGGGTCGCATAGCAGTGTGCGTTTTTCACCGCACACAGTTGCCAACGCATCAGTGACAAATATGCCTGGTAGACCAAGAAAAGGCATACGTGGCCCTGCTGCGGAAAGGGGCACAGCTTCTAGGGTGTCTAGAGGCAGGGGTGGACGTGGTGGTCAGTCCTCAGCCAGGCCACCATTTGGATTGTTCTCCGGCAGTGGCCAAGCTATACGTCCACAGTATGTACAGGAGGTGGTGGACTATATGACCAAACCCTCATCATCGGCATCATCTGCAACTACAGTGACCCAGGCAGAGAAAAGTGGTCAGTCTTCTGCAGTTGTCAGAACAAATACAGATGAGTCCATGTCCACCTCACGTCCTCCCTTAGACCCAACTTCAGACATGACAGAGGAGTCAGCTGAGCTGTTTGACCACAGTGTTGGCCATCTACTCCAGCCTGATGCTCAGTCCTTTATGGAGTCTGATGTTGGGTCTGAGTTTGAGGAGGAGGCAGAGCAAACAAGAGGGGAGAGCAGACGGCCCGCTCCATCTAAGGCCGCACCTGTTGTCTCCCGGGCCAGGCCTGATGCTCAGTCTTTGATGGAGTCAGATGTTGGGTCTGAGATTGAGGAGGAGGCAGAGCAAGCAAGAGGGGAGAGCAGACGGCTCGCTCCATCTAAGGCCGCACCTGTTGTCTCCCGGGCCACTATACACAACTCATCTTGCTGGGACTTTTTTGAGACATCCCATGCAGACAAAACAGTTGCGATCTGCAAGATTTGTAAGAAGGGTATAAAACGTGGCAGAAATGTCAACCACCTGGGTACAAGCTGCCTAAACAGGCATTTGACAACCCACCACTCGGCCCGTTGGCAGGAGCATTTAAAGAACCCACAAAAGGGCCAAAGATCAGTCAGTCGGCCTCCTAGTCCTCCTCGCGCTCCTCCTCATGCTCCACCTGCTCCACCTGCTCCACCTGCACATCAGTCTGTTCCTGGCCCTGCTATAGTCACTCGTCACCTGTTGGCAGCCTCCACTGACAGGGATGATGATATAGCAGGCAGTGTCGCATCTACCTCCAGCACACCACCAGCTGTAACATCTAGACGCCAAATTTCGATTCCACACATGCTGGAACGAAAAAAAAATGTATACTCCCCGCCACCCACATGCCCAGCGTCTAAACAGTAGTTTGGCTAAACAACTGGCTCTGCAACTATTACCATTTAAGCTGGTAGAGTCTGCTCCCTTCCGTGACTTCGCAAAATGTGCAGTTCCACAGTGGCAGATGCCAAGTCGGCATTACTTTGCCCGTAAGGCCCTGCCATCCCTATACCAACATGTGGAAGGCAATGCAGTGTCGTCCCTGGCCAAGTCAGTCAGCCGTAAGATACACTTGACGGCTGACACTTGGTCAAGCAAACATGGGCAGGGACGGTACATTTCTGTCACTGCTCACTGGGTGACACTGCTTGCCAGCGGAAGGGATTGTAGCCAGGGCTCGGTGCTGCAGCCAGTGTTGCCCCCACGTCTGCAAACAGCTGGTGGTGTCGCTGATCCGGGTAGATCGATCACTTCTACTCCCTCCTGCTCCTCCTCCTCTACCTCCTCCATGCCCTCCTCTGCAGAATGGTCCTTTGAATATGATGAGGTACCACGTAAACGTTCAAAGGGCTACTCTATGTCTCAGGCCAAAAGGTGTCACGCAGTGCTGCAGCTTGTGTGTCTAGGGGACAGGCAGCACACTGCCCCTCAGATTCTTGGGGCTCTGCAGGCACAGGCCCAGAGGTGGTTGACACCACGCCAGCTGCAGCCAGGGATGGTGGTTACTGATAATGGGTCAAACCTCCTGGCCGCCCTTCGTCAGGGAAAGTTAACCCATGTGCCATGCCTGGCGCATGTCCTGAATCTCGTGGTACAGCGGTTTTTGAACTCGTACCCGGGAATGCAGGATGTGCTAAGGATGGCAAGAAGGGTGTGCAGTCACTTCAGGCGGTCGTACAGTGCCACTGCACGTTTGGCCGAAGTGCAGCGCGAGTTTCACCTGCCGGTACACCGCCTCATCTGTGACATGCCCACCCGCTGGAACTCCACCTTGGCTATGCTGCAGCGCCTGTACACGCAGCAGAGGGCCTTCAATGAATACCTATGCGAGTACGGCACCAGCACTGGCTCTGCGCGCCTGGGCTTCTTTTCACCACGGCAGTGGCTTTTGATTAAGGATGCATGTGCTGTCCTCTTGCCATTTGAGGAGGCCACAAGGATGGTCAGCCGGGACAGCGCATGCATCAGTGACACCCTACCGGTACTGTTTTTGTTGGAGCACACTCTGCGTGGCATTATGGACAGGGCATTGGAGGCAGAGCAGCAGGAGGAAGAGGAGGACTTCCTTGCCTCTCAAGGCCCCCTTTATCCTGAGAATCCTGACCCCATTATGCCTAGCTCCCAGAGGCCCGAGCAGGATCCAGGGGTGGAAGAGGAGGAGGAGGACGATTCTGCGGGAACTTTTGCAGGGTTTGAGGAGGAGGAGGAGGAAGACATGCGGCAATCTGCAAGGCCTAGTTTGACTTCCTCTGGACACTTTGAAGTAGTGCGTGGCTGGGAGGAGGAGGAGCCCGTTCAAGATAATGTCGTTTTGAGTGACCCCGAGGAGTCAGCTTCTCAGGCCTTCGCTAATTTGCGACGCATGGGAAACATCATGCTTCAGAGCCTGCGAAAGGACCCCAGAATCAAGGCCATTAAAGAGACTAACCACTATTGGTTGGCCACCCTACTTGACCCCCGGTACAAGTCTAAAGTCTCGGAGCTTTTCCCATCCACCCAGAGAGTCCACAGGATCAAATCCCTTGAGGACAGTCTCAAGAGGATTCTGGTGAACACGTTCCCCGACTCCTGTAGGGTGCAGGGGCGGGGACAACCTACCATGGATTCTACTGGTGGTCACGAGAGGAGCATTGGAGAAGGCGTGCGGTTGACGGATGCCTTTCGGTCTTTTTTTAGTCCTCACCGCCCAGGCCTCTCAGCTGCCACATCGCATCGACAGCGTCTGCATCACATGGTGGACGATTACGTGAGGGCACAAAGTGACACAGAGGGCTTTTCATGTGACGATGCCGATCCACTGGCATACTGGGTCTTAAGATTAGACCACTGGCCAGAACTGGCCCAGTATGCCATGGAGTTGTTGGCCTGCCCTGCTTCCAGTGTCCTATCGGAACGGGCATTCAGCGCAGCAGGAGGATTCGTCACAGACCATCGAACGAGACTCTCCACCGACTCAGTCGACCGTTTGACATTCATTAAAATGAATCAGTCGTGGATATCAAGCTTTGATGCACCTGATGCAGACCTTGTAGACTAGGCTATCGTTGTGATGTGGCAGCTGAGCCTCAGTTTAGGCCTGGACCTTGGTGCTACCCTCAAACCCTCCTCTCATTCTCTTTACGTTCACAGAACCTCATTTTGGTTATAACAAAAACTACCATGTTTGCGCACCTGTTCCACAGGTGCACACCTTTACAATTTTTGGGCCTCCTTCAACACCAGCTGTTTGGGGTTAAGGTGGGGAGGCTATGCTAAAATAAAAACTACCATGTTTGCGCACCTGTTCCACAGGTGCACACCTTTACAATTTTTGGGCCTCCTTCAACACCAGCTCTTTGGGGTTAAGGTGGGGAGGCTATGCTAAAACAAAAACTACCATGTTTGCGCACCTGTTCCACAGGTGCACACCTTTACAATTTTTGGGCCTCCTTCAACACCAGCTCTTTGGGGTTAAGGTGGGGAGGCTATGCTAAACAAAAACTACCATGTTTGCGAACCAGTTCCACAGGTGCACACCTTTACAATTTTTGGGCCTCCTTCAACACCAGCTCTTTGGGGTTATGGTGGGGAGGCTCCGCCAACACCAAAACTACCATGTTTGCGCACCTGTTCCACATGTGCACACCTTCATAATTTTTACGCCTTCTTCAACACCAGCTCTTTGGGCTTACAGTGGTATGGCTCCGCCAACACCCAAACAACAATTTTTGCGCATCTGTCACACAGATGCATATCATTGTAATTTTTTTCCTTACAAAGGCAATTATTGCCTTCATTACCAGCACTTTCATAGGGATATGGTGTCAAGGCATCGTCGGCACCACCAAAGGCCCAATTTTTAAGCATCCTTTACTTCTATTCAAAGTCAAGAGACAACAGTAGTATCCAAAACATCTCTAATCTTGTTCACTCTGCACTACATTGTGGCCCCTACCCCTAACCCTAACCCTCAATGTATCAATGCATATATGTCTGTTTCTTGTGAGAATTCAAGTTAAAGTGCACCAAACACCATTTTACATGAAATAAAGTGCAATTAAATACATCTTTGGACTTCTTGAAAACATTTGGTAATAATAGCCCCATTGTGGAAATACACCCGTTAATTATATGCACATTTAAAGAGACAGCACCTTTTTCCAAAAAAAACTCTAATCTTGTTCCCAGTGCACTGCATTATGTCCCCATCATACACATTGGCTGTGCCGTTGATTAGGAGCAAAAGAAAGGTGCGGTTAAGCAAAAAAGTCATTTTTGAAGGTTTGGTATGCTATAATTCTGGTTCTGGACATGCTACAGAGCTGAAACTTCACAGGTACACCTTTTAGACCCCCCAGACACTAAATCCAAAGAAATCTCTTTTTTTTTATTTTTTTTTTATTTTTTCAATAATTGGCTCTCTATCAAAAACGACAATTTTTAAGAACTTTTTTTTGTGTGATTAATAGTCCCTGTGGCATGACCCAGAACCCTAGGCACTTTTTAGGGGCATTTATTGGGTTTTAGAGCTTCAAAATGGGGTTTTTTGATTCCAGAAGTTCGGGTCCCATTGATTTCAATGGGGTTCTGGAATCCGAACCGAACTTTCCTGAAATTTGGGTGTTCTGGTCGAACCGAACTTTTCAAAAGTTCGATCATCCCTAGTCTGGAGGATGCGGCACCCTGGTGTCCGAAGGTTCTCATGCTTTTTGGCTGCCCAAGCGGGCCTGTCAAGACTTGATATGGGCTTTCGTAATGGTTCCCTTCTGTCTCTCGTTGCTTCTGCTGACTATGAGCCCCGTCTGGTATCGGATCACTCCCCATTTTGGATCCGACTCTCCCTATCGGTGAGGAGGGGTGGCACCCTGTGGAAGCTTAAATCCTTTTGGCTGTTGTTATTCCCGAACCTGGACCCAATGTCACCTCTGCTATCCTCTTTCTTTGGTGCTAACATTGGCTCTGCTTACATTGGAATGGTGTGGGATGCTGCCAAGGCTTTTATGAGGGGCCCCTTTATCCGAATTATCAATGACATTAAATCTTCCATAAAACCTGGGAAAACACGGTGTTGGCAGAGGTGACGAGAACGGAGGAGGCCTATGTGTGATGCCACTAGGGGGCTTGGCTGGCGGCTCAGAGCCTCTCTAAAACTGTAGTAACTCAGAAAGCTGAGAACAAGAGATGTTTTTATGCAGCAGAGGTATTTTGAGGAGAGAGAGAGCACAGGGCATATGCTGGCTATGTTGGTGCGCACTCAACAGCCAGCGGCCTTTATCTCAGTGCTCCAGGACTCCCTGGGCATACAATGGCATAGCACGTCAGACATTGGCCGGGTAATGCGTGATTTTTTTTCTGATTTATACACTTCCAAGGTCTCTGCTGACCCTTGTGAGATGGAGAGCTTCCTAAATGCTTGTGAGCTGCCCTGCCTGCCTGCCTGCCTCGGATGTTGCAATGCTGAATGCTCCACTGACTGGGGACGAGATTCTAACGGCTCTGCAGTCTGCACCGAATAGTAAATCACCTGGAGCTGACGGCCTTCAGTCCGAGGTCCTGGGGAGCTATGCCAGGTAGCTCATACACATCCTTTTACGGGTGCATAATGCTGCGTTACAGACTGGGGCATTGCCCAGTTCTATGACTGAAGCCATTATTGTCCTCATACCGAAACCTGATAAGGACCCGTTGCTCGCTGACTCATACAGGCCCATATCCCTACTAACGGCTGATGTTAAGTTGCTGGCCAAGGTTTTGGCCTCTCGCTTATCCAGGGTCATCCATAAGATTATCCATAGAGACCAGTCGGGCTTTATCCCTACCCGCTTCACCGCACTGAATTTAAGGCACCTCTTTTTAAATATGCAGATCCCCAGGACAATCAGAGTAATAGGGCTATATTCTCCCTGGATGCGGCCAAAGCATTCAATAGCATCGAATGGCCCTACTTGTGGAAAGTATTGCGCCGCTTTGGGGTGGGAGACTCATTTATAGCTTGGGTTAAATTACTGTATACCAATCCCACGGTGAGGGGCACTAGGCAGGGGTGCCCTCTTTCGCCCATGCTGTTTGCCATGGCCTTAGAGCCCCTGACGGCTCGTATACGGACCTCCCCAAGGATTGTAGGCTTCAGACGGGCTTCCCATACTGATCTTATATCGGTCTATGCGGCTGACACTTTACTCTACCTGGGAGACAAGCAGGGATCATTGAGGGAAATTATGTCTCTCATTGACTACTTTGGCTAATTTTCCGGGTTTTCCATTAACTGGGATAAGTCGGTGATACTGCCCTTGGACCCCTTGACTATACCCCTACCTGATTGTGCCTCGTCGGTACGCATAGTAAACAGGTTCAAATATCTAGGCATTCATATCTCCCCAGATGTTGGTAGGTATGTGGAACTAAATCTGGTGCCGTTACTACATAAATTTCGTCAAAAATGTACGTCCTGGTGTAAGCTCCACTTATCGGTGGCTGTCAGGATCAACTTGATTAAGATGGTGTGGGCTCCGCAACTACTTTATGTCCTCCACAATGCTCCCATCTGGATTCCTAGGAGGTGGTTTATTTGCATAGAATCAATCTTTCTCGACTTGATCTGGGGCTAGAGGGTGGCTAGGATTAGGCTGTCCACTCTTCAGATGGGTAAGGATAGTGGAGGTTTAGCAGTCCTTAACCCCAGGGTTTACTTTCTGGCCTCTCAATTGCAACATCTGAGAGGCTGGGGGGTCCAGGACGTGACTGATCCTATTAGAGCCCTCTTGATACCACTGACCTCTCCTCACACTGCATTTATACACTTGGAAGCTGGGTTTAGACATCTCCCACCCTCACTTCCGATGATTAATTTAATTAAGATGCTGTGGAAGCAGGCTAAACGCTTGCTGCGCATACAAGGGTTTTTCCCCCACACTCCAATCTGGCGAAACTCTAACTACCGCGAGGTGCTTAAAGTGGAGGGGGTGGAGGGTGGGAAGCCCTAGGAGTGAGCTTTCTATCACAACTGTATAGAGCTGATATCCTTAAGTCCATTACAGAGCTGCAACAGGAATTTGCGATACCTAGCAACTTTTTATAGATACATGAAACTGCGGCGTGCCTTGTCTGTTCAGACCATGATGTCTCCTCTTAAGCTGACTGATCATGCCCTGTCGAGGGAGGCTTTTCAGAACACTGACAAAAAGGATATGATTTCTAATGTTTATATTATGCTTTTGAGCTCCATGCAGGACCCGTCCACCCTACCAGCCCGGGAGGGATGGGAGAGGGACTTGGGCCCTATTGATGCGGAGAAATGGGAACTCTGCCTGTCCTCAATACCGTTGGTGCCTGTGTCGGCCTCGCAGAAGGTCTCCCACCTGCTCCTCTTTCATAGGGCTTGCAGGACTCTGGTTCAGCTGTTTAAATAGGGTTGCAGACCCACTCCGGCATGTCCGAAATGTGTGAGGGAGCAGGGCACTCTAATCCACATGTTATGGCGGTGTTCTAAGCTTTTCCATTATTGGACGAAAGTAGTCGATACGATCTCTAGAGTTTATAATTTTCATCTGCTTAAAGATTTGGTAGTGTGTCTCCTTGGTGCACTGGAAGAAGAGACCCTCACTCCGAATGCTCACATGGTTATTCTACGCTTGTTGTACCAGGCTCGTAAACTTGTGGCTAGGTATAGGATCTCCTCCCAGGTACCGAGGGCACAATGGATCGCACAGATTAATGCGTTACTAATTAGGGAAAAGGTGACCTATCAGCACCGTAAAGAATTTTACTCTCTCTGGCAACCGTGGTTGGATGACCCTTCCCTGGCGCTGCATTGATTGGTCATGGATAGACTTTTGGAAGGTTGAGATGTCAAATACATTACTGTCGTGTGTTGTTATCTAGCTCCCAGTGGACTATTCTACCCTTCCCCCCGCCCTTCCCGTCTTCTCTTTTTATTTCCCTTCGTCTCCCTCCAGAGGCGTAACTAGAACCTTCAGGGCCCTGGTGCAAGAAACCATGAAGGGCCCCACCCCTGACCGGGGCCCTTCCCTTCAAGCCTGGGGCTCTTCCCACTAATCCTGGGGCCGTTTACTCTTGTTGCGGGGTCCTTTATTACAGTCTTGCAGCGGGTACCTATCACAAGTTCTGCAGTGGGCCCCCTTCCTGCCATCTTGGGCCCCCCCCCCCCACGGTGGTGGAATGCCAGGGCCCGGTCTCAAATGTGACCTTTGCGATCCTGGAAGTTTACCCACTGGTGTCAGTAGTTTTTATTTTTTGGTATTTTAATTGTATTTTTTATGATTTTATTTTATTTTTTTCCAATGTCACTGACTATGACTCTGTCCATTCAGAAAATGAAGGAGCTGGTAAATTACATATTTACCGACCCCTTCCTGGTTTTCTATTGTGACACATCCCCTGCAGCAGCCATCAGGAGAGGGGAGGGAGCACAGTGGGGGGGGGGGGGCCAGGGGAGCACACAGGGGCCCAGAGACAGCAGAACACAAGTGAACTGGATAGGAGGGGCGGCGTGGGCAGCATACAGAGGAACCAATCTCCTCCATTTTCCTTCTACAGCTACAGGAGGAAAAAGGAGGACAGTGATTTCTCTACATGCTGCCCCCGCCACCCCTCCTATCCAGGTGTACAGGGGAGCCGCACAGGCCCCCTGGAGCATGGGGCCAGGTAGAAATTGCAACCCCTGTAGTTACGCCCCTGCCTCCCTCCTTCTCTCGTCCCCCTTTTTTTCCCCCTCTTTACCCTTTTACTGAGTTTTCTTCCCCCCTTCTGAGGGGCCTTCTCCTTTCCCTTTTCTTTCTTTGAAGTTTGGTTTGTTTTACTGTTTTGTCCTGATGGTTCTTGAGCATCACTCCAGGTTCTGTAAGCTGTTTCATTATTTTGGTAGTATGCTCCTGTTTTATCATGTCGCTTTGTGTGTTGCACTATTTTCAATGTACTGACTTTTGGGTTTTTTATTTTCTCCTTATGGATACATGTCATACTGTTGAAAGATGCTTGTATAATGCTTTTCTTATGTTCAATAAACAGTATTTTTCTTGAAAAAAAAAAAATTAGTGACACCTTTATGATGAACTTTATTAAACTAGTTACATAAAATTCATCAGCAAAGATTACATGCTTTCTCTGGCTTTGAACTATACCTTTCAATATATTAGTCATGCAAAAAAGGATGGAACATCATGCCTTTCTCGCCTTTGACTTTACTTTTGATCCAGACAGAAGGGGAGGTCAAGTGAATCCAACAAGACTGCCCGTAGATTCCACCAGAAGGATTTCATATGCCTTTATGTTGCAGACTTATGTCAAAATTATTAAGCTTAAGCAGCTGTTAAAACCTTATGATGGATTTAAATGGAATGTAAATGAGGAAACTTAATTAGGCTCCCCTTCTCTGATTTTGTAAAAAAAAGTATGCAGAGCTCTTTTATGTGTCATGTATAGCTTGAAAGGATAACTAGTATCTTGGCTTATTGTTAGTCATTCACCGTCAACTCTTCAATGAAAAAAAGCATCACCAAGTGTAATAAATTCATATGCTTTCTCTATATAGGTCTGTTACTGAAAAGCTTACATGTAGGTGTTGACATTCCATGTTCAGTACCATGACATGTCACTAGCTTCTAATTATACTCCTTCATGCTTAGTCTAGTGGGATGTACTGATGTGGTGTGTCCCTTATGTCACTCAATGGCTTCCAGAATAACCTAATTATCACATTTATATGTCCTAGAATTTCAGTCTCAGGAAATGAATGTACTGGAAGCATTAGATGCATAAATAGAAGACCAACTGCTCGTTTATAGTATGGTCTACTAGTAATAAACAGATTATTGGGGCATAGATGTAAACATAAAAATAAAAACACTTAAAAAGCATATCAGTTGACCAATACATGTACAAATACAAAGTATGACAATTCAAAGCTAGGATTAGAAATAATGCTCAATATAGAAATATAGAAATAATGCTGCCTTAGGCACAAATGTACAAGTAAACATTTTATTATCAGCTGCAATTCTTTCTCTCCAACTTTTGCATGTAATAATTAGTGATGGGCCGAAACACCCCCCTGTTTGGTTTGCACCAGAACATCTCCAACAGGGAAAAATTTCTAGTGAACATGCAAACTCTATTAAAGTCTATGATACATGAACATGAAAACACAAAAGTCCTAATTTTAAAGGCTTATATGCAAATTAAAGCCATAAAAAGTGTATAGGGGACTTGGGTATTGCCTTGGGGGACACGTATCAACGCAACATTTTTTTTTAAACATACGTTTTTAAAAGCAGCAGTGATTTTAATAAAGCTTAAAGTGAATCATTAAAAATTTCTTTACATATTTCTAAAGGAAAAAATTGAATTTAAACTTGCTCACGGCTGTAATGTATTGCAATCTCCCAGCAATTCAGGTAAAAAAAAAACGGTGTAGGGCCCCCCTGGTCCTTACCTGGCCCTTCAGGTCTGGTATGGATTTTAAGGGGAACCCCAAGCAAAAAATGTAAAAAAAAAAATGACGTGGGGTCCCCCCCAAAATCAATACCAGACACTTATCCGAGCATGCAACCTGGCAGGTCAGAAAAGGGGGGGCGAGTGGGCCATACCAGGCCACATGCCCTCAACATGGGGGGCTGGGTCCCCATGTTAATGGCAACAAGGGCCTCTTCCCGACAACCCTGGGCTGGGGTTGTCGGGGTCTGCAGTTGGGGGGCTTATCGGAAGTTGCAAGGCCTCTTTAACAAGGGGGCCCCCAGATCCCACCCCCCCCACGTGAATGGGTATTGGGTACATCGTACCCCTACCCATTTACCTAAAAAGTGTAAAAAATTAAAAAACACAGGAAACAGTTTTTGACAAGTCCTTCAAGTTTCCCTCGATGTAAATCCATCATCAATCACGATGCCCGCCTGACCCAAAAAAATAGAAAAATTGCAAAAACCGTATCGCTTCCTAAAAGGCTACCCACCTGCTCTTCTTCTTTGACAGTTCTTTTATAGGCAAGGGGCAGGGTCGCACGGTTACAACATCCAGTGGCGCCACCCTCTTCTGACGTCACGTGACGGCATGTGAGCCGAAGAGCGGGCAAAGTGTTTTTTAATTTTTTCTAGTTTTCGGGTGCAGCAGGCATTGTGATTAACAATGGATTTACATCGAGGGACTTGTCAAAAACTTTTTCCTGTGGTTTTAGTTTTTTACACTTTTTTGGTAAATGGGTACAAGGTACGATGTACCCAATACCCATTCACATGTGGTTTTACTTTTTTACACTTTTTTGGTGAATGGGTACAGGTACGATGTACCCAATACCCATTCACATAGGGGGGAAGGCCAGGATCGGGGGGCCCCCTTGTTAATGTGGGCTTTCAGATTCTGATAAGACCCACACAACCACAGCCCAGGGTTGTCGGGAAGAGGACCTTGTCCCCATCAACATGGGGACAAGGTGCTTTGAGGGGTACCCCAAATTACCCTCCCCATGTTGAAGGCAAGCAGCCTGGTGTGGTTCAGGAGGGTGTGGAGTTCCCCTTAAAATCTATTCCAGATCCAAAGGGTTACCCTTAACCACCTAAATACAGGACACTTTCACCCCCTTCCTGCCCAGACCAATTTTCAACTTTCAGTGCTCTTTGGCGTCTATGGGAAATTTTGATCAGCTTGACATGGCACTGCTCCCTCTCTTTAACATTGGCATCGATGGGAAATCTTGGTCAGTTTCACATGGCACTGCTCCCGAACAATAAGTGACAGGGACACCAAACTTGGGGAGCACAGAGAGGAGACCCAGGGCTACAACATATCCATACATTTTAAAAGTGGGGTATGCCTGTAAACTACACTGACTGCACTAAACTGACTGAACACACTATCCACTAACTACTTGCCTAATCTCTATTGTCACACTATACACGGCTGCCATGTAAGCAGCCTTATATAGTGTGGGGTGTGGACTTAGCCCCTGAGCTCAGTCCTCAGTAGTAGGATCCGAGGATAAGTTGTCCCTTGAGTTTGTAGTGGCTAACGCGTTTCGAGGCTTAGCCTCTTCCTCAGAGCCTAAAAAAGCATGTCTAAGCCCTTGCTTAAATACTATACAATGACAATTCAAACAAAAACACAGATTGGAGTCAGACCCTCCTCCTGCGGGGCGTGTGCAAAGAGCGCCCGCCCACCTCATCAATGGGCAATGTAGAAGTCATGTGCATTGTGGGGGGTGCCTACCCCTAGAGACATTTTAGGTCAGAATAATAAAAAATATATAATATATACACTAAAAACAATAATAATACAAAATGATAATAGTAATAAAACCATATAGTGATTTTTAGAGTGGTAATTCAATGAGAAATAGAAAAGTATACAGAGGGTACTGTTAATTTCTTTCAGAGATGTGGATGGATATAGTCATAGATTATGTATAACCAAAACGGTTTATGGACTTAGATTTTAGATGCAGACAATTGCAGTCGTGGGAGAAAGTATGTGGTCATGGGGTTCGTTCTCTAAGATTAATTTATGCAAACAGATGCAGTCAGAGACATACGCAGCTACAGAGATTTGAGTTCTTACATTCTAGATGCAAATAGATGCATGCAGTCAAGGAAATGGGGAGGGAATGTAACCTGCAGGGGGGGGGGGTTTGTTTTTCTGAACAATGCATCAGAGTTGCCAAACCCAGGACAGTACCCAGAAAAACAGTAAGCAAAAATAGCTTGCCAGTGCACAAAGTGCTTGCTGTTTAACCACTTGCCGACCGCCGCACGACTATCTACGTCGGCGGTCAGCCCCTCACAGGCAAAGTGACGTAGGGCTACGTCACTAGCTTGTGAGGGTCTAGGGAGCGAGCGCGCGCCCCCGGAGGCGCGCTCCCGCTCCCGAGTGGTCACGGACCCCCCCGCGCGTGTGACCGGCGGACCCGATCGCCGCCGGCCACTCTGCGATCGGCGGGGGAGAGGGAGAAAGTCAGGCAGCTTGTGTAAACAAGCTGCCTGTCATTCTCCTCGCTGTATGAGAGCTGATCACATGGATCTACTATGTAGATCCGTTGATCACTCTGCATACAGCTGAAGCCCCAGCCAATCACAGTTAGAATCACGCCCCTAGGGACACACACAGCCCCTCCCTCTCAAATAAAGTTAACCCCTTCACTACCAGTGTATTTTTACAGTAACAGTGCATATGTATAGCACTGATTACTGTAGAAATGTCACTGGTAACCCCAAAAGTGTCAGAAATGTCAGTCAAGGGTCCGATCTGTCCGCCGCAATGTCGCAGTACCGCAAAAAAAATCGCAGATCGCCGCCATTACGCGTTAAAAAAAAAAACAACAAAAATGACAAAAATATTTCCCTTTGTTAGTAAACGCAATAACTTTTGCGCAAACCAATCAAAATACGCTTTTTGCGATTTTTTTTACCAAACATAGGTAGCATAAAACAAATTGGCCGAAAATTTAAAAAAATTTTGATTTTTACATTTTTTTTGGGGGGAATTTCATATAAAAAAAAGGGAAAAATATTGCTATTTTTGCAAAATGGACGCTCTTTTTTTGTTTATAGCGCGTGATCAAAAAATCGCACAGGTGATCAAATACCGCCAAAAGAAAGCTCTGTTTGTGGGAAAAAAAGGACGCCAAATTCGTTTAGGTACAGCGTCGCACGACCGCGCAATTCTCCGTTAAAGTCACGCAGTGCCGAATCGCAAAATACCCCCTGGTCGGAATGGGGGTAAAATCTTCCGGGGCTTAAGTGGTTAAAAAGGACAGTGGGCATAATATGCAGAACACAATGTCTGCAGCATGCTGGCCATAGGATATATGGATGAGGCATTGTATGTGTGCTAGGCATACCTTGAGAAAACTTTTAGAATCCCACCTATAGAAGCAAGTCTCTGGGTGTAGAGGGGGTGGGGAATCCACCTCCTAGTGTGTATACAAATAGTAGGTCCAGTACCTTATTTGCGTCTCAGGCGGATTACAGGTCTCGGGTGTGGGCCACGCTTAAGGGTAGATCGTCCAGATGTCTGCTTTCTGCGGGTTGCTACAGGGTGGGACTGGCCAAAGCATACAGGTCAGGTGCATGCTTTGGCCAATCAGCAGCAATCAATGCACTGCAAGAGCGCAGTGCAATATGTGGCGCTCATGAACACAACAAACACCTGATGTTTGAATTGAACTTACGTTCGACTAGAACAAACAGCCCATCCCTAGTAATAATATCATTATCAGTACAACTAGATGGTGATAAATGATTCTGAAAGCAGTCTGCCTTTTGACCAGTTCAGGACACCAAATTAGGACCTATACTCAAAAAGTAAAGAAGTTATTTTATAATTGGGATTTACAAAGGTTACTTTTGCCTAAACAGTGTCCTGAAAATAACTGTTTGCATTAAATTCTTCCTAAAAAAAAAAAAAAGTGTGTTTCCTAATAAATTTAGTTTTGTAGCCAAATAGCTGAAAATATGCAGGCAAGTGATTAACAGCTTGAAAACTCATAAATGGGAAGAGATTTGATGCAGGGGCCTACAGACAATAGTGCCGGCTAGTTCTTTACCCTCTGCTTGCCTGTTTGGGTATTGATTCTCTTCAATAACTTGTAGAAAAGTAGAAAATAGGAGTACAGCAAAGGATCTTGTGGCTTCTAGTCCCACCTGCTTTTAATTTCTGCAGATGAAGTTTTGGACGAGTGTCCAGATGTGACCAATATAGAAAGTAAAAAAAAAACTGCTAATAAAACAAAAAGAATATTCTGCCAAAGATTTTAGGAGCCTTATGGTAAATAATTCCCCATTAATACTGCTGTAAAAACACAATGAAAACATTGTTATGGTGTTAGCGAGTAATTCCACCAATGGAGCACCAAAATAACAATAATAAAATAAAAAAATAAAATAATTTCCTCCCAACAGAGAGAGGAGACATTGCTGGAAGTGGCAGCAGAGAAGCAGATGATGATACACACATATATATAGTGTGGAAACCTAGATTACCCCTTCAGGTTCAGAACATTTCCCCACTTACGGGGCCGGAACATTCTCTTCATGTTAGAGATGTGTCACCTTCTCACCTTGGCAGTCTCTGAATTGCTATGAGGAATTGATCTTTCCATGGCGCTGTCTCTTTTTCCTCTTGGAAGTTATTGAGGTTTATATGGAACATCCCATTGTTTGGTGAGGCTTTCTCATTCACTTGAGTAGCCATGGCGCTCTGGTAAGCTGCTCCTTATACCTGTGTACAATGGTGTCCCCATTCTACACACTTCCTTGGGTGTCACAAGAAGGATTGCTTCATGTTATTTCAGTTTGGATATTTTTCACACTTTTTTTGGACTTTCACAATCATTTCCATTGCCTTTTGGGACTTTATTCACTGTATTTTCCTTATGGCATTTTTTTATTCCTTATGATGATTTGTTGTATTGTATTATTATTCACTTATGTTTATGAATAACGCTACACTTTTTTATTATTGTTGTATTTTGATCACTGTCCGTTGGTCTTGTGGTAGCTGCTTTTCGCTTTCAAACCCCCCTTTATCATATATTGATAATCACTTTTTAGCGCAGAAATACCCCTCTTTTTGTTCAACGGAGCACCAAAGCTTAAATGCTTACGATGTTGCTCAATAAGGTCCTGTTGAGTGCAATCTATGCTAACCATAATTTGCTGAAAGTCTCCACCTCCAACAAAAATAACATGCAGCAGCTATAAACAAGTATATCATCATGTACAAAACATGGTGACACCATGAACTACAGTTGCAATGACATCATCACTGTATAGCGGCCATGGGCTGATTTAGTCACAAACAGTTTTCCTCAAAATGTGTTTTATGCAGTTTCTTTTAGCTGCACTGTTTGCATTTACGTGCTTTAAATACCATATTCTTTACATGTAAATATGCATTTACATCTGTTATTATAAATTTACATGTTAACTGAAAATGTTGGCTTTTTATAGGACCACTAATGCACAGAATTACATTGCCTGGCCAAAAAGAAAGTCACCATCTGGAATTAACCAAGCAACTACCTAAACTAAGCATGCAGTAACTATCTTGATGCATAGTTGCTGCATTTGCCCAAAGAATAAGGTCAGCTAAATACCTGAATATACTAAATTACCAGGTTATTCCATCAATGGATTTTTTCTTCACTGATGGCACGGGCATATTTCAAGATGACAATGAGAGGATTCATCAGGCTCAAATTGTGAAAGAGTGGTTCAGGGAGCATGAGACATCATTTTCCCACAGAGTCCAGAACTTAACCCCATTGAGATTCTTTGGGATGTGCTGGAGAAGGCTTTGTGCAGTGGTCCGACTCTCCCATCATCAATGCAAGATCTTGGTAAAAAATAATGCAACACAGGACGAAAATAAGACTTGTGACAATGCAAAAGCTTATCGAAACAATGCAACAGTGAATGCATGCCGTAATCAAAGCCAACTAAATATTAGACTGTGTGACCTTTTTTTGGTGGCGACTTTCTTTTTGGCCAGGCAGTGTATGTCCATAGCATTATTTAGACAGTTGAAGTGAACTGTGAAAAGAAAATGCCTTAACATACTTAAAAAACATTGCACAACTGCTCAGGAACTGTGCTACATGGTTTGCTCCTGGAGACATATTTATGATTATTTCTTTATACAAACTGAGGATGCAATAAGCAAGCATCGTGTGCTGAGGCTGTTAATATGGTAATTTTTCAGTCATCTCAAATAAAAGATTTCCTTTGAAAAGCTTCTCAGAGATATGTATTGATCAGGTGTGTAGATAGGATTTAGTAAACTAATGGCTAAAAATCAAAAAAGTGTATTCTAAAGTTGTCAGTTTTTGTCCATTTGGTTGTGACAGTGTGCTGCATATTTTTTGACCAGTGTCACTGTCATATACAATCTCCGGACTGTCGTTTTCCACTAACCACAACTTGATACTATAAGGCTATGGGCACCCTGTGAATATATAATCCATCACCTGAGTGTCACGGCATATATGTTCTTTACACTTGAAGTATATAAAAATAGCATTATGAACCTGTTTGGTTGAAAAGGCCAAAATACATATCTATACCCACATCTGTTTATGTTAAACAATAACAACTTGCAACAAAAAGTGGGACTTTATCAAAAAGTGGGACTTTATAGGTTTGAATAATTTGAAACTAGATATTTAAAAGTGAGATAGCTTTATTTTCAACTTACATTAAAAAAAAAAAAGCATATTATTATATGCTACTCCTTAGGCTCACTCCAAGATTAAAATATGATAGATATGCATAACAAAACAATTTTAACACCTACCAAATGAACATACTGTATTTCCTTGGGCATTCTTTGTTATCCTGATATTAATAACATTGTCTCTTATTCATATTGGAAGTCACTGATACAGGAAGATACAAGAACCTCAATGAGTTTCCTTAGGAGGAACATGGTTGCTAGATACTGTATCTTATAAGGACTATTTGCCCAAGGTAAATATGTTTCAATAATAATTCAAAATATGGCTTTTTTACATTTTATCCACTATTTATTTAGGAAAGTTGTTTCTCCCCCATCGAGCATTGGGAGACACAAACTGTCTCCAATGACCATTATTGTCCTTTATTGCCCTGTCATAAACATGGCCGCCAATGTATGGATGCTTCAGTCATTCAAAAGCCTATGTTATTAATATCAGCATAACGTAGAAGTAAAACTCTGAATGTTCAGAGATATATGATTATTTGGTAGTTATTAAAATTGAAGTGTTACAAATATGTATCCTTTTTTTACTCTTGGAATGATCTTAAGGAATAGCTTATAAGGATATGCTTATACCCCTATTTTATTCCAGGTTGAATAAAGTGATATCTCTTTTAAACACCTAGTTTGAATTATTCTACCCTATAACGTTTTTGTTTGCCATTTCCTACACTTGAAGTAAAGAAGGGTTTTCCCATAAAAGACAGAGAAATGTTTTCCCGTTACCTAATTCTGGTACACTGTGTGGAATAAAGACTATTTACTTCCCACTTAACAAAACTTCCATGAACTTTTACTAAGTTTCAGGTCTTAGTGTATTACTTCATGGACAAAAGACATTAGTTTTAGGAATTCCCACAATCCATCAACCAAATAATGTTTTCATTAAACTAGTAAGAACGTGTGCAGACATCCCCAATAACAACCTTATTTTGGAAAAATAACAGGCATTGGCTGAAAAACCCTAATTCAGTTGATCGACTATTCCTCTGTGATTGATCAGACAGAGATGTCTTCTTCTATTCTTAGATATGGGGCAGTTGCAGGATCATCTTTTCTATATGTATTTTACATAATATGTACCTATGTAAAACGTATTTTCTAGGTTGCATTCTCTATTGTACTAGGGCACCAACTGGCAGTTTGTTGTTAAATTGGGATACGGGGAAAAAACAGTATCTAACATACCTAGTAATTTGAAGGCCTAATGAAATAGTTCTGGAGCCTATTGTAAGTTTGAGCCTTGTTATTGCCACTTGAAGCCAAGTTATGTGGTGTATGCTTCACACTGTTGACTTTATCATCAACTTTATTTATTTGTGTGCAGAATAAATTCATCAAGGCCAAATTGTTTTTTATGTCATTGTCAAGTGGCATTGAAATTGAAATTTTGTTGAGTTATGATGACTCATATTTTATTATATTACTTCTATATAGTGCCTACAATGTGTACAGAATTAATTGTCAATGTAGCTCATTGTATTCTGTCTATGCAACCTAGACACATTACCAACAGTGTTTTCAACAGTGTTGTCAAAATGTGTTTCAACCCTCAACCGGCAGTCAATGTTTTTTAGAGGAACCCTCCTCAGACCGGAATATTAAAGTATAGGTAAACCCAATTACTAAAATCTCATATATGCTTTAATGCGTAAAGGTAATTTCAAAAGTAATTTTTTCATTTTTTTCCATCTACAGGTTTTATACCTGTAGTTTCACCTATGGTTTCACCTGTTCTCCCAGTGGAGACTACAAGCAGCCTATTAACACATTTTGCATATGTATGTTACACTGTCAACACCATCAGAAAATGTGCCCTGGGGGCGATGCAGCCACTGTTGGAGCTTATGCTAGTAGTTAGAAAATGACTGCAAACAGGCTGAAGGAGTTCAACAGTGCTAATATGCCACAGAGGATGAAAAAATGTAAGTCCTACATAGAGGGTAAAGGGAGTGCATGGTAAATGCATGACAAATGAATCTTAAATGCCCATGTTTCGCTACCCCTTAGGCCCCTTTCACACAGGCGAACTGTTCAGATCCGCCTGTTCGTTTTTTTTGGCGGATCTGAACGGTCCCCCCATGCATTCCTATGGGGCATAGGATGTCAGCGGAGACATGTCCGCTGACATCCGACCCAATCCGATCCGTCAAATCTCCAGCGGTCCGTTCCCATCCGATTTCCCCCATAGAGATGCAAGGGGGGCTGACAGCACACAGCGCGGAGACACAGCTGTCATCCTTCTGCTCAGCGGGGGATCGGCAGCTCGATCACCCACTGAGAAAAGCGGAGTCCGTTTAACGGACATAGTGTGTGAAAGGAGCCTTACACTGACCATTGATGGGCAAATACAGCGGTAAGAACAACAGGTGATGGTACAACTGTCTGACCTTCAACCAGCTGTTACCTGTGATTTGACTGACAGGACGAAGTGGTAGGCATATGTTCAAAATCAATTTTTTCCTGCTTCAAACAAGTTGGAAATCCTCTTTTATTATGGCACATAATTCCAATTAGGGATGAGTTGTGGGAGTTCGTTGAACTACTACAATGTTAGTGAAATGAAACCTCAGTTTCGCTCATCCTTCTTGAAGAAAACTGTTTTTGCTTTACCAACATTTTCACAAAATTAAATTAAAAGCTTAGTTGGACAGGATTTGTGTATTTATTTAAATTACATTGTTCTTCCCTAATTATAGTGGCCAGAAGTGCTTATTTTGCACCCTAGGTGGACCCCATATAGTCCGGAATCATTGCAGGATAAAAACCACATGTGGCCATTTTATAGTTAGTCGGGAGCACATTAGTCAATAAATCAGTCAAATCCGATTGATTATGCACACAATCATTCATTCAATCATTTACAAAACAGCCACAGTCTCAATAGAAAAGCCTGTTCCTTGTCAGCATGCTGCAGAGTGGAACACTTGCTTCTTGTGGGAATCACTGTGGTCTCTTTGCAGTGATCCAACATGCCTCCCAAAAAGTTATACCTATAGCCCTGCAATTAGCAAAGGTAATGCTGCCTGCTAAATGGACAGCTCTAATTTTTTGGCTCAGCATAAGACATGTCCAACCTCTATCAAAATGATCAATGCTTCTCCACGGTGAACATGCTGCAGCATACTGGCAAGGGACAGGTTTTCTACTCTTGACTGTATCACAGATTTAAACTAAAAGTTGAATTGGGCTTTAAGGTAGGGCAAACCAGGTTTGTATTCTTCAGCCTCAGAATGGGAATGAGGGCATGGATTTAAATGCTGCAGGGATCTCTGATGAAGTTGCTAGGAATTCAACCTCGAAGTGTAAGTCGAAACATTTTCTTAATTGCAGATGAAATTGGGTAGAAGAGCCCCTGTCAGGTTTCTACATGGTACAGTGCTGTAGACATAAAAAAAGAAGGTATGTAATAAATTAAATTAAAACCCTCGCTAATAGTGAAGAAAAGTTATTATTAAAATTATAAATATCTGTGTTACAACAATTTATTAAGTGCAGCTGCTGTGCATCTAAGTAAATCTTAGAAAAATGAGGTATAAATAAATTTAAAACAGCGCTAGCGTTTCACGTGAAAATTGATAAATAGTAATACGTGCAAAATATTATATTTGGACAAATATATAATACAAAAGTGATAAATCAGTCCTTAATAGTGATATATCCAATAAAGTGCTCAGGTGCAGAAACGATCATCCAAACGGTGCTCAAGTGAGTGGCCAGACCCTCTAGGTTCCCTACTCACCACAAAAATGAGTCTCAAGCGTTTGTAAGATCCTTTGGACTTTTGCACTCAGGCTCTGGTTGGGGATTATCCAAGATCAGGGATGCCTTGTATGGGATCGCTCCAAAGAAGACCTCCGTTAATCTGTCACCGCAGCTACTTTCGGGGGAGGAGAGGGGACGGAAACAAAGAGCTGCGCATCCCTTCAGCTTTGCCCACTCCTTCCTGGGCTGTTTTAAATTTATTTATACCCCATAAAAAAAAATACTATTAATTATTTGTTTTAAGTAGTATTTGACTCAGTATTATAAATGTTTGCTTGGATTTGACATCCTGTTCGTTTGCAGCTGGTTTTTATCCCTGGTCCCTGCAAAGTATCAAAATACTTGTTGATCCTGCCAGTGAAGTCCACTTAATGCATCTTCCTGTGATGGTGTAGCAACAACATGGCACTGCTTCTGAATTCAGAGCAGAGTTACCACTGCCATGTTGGCTATGGATTATTGCAATTTAGTGCAAAGAAAGAAAAATTTGCAGGGACATGGCTTTCAGCATTGTCACTGCTTATTTACAAGCCTTGTCAATCAGCACCTGGGCATATCTGGTACTGTCCAATGCTCCTGGATTGACAGCACTGCCTCTGTCACAGATACCCTGCAACTGTGAGCTTCAGTGTCTGGAGGGAGAGCATGTGAGACACAAATGAAGGCAAATTTGGTTTAATCAGATATGGTAAAGAATGTTTTTTGTTTGCTTTATGAGGCTTGTGCATCACATAGTAACTGGTTTTGGAAATATCACATGGTCCTAAGTATTCAGACCCTTTGCTCAGTATTTAGTAGAAGCCCCCTTTGATCTAATACAGCCAGGAGTCTTTTTGGGAAAGATGCAACAAGTCTTTCACACCTGGATTTGGGGATCCTCGGCCATTCCTCCTTGCAGATCCTCTCCAGTTCTGTCAGGTTGGATGGTAAACGTTGGTGGACAGCCATTTTTAGGTCTCTCCAGAGATGCTCAATTGGGTTTAAGTCAGGGCTCTGGCTGGGCCATTCAAGAACAGTCACGGAGTTGTTGTGAAGCCACTCCTTCGTTATTTTAGCTGTGTGCTTAGGGTCATTGTCTTGTTGGAAGGTAAACCTTCGGCCCAGTCTGAGGTCCAGAGCACTCTGGAGAAGGTTTTTGTCCAGGATATCCCTGTACTTGGCCGCATTCATCTTTCCCTCGATTGCAACCAGTCGTCCTGTCCCTGCAGCTGAAAAACACCCCCACAGCATGATGCTGCCACCACCATGCTTCACTGTTGGGACTGTATTGGACAGGTGATGAGCAGTGCCTGGTTTTCTCCACACATACCGCTTAGAATTAAGGCCAAAAAGTTCTATTTTGGTCTCATCAGACCAGAGAATCTTATTTCTCACCATCTTGGAGTCCTTCAGGTGTTTTTTAGCATACTCCATGCGGGCTTTCATGTGTCTTACACTGAGGAGAGGCTTCCGTCGGGCCACTCTGCCATAAAGCCCCGACTGGTGGAGGGCTGCAGTGATGGTTGACTTTCTACAACTTTCTCCCATCTCCTGACTGCATCTCTGGAGCTCAGCCACAGTGATCTTTGGGTTCTTCTTTACCTCTCTCACCAAGGCTCTTCTCCCCCGATAGCTCAGTTTGGCCAGACGGCCAGCTCTAGGAAGGGTTCTGGTCGTCCCAAACGTCTTCCATTTGAGGATTATGGAGGCCACTGTGCTCTTAGGAACCTTAAGTGCAGCAGAAATCTTTTTGTAACCTTGGCCAGATCTGTGCCTTGCCACAATTCTGTCTCTGAGCTCTTCAGGCAGTTCCTTTGACCTCATGATTCTCATTTGCTCTGACATTTATTGTGATCTGGAAGGTCTTATATAGACAGGTGTGTGGCTTTCCTAATCAAGTCCAATCAGTATAATCAAACACAGCTGGACTCAAATGAAGGTGTAGAACCATCTCAAGGATGATCAGAAGAAATGGAAAGCACCTGAGTTAAATATATGAGTGTCACAGCAAAGGGTCTGAATACTTAGGACCATGTGATATTTCAGTTTTTCTTTTTTAATAAATCTGCAACAATGTCAACAATTCTGTGTTTTTCTGTCAGTATGGGGTGCTATGTGTACATTCATGAGGAAGAAGAATGAACCTAAATGATTTTAGCAAATGGCTGCAATATAACAAAGAGTAAAAAATTTAAGGGGGTCTGAATACTTTCCGTACCCACTGTAAATATTTATAACTCAGCATTGCTGCAGCTCCCCTTTCTATTGCCAAATGTACCAGTAACACCTACTGGCTGCAACCAGGAGCAGCAGAAACACTGAATTCAGGGGAAAGCCAAGTGAGATGCTACAAGTTACCCTGGGCAGATTACCACCTGGGGGGACTAAATTTGACTAGTCATCTCTGCTTTTGGCAGGGTGGCTACATGTTGCAACCCAGCCTAAAGCTTATGTATGAGAAAGATGTTTTACCTGAGGCACAACATGTTAGACATTCAAGCAATCAGTTTTATCTAACACATGAATGAAAAGTATTGCTGACTTTGCCTTAGGTTAACCAAGACTCTGTATTTTAATTAATAATCAATGAGAATATGATTGCTTCTGGGTTCACTAAGCAATTTTTACATCCAACTGGCTCTTCTACAAGTGAAAATAATGAGCCAGCTATTGCAAATTCATTAATTCACATCAAACAATAGCTGAAGGTACAATTAGGCACTTAGTGGATAATTAACAATATTATTTTAGTGCCTTTATTTCCTAAATACAAAGAACAGTTATTGGAATCTAATTGTATATGTGCGTTAGGAGTGGTGTTTATGTATAATATTCACACAGCTATTATTTGTACGGTTTTGCATTGTATTCTAAAAAAAATGTATGAATTGTTCAGTTCTGCATGTTCAATTAGATAAAACCTAATGTAATCACAATCTAAGAGAAGAGGGCAAATCAGGTTTCAGTTATTTAGACTGTTGAGCTGCAAAACAGCAGGTGCTTAATTTATACACTTGCTTGAACAAAGCTTTTTTTTTTCTTAAAGCGGAACTAAACCCACTGATTAACTGCTTCCCAAAACAGTTACATTCAAGGCATGCCATGAATAGCAACCATCACAGTTGCCTGTTCTTAACTTAACTGTTAAGCCATCAAATGGCTGATGTCATAACTGATCACATGTGCAGAACCCTGGCAACTGCAAATCTAATGGAGGCAAAGATTTTACATATTAAATATGTCTGATAGCTTGGAAGTATATCTTGTTATCATTCCCAAAGTTTGTATGTCCCCTTTTAGCTAACTGAATGGACCAGTAAATTCACTTAGTTAGTCACTTTTAAAGGGAACTTGACAGAATATCCTGTTTTCTCACAGGTGATACAAGGAAAAGACTGGGCTTGGGGAGGAGGGGGGGGGGTGCAGGAGGGCATTTACCCCCTGTCCCAGTACACATAATATATGTTGAACCAGTGACTGTGAGTGAGTTTAATTCAGACCTTAGTCAGAGTCGGACCTGCATTCAATGATGGCTTTTGGGTGTTAAATAACCTGTTAAATACCTGCTCCCTGTTATTATCTGCCATTGCAGCACCTGGCAGAGCAAAGTCTTCCATCATTATCTTCCCGTGCAGCTATTAAGATATTATGTAATTGAATGCAGAGCATTTCAAGGCAGTGTCAGTGCTAGAACAGTGTAAACCTGTCGAATGTGTTGTATCAAGTTGTTTAAGGAAGCTAAAAGATAACGATTTTTTGTGATGATGGCATGGTATTTTATTTTATATACATATATATATATATATATATATATATATACACTACCGTTGAAAAAAATGTAATGTTTTCCATGAAAACTCACACTTTTATTCATCACATGAGTTGCAAAATGAATAGAAAATATAGTCAAGACATTGACGAGGTTAGAAATATTGATTTTTATTTGAAATGATAATTTTGTCCTTCAAACTTTGCTTTCATCAAATAATTCTCCATTTGGAGCAATTACAGCCTTGCAGACCTTTGGCATTCTATCTGTCAATTTGTTGAGGTAATCTGGAGAAATTTCACCCCATGCTTCCTGAAGTACCTCCCACAAGTTGGATTGGCTTGATGGGCACTTCTTACGTACTATATGGTGAAGCTGCTCCCACAACAGCTCAATAGAGTTGAGATCTTGTGACTGCGCTGGCCACTCCATTACAGACATTACTGACTGCTTCTTCCCTAAGTAGTTCTTCCATAGTTTGGAGGTGTGCTTTGAGTCAACGAGACCGGAGGTTTTTTTTGTGCTTTCTTTTCTACATTGAAGACATTGTTTTTTAATTTTCAACAAAGGAATTCTCTTCCATGTTGAGGGCATGTGGCCTGGTATGGTTCAGCAGGAGGGGCGCTCGCTCGTCCACCCTCTTTCCTGACATGCTAGGCTGCATGCTCGGATAAGGGTCTGATATAAATTTTGGGGGACACCACGCCATTTTTAAAAGAAAATTTGGCATGGGGTTACCCTTAAAATTCATATCAGACTGGAAGGGCCTGGTATGGATTGGGGGGAATCCCACGCTTTTGTTTTTTTGGCCCTCTTTTGTTTACATTTCAGATTTTAGCAGGTGACCCCACCCCCCTTGTGCCTTTATTCACTTTGTACACTTTTTTGGTGAATACCCAATATTCATTCACATAGGGGGGGCGGAATCTAGGGGCTCCCTTGTTAAAGGGGGCTTCCAAATTCTAATAAGGCCCCACCCGCAGCCCCCCACGATTAACCCGATACCCATTCACATAGGGGGGAAGGCCAGGATCTGGGGACCCTTGTTAATGTGGGCTTTCAGGTTCCGATAAGACCCACACAACCACAGCCCATGGTTGTGGGGAAGAGGTCCTTGTCTCCATCAACATGGGGAAAAGGTGCTTTGCGGTAGATTCCCTCCTGCCCCAAAGCACCCCCTCATGTTTAGGGAATGTGGCCTGGTATGGTTCAGGAATGGGGGGTTCCCGATCACCCCCCCCTTATCTAACCTGCCGGGCCGTATGCTCGAGTAGCAAAATGTATTTTGGTGGTGCAATTCTTGGATGTCTTATAAATTGACAATTTTGTTGTGTAAAAAAAATGATTTAACTTTTCTTTCCACATTTTCCAAAAACTTGTGGAAAAAAATGACATGTTTAAAACACTCATTATGTCTCATAGAATATATGTTGGGGTGTTTGCTTTCCAGAATGTGGTCATTTTGTGGGTCTTTTCGTTGTTCTGGGGGTCTAACACACCTGGGCGTTTTTGTAGCAGGCGTTTTTTTGGGCATTTTTTGGGGGTCTTTGGAGGCAGGCATAACATCTGAACTTCTGTATAGGGGTATATATACACACACACTTATATGTATTTATACACATACACATATATAGGTGTGATAGGAGCGGAGATATATGCCTGTTAATTTTTTCATTAGCGCAAGCATAGGGTTCTGCTATTTTCACACCTATATATGTGTATGTGTATATATACATACATGTGTGTGTGTATATATACCCTTACACAGAAGTTCAGATGTCATGCCTGCCTCCAAACATGTCCACAAAAAAGCCCTATAAATACCTGCAACAAAAAGCCGGGTGTAAAAGTAGCGAAGCCACTAACCTGTTCTATATTAATTCTAATACAAACAAACTTTTTTTTTTCTGGTTCTGGACATGCCACAGAGCTGAGACTTCACAGGTACACTTTTTAGACCCCCCAGACACTAAATCCAAAGAAATTTTTTTTTTTCAATAATTCTTTCAATAATTGGCTCTTTATCAAAAATGACAATTTTTAAGAACTTTTTTTTGTGTGATTAATAGTCCCTGGGGCATGACCCAGAACCCTAGGCACGTTTTTTAGGGGTATTTATTGGGTTTTAGGGCTTCAAATTGTGTTTTTTGATTACCGAAGTTCGGGTCCCATTGATTTCAATGGGATTCTGAAATCCGGGCCGAACTTTCGGGAAGTTCAGGTGTTTTGGTCGAACCGAACTTTTGAAAAGTTCGATCATCCCTACTCAGTACATCAGAATTGATATATTTTCAATGATACTTACTGTAGCACTGCCCTCTTGAGGGCTGCTGGATATAACATTTTCTGCATTCCCCTGGGTTACCCTTAGCAACTGGTAGCAGAACATAGCAATTTAAGTCCTTGGCTCAGTCAATCATCAGTCCAGGGGATGTTGTTTTGTAGTTTTATTTAGAACTTGAATAGGAGGAGTGAGTAGGATACTCCAACTAATAACTGTCCACAGTATTGAGGACAACTGACTTTAGTATGCGACATGGCCGCTGCTTCACTCTGCCACGAAAGTAAAGATATTTTAAGAGTTCCTGCTTGCAATTCTCTTCAGGGTTCTAAACTTGGCACCTCCTTTCTCTCCTGCTGTGTGTGCTTACACCCGTCCACTGACTCTATCTTTTTGAGTGCTCCTCTTCCTGGGCAGACCCCCAAGCAAGTTCCTCTGTACTCAAGGACACTGTTTTTTCCAGAATCACTGTTGCCTCAAACTCCACCAGTCCGCTTCTCCTGGACCTCTGGATTCAGCCACACACTTTGGTTCACCAGGCCGACTGCCCTTTGACCACCATCCACAGCTACATATAGAGGAAACAGCTGTCACCCTCCTTCCGGGACCTGGCTTCCAGGCCCAAAAACGATACCTGCTATCTAGCACCTGACTAGGAGGATGCTACATCCACCCCCCACCAAACCATGTCCCCAGTGGCTCTGGGGCAGCTGCCCCCTACAAAAATCCTGTCAAAACTTTACATGGAGTATCCCACAAACCTGGAAAGGGGGAAAAGGGAAAGAACAAATTTTACAATTAATAAATTACGTAGGAAAAAAAAAATATATATATATATATATATATATATATATATATATACAGTATATCTCTGCTTTACATTATATACACACTAGGTGCATTTATAGAATGCACACCCCACCAAACAAAACTCTGTTCCTGTGGGTAACATAACATCCTAACTGACTACCACTATATTAGTCCTAGGCAACCTGTAAAAAAAAAACTATTTAAGCACTTCTGTTACATATTCAAGTAACCACATAACTAACTGACAATGGTGAGAAGGCCCTCTCCACAGAGGCGACCTTCTCACCCAACATCCCTAACTAAGGGATTCGGTAAGTGTTCCAGCCACCAGTCTTGACACAACGTATAGTATCGCTCCTCCAAGGCAACACTAACCCTGTCATTGGCTATCTATCACTGGCCACGCCCCCTAGGTCAGGAAGACGTGTTGTGTCACATTAGTGTCTGCAGCGTCCTTTCCATCTGCAACACTGGGACAGCAAGTCCTCTTTAGACAGGAATTTTCTTTTGCACTGGAGCCCGAGCAACCTATCTGACCTGCAAGAGTGACAGTCTCTTCAGGGGTCCCTTGCACTAGGGTGCCCCCCACCAAACAAGCTTCAGGCTGCTACCCGCCCCTTCTGGGCAGCAACCCAACATAGATCCATCTTTTGCCCGTTGGCAGAGTGTTCCTTTAACTCGCGAGGGTGTTGGATCCTGGCCCGATGGCCCAAGGGATCTCCTCAATAGCATGACTTCAGACTCTCCAGAGTCTCTCTCTCTCTTGAAATTTAGAGGGTCAGCCTGCTTAGCAGTGGTATGTTGCAGAGTCCTCAACCCTTCTTGCAAAGATAGAAAGGGAAGGGGTAGTGGAAATAGGGCTTGAGCCCTAACAGTAACTGAACTCAGACTGTGCTGCATATTTCACAGCCAACAACTTAGGCTAGCCAGCCTTAACAGGGTTTAACAGTCTGTCTCTAACAGTAGTAGTCTGGATAGGGAACTCGCACACCTTTCTCCTCTTCATCTTTTACTCTGATTGACCAAGCCTGGCCAGATCCATCTGGGCGGCCGACTTCTACCCGATCTATATAGATAGCCCGCCTATAATTCCAGTTTGCCTTTACCGACCGGCAAGGTCTTCCACAACTCCGGCTTGGATTGGTTGCAGTGGGGTTTCAGGATAAAGAGAAAATTCCACACAGCCTCGTCACACCAAGCCTCTCTTTTGGCCTCAATCTCCAGCATGACCTCCCGTGGAGCGTAGGGGTAGTCATACCCATATTCCAATGCCAACTTCTGTTTCATCAGCATTTGAATCCTGGAGAATCTGAGGAGGGTTTTCGATTTCCTCTCCCAGGTGGGGAATACAGGGTCTCATCCTTTTTGATGAGGAAGGCCTCATTTTGATCCCGAGCCCGGGCATAGCTCTGAGGGGGGATAAATCTGTAAATCGGTTAGAGTAGGCTGCACAGAACCCCAGATTCTTGGCACACTGTCCACACACCACAGAATTCCTATTCTCCTCATCAGGGGTGCCTAAACTGACTGGACTGCTCCGATCTTCTGACCCCCCAGTCCCATTCAGTCTCTTCCTACGATCTCCACACATCTGGTCTTTCCTCCAAGGATCCATAGCGATGTTGGAAACTGGGAGACCCCGCACCGATGACCCCGGCCTCTTCCTCGCTGCTCACACTTTCACCCCCGGTCACCACCGGCCATCTACTCCCCTCTGTCTTGATTGCAGCAGATCTGGGTTCTGCCACTGCAGCTTTCTGTACATCAGGTGGCGGCTCCCCAGCCCGCACTACCTGCATGCACACAGACTCAGAAATTTGGGTTTCTCTCACTTTGCCTACTGTAGCACTGGCAGATGGCATAGAGCCCAGTTCCATTAACACTCTAAGCACAGCTCTTCCTCTGCCCACAAAGAGTCCTGATTCCACAGCCGAAAGGGCATGAGTGACCCGGTCTCCCATATCACACTCAGTCTTCTGGGTCGACCTTCACTCCTGTCTGCCCGCAGCAGCAGACTGCAGCAGTGGCCCCACACTTGCATCAGCATGGTAACACTCAGACACTAACTACATACCAGGCCCAAGTGCTCCACGCCTCCTCCAGTGCATAAAGCCAGTCCTCCGTTGGTCACCATCCACACCCCTGTATCCCACAGGGTCGATATCTGCTTTCCGATCTGCTCCACAGGTTCTCCGCCAACACGTGGGATAGCCTCCGCGCTCCGGCTCACTCCGGTACTCACCATCCTGCTCCTCCACACTCATGTCTCCCTCTCAGCCCCACCCGAAGCAGAAGTAATTTATGGGCTTCCTTCCTCTCTCCGGATTGGCAGTGCGTGAGCGTCGTCTGCACCCACGACTCCAGATTGGCAGTGGCTCCTCCTGCTAGGCAGATTTCTCCAACGTGCGCTTTCTCGTGCGGTACAGTATCCCCTTCAATGCCACTACATCTCCGCTCAGCTAGCATGAAAGTCACTGTAAGGTGAATCGTGCTCTTCAATCCGCACGTATCCACCATCCTTGCCTGCACCAGGGCCCCAGCTGCACCTCCATGTCTCCAGGCCAGTTGACCCTCTTTGCTATTTAGTAGAATTGCCTCACTGTCTGGCATTGCAAGTCCGACATTTCTCTTCATAGCACTTGTACAGGCAATACTCGCCATACTGTTTTGGAAAGGTGTCCCGCTGTCATTGTTTGCACGGTCAACATTTTTCTAAACAGCATCTTCCTTGCTACTATCTTGGAAAAGTGTCCTGCTGTCATTGTTTGCACTGTCAACATTTTTCTGAATAGTACACAAACATGGCCCCGGCACACCGATCCACATGCCCTGGGCTCTCACACTTGCACCATTTACTGTTAAGCAGACACAGTCCTCTTTCACTGCGTGATATAACTGTCTTTCTCCAACTCTCCTGCACATTTCTTGAGAGAACAAATTACAGTCCAGATCAAAGTCTATCCATTGCCACTGGCAACCACCACTGTGAACTTGACTCTTCATTCCACTCTCCCTATCTCCTATAGAGCAGGCCTCACTCTCCTCTCTCGCACTCCAGCACATTTCTTGAAGAAGAATTACGGTTTTAGACAGAATTTTTCAGCCGTAGTTGTTAGCAACCATTCCGGCAACCCAGGGCGACATCCAGGACGAGCCCCCAAATATAGCAATGCCCCCTTGAGGGCTTCTGGATATAACACTTTCTGGATTCCCTCTGGGTTACCCTTAGCAACTGGTAGCAGAACATATCAATTTAAGTCCTTGGTTCAGTTAATGATCAGTCCAGAGGATGTTGTTTTGTAGTTTTATTTAGAACTTGGATAGGAGAAGGAGTGAGTGGGATACTCCAACTAATAACTATTCACAGTATTGAGGACAACTGACTTTAGGATGCGGCAAGGCCGCTGCTTCACTCAAGTGAAGATATTTTATGTTCCTGCTTGCAATTTTCTTCAGGGTTCTAAACTCGGCACCCCCTTTCTCTCTCACTGTGTGTGCTGACACCCGTCCACTGACTCTATCCTCTGGAGTGGTCCCCTTCCTGGGCAGACCCCCGGGCTAGTTCCTCTGTACTCACGGACACTGTTTTTCCAGAGTCACTGTTGCCTCCAACTCCACCAGTCCGCTTCTCCTGCACATCTGTATTCAGCCACACACTCTGGTTTACCAGGCCGACTGCCTGTGACCACAATCCACAACTACAGAAGAGGAGACAGCCATCACCCTCCTTCCAGGACCTGGCTTCCAGGCTAAAAGACCCCCCTGCCTCATGTGCGCCTGGCTTTTATACCCTATCGCATGATGCACCACTCTCTGTGCCAAACCCAGGGGACGGTATCAAAGCCTGTGTGTCATTGGCTGGGTTTCCTCCACTGTCCAATGTACCTCTTCATTGGATACAGTGGGGACACTCCCTCAGTCCACATGAATCACACATTGAACACAAGTAGCAGGCCTAACTTTTAGATCCAGCTCCCTGATAAGCAGATAACTCAAATGCTCTACCTACTGCTTTCCTGTTAAGCAGAGAAAGCCAAAAACTATACCTGCTATCTAGCACCTGACTAGGAGGGTGCTACATCACTATAGCTTGTAGATTCTATAACTTACAAACAGGCTAAATAATATACACTAATTTTAGTTATTTTCACCAAAGAAAGGTACTGTAGCAGTATACATTTTGGCCTAAATTTATAAAGAAAAATAATTTATTTGCAGAATTTTATAATAGAAACAACAAAAGAAAAACACATTTTTTTCAGACTTTTTGGGTTTGTTTTTGCTTATACAAAAAAAAAAAAAAAAAGAAAAAGAGAAACCCAGTGGTGATTAAATACCACCAAAAGAAAGGTCTATTTGTGTAAAAAGAATGCTAAAAATGTCATATGGGTACTGCTTTTCATGACCACGCAATTGTCATTCAAAGTGTGACAGCGCTGAAAGGTGAAAATTGGCCTGGGCATAAAGGGGGTAAAAGTGACCTGTATCGAAATGTTTAATCCTGGACTTCATCCTAATGATTTTGAATGGTTGACAAATAAGGACCTACTGAGATGTGCTGATTTCAACACATCTCATGATATATTATCTTTTGATACTTAGGAATATAAAATACTACAGGGGAAGGCGAAAGCGCAGAGGACTCCAAGATGACCCTTAGTCTTGAAGCTCTGCATTGCATCGGTCTTCTGATTCCCGCCACAGCCTTCAGAGCACTCGTTCCTGTCCCGCTCCACCAGCAATCGATCTGGGAATACCCAGGGAATAATCTGATGTCCGGAGGCTCTGCTAGAAGGAACCTATCCTGTCAGCTGGACCATATCCCGCGGCAGGCTTGTCTATCCAAGATGGCGGTCGGTACCACACGAGGCACAGACTGTGATACAGAGGAATCCATGGCTGACCAAGATGCCTCAAGCCCTGCAATACCTACTATAGTACACATCACAGTGAGTAATCAGCCCCATGCAGCTCCTTCCCCAGCATCTACTGAATCACTGATTGGAAGGACATGGGAAGGCCTTATCCTGACACCCATGAGTGACTTTCTGGCCAAACCAAATGCATGTGTAAAGGGGGCCCACAATCCCCACATCACTTCTACTGGTTTTCCTTCCATGATAGCCTCTTTTTTCCACAATGCTGTCCAGGGGTCTGGCCCAAACAGCTGCACAGATCACCTCCTCCATCCATGCTGAACTGCAGCATTTGGGATCACAGATGGAAGTCATGGAAAAGAAGGCTGATCAATCTGTAAAAGAAGGCTGATCAATCTGTAGCCAGAATTAACCAAAACACTTTCAGAATACAGAATATCCAGGATCAGTTGGAAACTGCATTGCCCAAAATAAATTACCATGATAATTGTTCAAGATGATACAACCTTAGAGTCAGAGGACTCCCTGAATCAGTGAAAGAAGTTAACCATGCAATTTATTCCTTCATCAAGGACTTAATAACAGACATCTCACTATTTGGAATTGGACGGAGTGCACAGAGCCTTGCAACCAATGCGATCTGAAGGTCTACGGAGAGAGATTATAGTTAAACTCCACTTTTACTCTGTCAAGGAAGAAATGATAAAATTGTCCAGGAATTCAGATGGGCTCACTATTCAGGGACATCTGCTCCAGGTCTTTGCGAACCTCTCCCCCTTTACAGCTGGGATGTCATCCAGGGTTGCTCCTAGGGTTTTCCCCTTTGGTGGGGTTAACTCTGAGACTCACTATGCTCACTGGATAAGTTACTCTATGGAATTTTATGATTGACCCTGTGCAGTTGCCCCTTTGATGCTCCAGGCGGGTAACAAAGAAACCTTTGCTATCTGATTGCTTGACAGGGGTTAAGGAGCAGCTTGGCGACAATTGTTCAGGCCCTATTCCCTCCATGTTTTAAGGAACAGTGCTCTGTTTATTTGAAGTTGTCTATTATATCTCTAGGCAGGTGGACCGAAGCGGATACAATGCGCCTCCATCTGCCCCTGATGTTTTTATGTTTTACTCTCAGTGGCAGATTGATGTTCTCCACTTTTCCAGGATAATACCATTCTCAGGTTTTTTGGTCTGAAGTGGCTGGACCCTTCTTTACCTGGGTGGGTTACTGGGTTTTTGGTTTCATTATTTCTCTAATTGTTGTCTTGTATTCTTTTGCTTCCCGTCTCTACCTCTTTTCTTTTTCTTTTTCTTTCTCTAACCTCTCTCTTTCCTATGGTCTGCCTGGAACTCCACCCTCATTGATTCGCAGGATTGAGACATTGAAAAGGCTGTGGATGCACTGCTCGGTAAGGCAACCTGTCTTCACTGGGTGAGATTTTTTTCTATTTTGAGTTGTCCAAACCTCTGATCCATGGCTAATTCTTAACCTTCCAATATGATCATGCAGATTATATCTCACAATGTACAGGGTCTTAATTGCCCAGTAAAACGGCAGAAAATGGTTCAATTATATCATACCCTAAAGACAGATGTTGTTCTCCTACAGGAAACTTATTTCCCAATCTCTTACAACTCCTTCCTTCACTACAGCTTCCCCAAATTTTAACTAGCTAATGCTGTAAACAATACAAGTGGAGTAGCAATTTGCTTCTCCCCTTCCAAAATACTCAGGGACCCCGAAGGTCATTACCTGTTGGTGGTGTGGTGGGTACCATCGCTGGACAGATCTTTACAGCGATCACAAAATCAAAACGCCCCCCCCAGGCAAAGCCTTAAAATAGCAAAGGTTCTTTACTCCCTTGGCATGATAGATATCTGGAGGGAAATTAACCCCCATGTCAGGGACTACACAGACTTCTCAGCCCCACATCACATGCACGCCAGGATAGACCATATTTTCATTAGATCTTCCTCTATTCCCCTAGCCATAACATCCAAAATTTGAGAAACACCCCTATCAGTCCATTCCATGCTGACACTTTCCCTCTGATGCTCTTTACGGGATGAAGGCCTTTTCAAATGGTGTCTCAATGAGGCCCTCCTGAGTTATCCTTTACAATGTACAATCCAACAACACTTTGGGCAGCCCACAAAGCAGTGCTGAGAGGGAAACTCATTCAAATTTCTTCCCAACTGACATTCTGCTAGGTCAAGTACCTTGTCCTCAGTTATTATCTGGTGTACACTCCATAGGCCAATATTGGAAAGCCTCCTTTTCTAAACCTGGGGGAATTATGGATTGTCCAGAATAGGTATGAGAGGAGAGTTTTGATGCCAACTGCAGAATGTCCAAACCAAGTCCCAGGTTCTATGTGTGATGCTAAGAGGCCATAGTGGTGGTTATGATTCTTTGGGCTTTGTGCATCCAGAGTATTATTCACAGTTTCTTCCAGAATCTTCCCTCCATGGCTTGTCACTTCTTTTACTTCTTTTTAATACAGATGAATTTGACTATGTTAGGGGCCAGAAACACCACGTAAAGGTTATTGTGGACACTTTGAGGCAGCAAAGGTCCAATCCAGGGGATTAAAGGGAAGCCATGAGTAGTGTAGGAGGGCTCGGTCCACTCTAGGCCCAACATCTAACTTGTTTGAAGGGAGGAGTGAGGGGATGGGAGCCATAAGAAGAACAAGGGATCAGCAGGGTTGGAAAGGTATAGTTGTCATGATCCAAGAGGGGTCTTCCCATTGTCAATTTGTATTGAGTGCCTGGGTGAGTCCCATCAGGGATCTCCTTTTTCAAATCAAGGGCATTAGCAGTTGATCTTTTGCTGAGGCAGTATGAAGGAAAAGCCCACCAGATGTTTGGTCCAACTTGGTAATTATGAAGTTTGAATGTCCAGCATTAGGCAAAAATGCTTTGCTTTCTCTTGGTAGTCTAGTACTGCAAGTATGCCAACCTTCCTTGTAAAATGAGATAAAGGGAATCCCAAGCTAGAGGTAAGTGGTGGCTGGTCCTTCCAGGACTGTGTTTTTAATAACTCTGTTAAAATCATTTAGGTCTCCAGTAGCTTCGGGGAGGTCTCTGATGTGTAGCTTATTGCAAAGTGACAGATTTTCTTGGTCTTTCATTTTAAACATAAGAGGTCTGAGAGTGGTGATGTATCCTTTTTGTTGCTATTTTGCTGAAACACTTTGCTCTGTGAGGCCTAATTTCTATGTCCTTGATTCTAGATATTAAGTGTTCCAAGTTTTTTCTCAGTTAGTATACTGTACTTCAGATTTTAGTTGTTAGGTGTTTCTCTAGTCCCTGGAAGAGGTTAAAAATGGTGCATGGAAAATGGTTGCTGTACAGATATACAGGCCAAAAGGCAGCATGTTGCTGATGATCCCGGGTTCTTCAATACCTTGATTGCATGTAGTAACACTTTCCCTGGTGAACTAGGGAAGAGGTCCTTGGACCCCTTGAATATTCACTGGGACTGATATGAATCATTTTATAGACAAACAAATTAGTGTTACATAAATTTAAACAATAAATAAGTACTATAACGATGCTTTCTAGATCTACATTTAGACTTTCAGGCTACCCCAATTTCTATTTTCTTGCATAGCTGTCTGACTATAGACTGTCTATGCAATACCACACTCTCTCCATACAACTTGTAATGACAGAACAAAGATTAGCTAATGTATTCTTAGGCTTAAAGAAATTGGAATCAGTTAATTAACTTTTCTTACAAGGCATAATTGAGACCCATGGATTTGCCCCTTCTAATTTACAATGTCGATAGGCTCCAGTGTGTATACTATAGTGAAATTAGCACTAAAATGAATAAAGGAATAATGTAGGTTTATATTGTTACTCATTTCCACTGGAAATACACTGCAGAGGATAATTTAGAAAAATGACTAAGGTCATACCTGTTATTTAAGGAAGGTTATCATATTGTATGTTATGAGCTGATTAAATTTACTTCAATTCAGGAAGCTCTGAGCATAAAAACCTATTAAAAATCACCTAGTGACCTTAGAGCCCAAATCTCTTCTAGACCTTGTTGTAGATTAGCTGTATTTATTATTTTTTTTAACACTCTATATGCATGTACTATACTATACTCACGGCACTGACAGATCAAGTTTCCATGCGGCAATGAACTACAACACCCAATATTTTGCTTCAGGCAGTGGAATTGTATAGGTAGGGCCAGATTTGTACTGTATATGAGCTCCCCTTTCTAATTTTTTCCTTGCACCTAAACTACTACAAGCTTGATTGTTTTACATATACCGGCTTCAAACATTATGCCCTAAAAATCTATACTGTATATAATATCTTTGTAGGATATTGTTAAAGGTGGGACGTTACTATTACTGGACATATTGACATACTTTGTAAATAAAAAACAAAAAATCACAACCAGAAAAGGAGCAGTGGTCATGGGACTTTGAATGTAGGTCATTTACTAAATAACAGGATTGTATAAAGTCCAAGAATAATAATTTATTATATGTTTTATGATTAACACAATTATATAAAAAATACAGAGAAAATATAGACATACATACTATCATAGAGACCATAAATATGAAGACATACTATTTGGAGATTGACTATGTGTTGTTTATGATATATAAACATATAAACATTTTTTATGATATATTTGGATATATATATTTGTCAAGATCAATGGAACAACTATCAGTCCTTCCACACATGCCAGGGTGCTAGGGGTAACCCTGGACTCTGCACTGTCCTTTCAGGCTCACATCCAATCCCTGTCCAAATCATGCCGCTTTAACCTCCGCAACATCACTAGAAAACGCCCCTTTTTAACCAATGACACCACCAAGCTTTTAATTCACGCCCTGGTTATCTCTCGCCTCGACTGGATTACCCTTACATAGATTATCCCCCCTTCAATCCATAATGAATGCTGCTGCAAGATTTATCCACCTTACCAACCGTTCAGTGTCCTTCACCCCTCTCTGCCAATTCCTTCACTGGCTTCCACTCACCCAACTAATAAAATTCAAAGTGCTAACAATAGTTTACAAAGCCATCCACAACTCTGCCCGTAGCTACATCACTAACCTGATCTCAAAATATCAACCAAGCCGCTCTCTTCGGTCCTCCCAAGACCTCCTGCTCTCTAGCTCCCTTGTCGCCTCTTCCCATGCTCGCCTCCAGGATTTCTCCAGAGCTTTTCCCATTCTTTAGAACTCTCTACCCCAATTTGTCCGACTGTCCCCTAATCTATCCATCTTTAGACGATCCCTGAAAACCCTTCTCTTTAAAGAAGCCTACCCGGCTACTAACTAATAACACGGTTTCACTTGCTCCATCAGCCCACCCCCCACAGCTATTGCCTTTTATATCAATTGACCCTCCCTTTTAGATTGTAAGCTCTAACGAGCAGGGCCCTCTGATTCCTTTTGTTCCAAATTGTATTGTAACTGTAATGTCTGCCTTCATTTTGTTAAGGGCTGCGCAAACTGTTGGCGCTATATAAATCCTGTATAATAATAATAATAAATAAAATATTTATTCACTATTACAATATGAATTGTATTTATAGTATATATAGAATTTATCTATTTTATGTCAAGTTCTCTATTTATGTATGTCTATATTTATCTGGATTTTTTTATATAATTGTGCTAATCATGAAACATCTAATAAATTATTATTCTGTGACTTTATATAATCCTGTTATTTAAGTGACCTACCTCATTCAAAGTCCCATGACCACTGTTCTTTTTCTCTATGTCCAATTAGGGATGGAGATTTGTCACCCTGTATACCTCAGATCATATATTTTCGTTTCTTAAAAAATTACAACCACTTCATAAGCACAGCGGCTGTGCAAGGCAGGAAATACAGCCCTCATGTGTAATGAACAGATATGGCTACTCTTGTGTACTTTTGTAACTACAAGCTAAGCATAGAAACAACATTTTAAAACATTAACAAATACTAGTTACATTATTTACACGAAGACTGTATGGCTGATTTACTAAAAGAGTTGAAAGTATTCACTCAAAAATGAAGAGCAAATTCCCTTCAGTTATGTGCAGAAGAAGTGAATAAATAGGTATTTGCCTTTCACGTGATTGAATAAATTAAGTAAATCTTCACTAATTTTCAATCTTTAAGTGAAGATTCTCAGCTACTTTAGCAAATTAGCCTCATTATGTTTTAGAAAGGAATTATTGCAAGGCAAATTTTGCTAATGTAATGTAAAAAAATAACTCCCAAATGTTAGAACTGTGCTTTCTATAATTCAGATCTAACCAGATTTAGCAACCAGGGTCTCTGGATAGGAGTACTCCTCAAATGTGTCCTCAGGTCAGTGACACACTGCATTTCTTTCCTGCTATGCAGGAATCCCTGCACAACTTCTGATCATGTAAACCACTGCTATGCAGGGAGTCCCCCATAGCAGCAAGGTACTTTGCCCCCTATCAGACCTATGTTGATAGAGAAAGTGCAGAGTCAAAGAACCTCCTAGGCTCCTCCTCTGCTCTGGAGTGTCATACGACACAGTTTTTCATACTCTACAGGGGCACTGCTCTGCATTAGCTATGGAGAGTGCTTTGTGGGGAAATGCTGTAGAGATGGGGATTTTGGTAGTAGAGGGTGATTTATGTGCTAGGGAGTGAAGATTTCTGAGCATGGTAGTAAGAGTTTCAGTTCTGGGGAGTGGAGATTTTTGTCTGGAAGAGGTGAGAATTTTTGTTTGGCAGATATTTTCATAATAGGGGGATCATGGTGCTGCAGGGAGAAGGATGATGTTTTCTTAATGAGGGGGGGTTTTCTTGGAAGCGGGGAGATTTTTGCTGGGGCTAGGATTTTTGTGGGGAGGACGGGGTGTGGGTTTTTTTGTTCGAGAGTGGGAAATGTGTCCTTTGGGAATGGGAAAGGGTGAAGATACATACTCCTGACCCCAATTTTTTTTTAGTTTTGGTGCAGAATGAGTAGTTTGAAAATAATGAAGAATTTGATGAAACTACTCATTCTGCACCAAAACAACAAAAAATATGGAAAGTAAATGAGAATTTCCAATGGAGCTATGTGCAAGAAAGAGAAATCAGAATCGTTGCTGTTGTCACTTTCCGCACCTGATGATGAATTTCCCCACTAATCACTATCGCTCAGTTTTTCAAGTAACTCTGTTTTGCTGTCGCTGTTTTCCAGTTCGTCTAAAATCGCTTTTGCGCAAAAACAACCCTTTTTGGACGCCATGGTCGTTCTCAATTTTCTAGGCACAAAGCACAGGCAGGGCACTGGAAAAGCCACTAGGTGAAATTCTGTGGTGAAATGGCTTGATACAGTGTAATCCGTTAGGATCACAACTTTGTATCATGTAATTTGGTGTATTTACATTTTTGAAATTGCCGCCAGTTCAACCCCCCTGCGTCATGACGCTCACAGGGAAGGGGACCGGAAGACAGGTTCTGGCATCGGCCGAGCAAACAGCGGGAGGACAGTAAGAGGATGGCTGGAGGACGGCGGGGGGAAGACAGCAGGGGATCGCAGGGGAAGGTGAGTTTTATTGTGGGGTATTGTGGGGTTATCCTGAGTGTGGCTGGGGGTTACCGCTTTTGAAACTCTATATTAATCCAGAGCCACACTCGGAAATACCGCTAGGGAGGTTATTATAATTTATGATTTCTTGTTTCAAACTTTATCATACCCAGGATGTCTACTAGACTCTTGTTTGGACAGATTTAAGTGAGTTATTCCTAAGAATTACAGTCCTAAAATATAAAACAACATATTTCCATGCAAAACAATGTATCGCTTTTAGCACAAAAATTCTGACATAATCAGACCGCCAGGGAGGTTAATGCTCAGTAAATGAGGCAAAACCTCACTTTACAAAGAATATCCAATCACATGTAAGGGGAAAAAAAACAGAATTTTTGCTTGCATATGATTATTGTGTGATGGAAGTGAACAGAGCTTCCCTTCCTTTACTAAGCTCTGGGGCAAATGCCTTGCAGAATGCAACTGCATGTGCAAAGGGAACTATTTTCTTTAAGTAAAGAAACCCTCCTGTGTTACATACTTTTGGCCCCTGTATGCCATGTGTTGAATACTATTAACCCCTGTGCATTATGTTCCCCTGACTCCTGAAGGTTGTGTGTTACATTTTCCAGACCCCTGTTTTTTTATGCAGTGAAGTTTAATGCTGACCCCTGCATTTTGTGCAATACATATTCCAGACCCCTGCATGCTGTAAATTACTAATCCTAACCCCTGTGCACTATACATTACATGCTCCTAAATTCTGCATGTCATACATTGCATACTTCTGACCCCTCAACACTTTGTATTGTGTACTTCTAACCCCTGACTTCTGTACACTGGGCTGTACCTTAAATACTCATGACTAGGGTTGAGCGAACACCTAGATGTCCGTGTTCGACGGGTTCGGCCGAACTTTAAAAAAAAGTCCGGGTCCGTGTCCCGGACTTTTACCGAACTTTTCCCGGACACCGAACCCCATTGAAGTCAATGGGGACCCGAACTTTAAGGCACTAAAATGGCTCTAAAACACCAAAGGAAAGGGCTAGAGTGCTGCAAATGGCAGCAAAACGTAATTAAGAGCATGGCAAGTGCTCTGCAAACAAACGTGGATAGGGAAATAACTTAAAACAACAAAAAAAAAACAGAAAAATAAAACAATGTTCTTCTTCATCTCTGAAGGACGAGGCCCATATGGAGTAGGAGGGAGGTTGAGGTGGTGGTGGATGTGGCGGTGACATAGGCGTGCGCACAGGGTGTGCTGGGTGTGCCTGGGCACACCCTAATCACCTAGGGCACATAGCATTGCCAGTGAGGAGATGGGAAAGATCTCCCTGGGACCTGCTCTGCTCTATTTCTCCTTGCCTACAGGTACATGGCCCCGATACATTACTCTCCCTGCTGGCAAACACATGCATGTGTATTTCAACTTTGGGGTGCACACCTTAATGCAATAGGCTGCGCACACCTATGGGCGGTGTAGGTGGAAGCGGCGGTGGAGGAGGACCAGGGCCGGATTAACAGCATCATGGGCTTGGTGCTGAGGATTTTGAAGGGCCTTAAGGGCCGTGCCTTGCCATGCACCCAGAGGAGGAAGGGTGCAGCCATGCATGCCTAATTCAACATGGGATGCTGTCTCTGAAGCCCATAAACACATCCATGCATCGCCAACTGTCCCTCCTTGTCCGGCCTTCACGCTGTGTGGGGAGGTTCTGAGGGTGCTGCCTGGGGAAGCGAGCATAGAAGCCAGACTTCTGTGTTTACAAGTGACAGAAGAGCGGTAACAGTGAATATGGCCAACCCGGGGCCTATATAAAAGGTAGGGGCCTGGAGCTGCAGCTCCAATAGCCCCTACATTAATCTGGCCCTGAGGAGGAGGACGAGGTAGCCAACACTGCTTCTTTTCAAAAATTTTAAATGAGGGTACACCCCAAAAGAGTGAGAAAGAGCAAAAATGGAACAATGGGTGGGTAAGGTCGGTATCCATTGCTATTCTGCATAAGGTACGGAAAAGTCCCGTGGGATCCATGCCTGGTTCATTTTAATGAACGTGAGCTTGTCCACATTGTCTCTGGACAGGCGGCTGCGCTTGTCTGTTATAACGCCCCCAGCCGTGCTAAATACCCGTTCAGATAATACACTGGCTGCAGGGCACGCCAGCACCTCCAAGGCGTAAAGGGCAAGCTCAAGCCATGTGCCCAATTTGGAGACCCAGAAGTTGAAGGGGGCAGACCCGTCATTCACTACATGTAGGCGTGTGCACACATACTGCTCCACCATGTTGGTAAAATGCTGCCTCCTGCTAAGACGTTCCATCTGAGCTGCTGGTGCTGCTGTTTGTTGTGGCGTGCTGACAAAGCTTTTCCACATTTCGGCCATGCTAACCCTGCCTTCTGAGGTGCTGGCGGTGCCCTGGTTGCGTTGGCGACCTCCTCCTCCTCCTCCTCTGCCTTGTGCTTCCACTGTGGCCCCGCTGTCAGATGGGAATGCCAGCAGCATGGCGTCTACCAGCGTGCGCTTGTACTCGCGCATCTTGCGATCGCGCTCCAGTGAGTGAATTAAGGACGGTACGTTGTCCTTGTAACGGGGATCCAGCAGCGTGGCCACCCAGTAATCAGCACAAGTTAGAATGTGGGCAACTCGGCGGTCGTTGTGGAGACACTGCAGCATGTAATCGCTCATGTGTGCCAGGCTGCCCAGAGGCAACGAAAGGCTGTCCTCTGTGGGAGGTGTATCGTCCGTGTCCTCTGTATCCCCCCAGCCACGCACCAGTGATGGCCATGAGCTGGCCTGGGTGCCACCCTGCTGTGAACATGGTTCCATCTCCTCCTCCAGCTCCTCCTCCTCCTCATCCTCCTCATCCTCCAGAACTGTGCCCCTGCTGGACAATTGCGTCCCTGGCGTTTGCGTGTGCAGGAACCCACCCTCGGAGCCCCTTGCGAATGACTGCCCTGAAAGCCTTGGAAATGTTACCTCTTCATCCTCCTCCTCCTCCTCATCCTGTGCCACATCCTCTTCCATCATCGCCCGAATTGTTTTTTCAAGGAGGCATAGAAGTGGGATAGTTAAGCTGAGAACGGCGTCATTGCCACTGGCCATGTTGGTGGAGTACTCAAAACAGCGCAACAAGGCACACAGGTCTCGCATGGAGGCCCAGTTAAATTAAATAGCGGAATAGAAAATATGATCCAAAAAAAGTGTATGTATATCACACGTACACAACCACACTGGGCCCCAATTACTATTGTTTGTACCCCTAAAAGGCTAGATGAGGAGTAGGGGGAGTATGGAACAGGCAGCACCCTCAAACCTTCAGAAGTATGAGATGAACCCCAACAACTTGGAAAGGTGGATCTCTCTCACACGTACCGACACAGACTATCCCGCAATTCAATTGATCCTCAAAGGTTTTTATTGAATAGCGGAATAGGAAATATGATCAAAAAAAGTGTATGTATCTCGCACGTACACAACCACACTAGGCCCCAATTACTATTGTTTGTACCCCTAAAAGGCTAGATGAGGAGTAGGGGGGGTATGGAACAGGCAGCACCCTCAAACCTTCAGAAGTATGAGATGAACCCCAACAACTTGGAAAGGTGGATCTCTCTCACACGTACCGACACAGACTATCCCCCAATTTAACTGATCCCCAAAGGTTTTTGATTAAATAGCGGAATAGAAAATATGATCCCAAAAAAGTGTATGTATATCACACGTACACAACCACACTGGGCCCCAATTACTATTGTTTGTACCCCTAAAAGGCTAGATGAGGAGTAGGGGGAGTATGGAACAGGCAGCACCCTCAAACCTTCAGAAGTATGAGATGAACCCCAACAACTTGGAAAGGTGGATCTCTCTCACACGTACCGACACAGACTATCCCGCAATTCAATTGATCCTCAAAGGTTTTTATTGAATAGCGGAATAGGAAATATGATCAAAAAAAGTGTATGTATCTCGCACGTACACAACCACACTAGGCCCCAATTACTATTGTTTGTACCCCTAAAAGGCTAGATGAGGAGTAGGGGGGGTATGGAACAGGCAGCACCCTCAAACCTTCAGAAGTATGAGATGAACCCCAACAACTTGGAAAGGTGGATCTCTCTCACACGTACCGACACAGACTATCCCCCAATTTAACTGATCCCCAAAGGTTTTTGATTAAATAGCGGAATAGAAAATATGATCCCAAAAAAGTGTATGTATATCACACGTACACAACCACACTGGGCCCCAATTACTATTGTTTGTACCCCTAAAAGGCTAGATGAGGAGTAGGGGGAGTATGGAACAGGCAGCACCCTCAAACCTTCAGAAGTATGAGATGAACCCCAACAACTTGGAAAGGTGGATCTCTCTCACACGTACCAACACAGACTATCCCCCAATTTAACTGATCCCCAAAGGTTTTTGATTAAATAGCGGAATAGAAAATATGATCCAAAAAAAGTGTATGTATATCACACGTACACAACCACACTAGGCCCCAATTACTATTGTTTGTACCCCTAAAAGGCTAGATGAGGAGTAGGGGGAGTATGGAACAGGCAGCACCCTCAAACCTTCAGAAGTATGAGATGAACCCCAACAACTTGGAAAGGTGGATCTCTCTCACACGTACCGACACAGACTATCCCGCAATTCAATTGATCCTCAAAGGTTTTTATTGAATAGCGGAATAGGAAATATGATCAAAAAAAGTGTATGTATCTCGCACGTACACAACCACACTAGGCCCCAATTACTATTGTTTGTACCCCTAAAAGGCTAGATGAGGAGTAGGGGGAGTATGGAACAGGCAGCACCCTCAAACCTTCAGAAGTATGAGATGAACCCCAACAACTTGGAAAGGTGGATCTCTCTCACACGTACCGACACAGACTATCCCCCAATTTAACTGATCCCCAAAGGTTTTTGATTAAATAGCGGAATAGAAAATATGATCCAAAAAAAGTGTATGTATATCACACGTACACAACCACACTAGGCCCCAATTACTATTGTTTGTACCCCTAAAAGGCTAGATGAGGAGTAGGGGGGGTATGGAACAGGCAGCACCCTCAAACCTTCAGAAGTATGAGATGAACCCCAACAACTTGGAAAGGTGGATCTCTCTCACACGTACCAACACAGACTATCCCCCAATTTAACTGATCCCCAAAGGTTTTTGATTAAATAGCGGAATAGAAAATATGATCCCAAAAAAGTGTATGTATATCACACGTACACAACCACACTAGGCCCCAATTACTATTGTTTGTACCCCTAAAAGGCTAGGAGTAGGGGGAGTATGGAACAGGCAGCACCCTCAAACCTTCAGAAGTATGAGATGAACCCCAACAACTTGGAAAGGTGGATCTCTCTCACACGTACCAACACAGACTATCCCCCAATTTAACTGATCCCCAAAGGTTTTTGATTAAATAGCGGAATAGAAAATATGATCCAAAAAAAGTGTATGTATATCACACGTACACAACCACACTAGGCCCCAATTACTATTGTTTGTACCCCTAAAAGGCTAGGAGTAGGGGGAGTATGGAACAGGCAGCACCCTCAAACCTTCAGAAGTATGAGATGAACCCCAACAACTTGGAAAGGTGGATCTCTCTCACACGTACCAACACAGACTATCCCCCAATTTAACTGATCCCCAAAGGTTTTTGATTAAATAGCGGAATAGAAAATATGATCCCAAAAAAGTGTATGTATATCACACGTACACAACCACACTAGGCCCCAATTACTATTGTTTGTACCCCTAAAAGGCTAGGAGTAGGGGGAGTATGGAACAGGCAGCACCCTCAAACCTTCAGAAGTATGAGATGAACCCCAACAACTTGGAAAGGTGGATCTCTCTCACACGTACCAACACAGACTATCCCCCAATTTAACTGATCCCCAAAGGTTTTTGATTAAATAGCGGAATAGAAAATATGATCCCAAAAAAGTGTATGTATATCACACGTACACAACCACACTAGGCCCCAATTACTATTGTTTGTACCCCTAAAAGGCTAGGAGTAGGGGGAGTATGGAACAGGCAGCACCCTCAAACCTTCAGAAGTATGAGATGAACCCCAACAACTTGGAAAGGTGGATCTCTCTCACACGTACCAACACAGACTATCCCCCAATTTAACTGATCCCCAAAGGTTTTTGATTAAATAGCGGAATAGAAAATATGATCCCAAAAAAGTGTATGTATATCACACGTACACAACCACACTAGGCCCCAATTACTATTGTTTGTACCCCTAAAAGGCTAGGAGTAGGGGGAGTATGGAACAGGCAGCACCCTCAAACCTTCAGAAGTATGAGATGAACCCCAACAACTTGGAAAGGTGGATCTCTCTCACACGTACCAACACAGACTATCCCCCAATTTAACTGATCCCCAAAGGTTTTTGATTAAATAGCGGAATAGAAAATATGATCCCAAAAAAGTGTATGTATATCACACGTACACAACCACACTAGGCCCCAATTACTATTGTTTGTACCCCTAAAAGGCTAGGAGTAGGGGGAGTATGGAACAGGCAGCACCCTCAAACCTTCAGAAGTATGAGATGAACCCCAACAACTTGGAAAGGTGGATCTCTCTCACACGTACCAACACAGACTATCCCCCAATTTAACTGATCCCCAAAGGTTTTTGATTAAATAGCGGAATAGAAAATATGATCCCAAAAAAGTGTATGTATATCACACGTACACAACCACACTAGGCCCCAATTACTATTGTTTGTACCCCTAAAAGGCTAGGAGTAGGGGGAGTATGGAACAGGCAGCACCCTCAAACCTTCAGAAGTATGAGATGAACCCCAACAACTTGGAAAGGTGGATCTCTCTCACACGTACCAACACAGACTATCCCCCAATTTAACTGATCCCCAAAGGTTTTTGATTAAATAGCGGAATAGAAAATATGATCCCAAAAAAGTGTATGTATATCACACGTACACAACCACACTAGGCCCCAATTACTATTGTTTGTACCCCTAAAAGGCTAGGAGTAGGGGGAGTATGGAACAGGCAGCACCCTCAAACCTTCAGAAGTATGAGATGAACCCCAACAACTTGGAAAGGTGGATCTCTCTCACACGTACCAACACAGACTATCCCCCAATTTAACTGATCCCCAAAGGTTTTTGATTAAATAGCGGAATAGAAAATATGATCCCAAAAAAGTGTATGTATATCACACGTACACAACCACACTAGGCCCCAATTACTATTGTTTGTACCCCTAAAAGGCTAGATGAGGAGTAGGGGGAGTATGGAACAGGCAGCACCCTCAAACCTTCAGAAGTATGAGATTGTGTTCACTGTACCCCACAAAGATTGAGTTCACTGCACCCCACAATGATTGTGTTCACTGCACCCCACAAAGATTGTGTTCACTGCACCTCACAAAGATTGTGTTCACTGTACCCCCCAAAGATTGTGTTCACTGCACCCCACAAAGATTCTGTTCACTGTACCCCACAAAGATTGTGTTCACTGCACCCCAAAAAGATTGTGTTCACTGCACCCCAAAAAGGATGTTGTTCACTGCACCCCAAAAAGGATGTTGTTCACTCCACCCCAAAAAGATTGTGTTCACTGCACCCCACAAAGATTGTGTTCACTGCACCCCAAAAAGATTGTGTTCACTGCACCCCAAAAATGATTTTGTTCACTGCACCCCAAAAAGGATTTTGTTCACTGCACCCCAAAAAGGATGTTGTTCACTCCACCCCAAAAAGATTGTGTTCACTGCACCCCAAAAAGATTGTGTTCACTGCACCCCACAAAGGATTTTGTTCACTGCACCCCAAAAAGATTGTGTTCACTGCACCCCAAAAAGGATGTTGTTCACTGCACCCCAAAAAGGATTTTGTTCACTGCACCCCAAAAAGATTGTGTTTACTGCACCCCACAAAGGATTTTGTTCACTGCACCCCACAAAGATTGTGTTCACTGCACACCAAAAAGGATTGTGTTCACTGCACCCCAAAAAGATTTTGTTCACTGCACCCCAAAAAGATTGTGTTCACTGCAGCCCAAAAAGATTGTGTTCACTGCAGCCCAAAAAGATTGTGTTCACTGCAGCCCAAAAAGATTGTGTTCACTGCAGCCCAAAAAGATTGTGTTCACTGCAGCTCACACACAGAAAAATGGATGTGGATCACTGACACCTGCCTATCTCCAATCCCACACCACACAGCAATATCGATTGTAGTTTGTAGAACACAGTTTCCCTAAAATTCAGCAAACTCTGTCCCTAACAGGATTGAGAAGAGATCGTAGATCAGGATTGAGTGCAGATTCACCCCACCCCCCACACAGCAATATCGATTGTAGTTTGTAGAAGACACTGACCCTATAATTCAGCAGACTCTATCCCTAAAATGCCTACAACTCGCCCTGCCTAAACACTCCGACCTGTCCCTCAATTCTATCCGGACACAAATGGTTTTTTCCTGCCTATCTTTCCCTAATCAGCAGCCAGCACGTTGATGTGTGCTCTGTCCCTGAATCTAAGCAGCATAATGACGCCGCTGCGGCTGCCTCGAACTTATAAAGACTTGGTCACATGCTTCAGACGGCCAATCACAGCTACTGAGACATTTGCAGGCATGGCTGGGATGGCTTAAGGCACACCAGTTAAACGATTGTTGATTGGCTGTTGAAAGCCCGCCATGAAAAGAGCGCCAAAGCATGCAAAACCCGGAAATAAAACGAAGGAACACGGATTTTTACCCGAACATACAGTAAAGTGTCCGTGTCCGTGTTCGGGTACAAAAAATCCAATTATTCGGTACGAACACGAATAATACAGTCCGTGTTCGCTCAACACTACTCATGACCTATATTACACATTACATACCACATATGTTGTGGGTACAAGAACTGTGGCATATGTTCGAGTAGGTTTAGGTTTCTGTTATATCATACATATAGTTACATAGTTAGCTACATAGTTAGTCAGGTTGAAAAAAGACACAAGTCCACCTAGTTCAACCAATACCAAAAAAAAAAAAATCATACAATGTCATTTACACAACCCTTTACCCACAGTTGATCCAGAGGAAGGCAAAAAAAAAAAAAAAAACAGAAAATCATGATCCACTTTGCTACAGGCTTTTTTTTTTTAAAGCAATCTACTGAGCTGGCCAGAACCAGCTCTAAGGGAGTCTATTAAACATTTTCACAGCTCTTACTGTGAAGAAACCTTTCTGTATTTGGGGATGAAATCTCTTATACTTTTACCACAGTGTGACCACATCTGCTATTAGCTGCTGCTCACTGTGCCATTGCTTCATTTGGTGTGCATAAGGGTGCTCCAGGTGTATCAGTCTTAGCAAAGCCCCTGCTGACCTACATGTTCACAAGAGTCAGAAGATGGTGTCCCTAGAACAAAAGGTTGTCAGTAACAAAAAATAATTCAGCAATATTCTACTACCGAAATTGAACTATACATGCCATGTAGCAATTTTTATCAGGTGCTCTCTCCACTGCTTCTCTTACCCGCTGCCTGCTGCATTGGCAGACCTTCCTAGGACCCATGCTTGACCACTAGATTGCAAATCCCCTCTACTGTATAACTACTGTGCCCTACATAAAAATGAATAGTATGGTAAGAGTTACAATTGTTTATCATTACAGTGAAAATTTTCATTTAGATTGACTTCTAGTGGACATGCTGTGATGCATTGATGCTCATAATAATATATGAGCTGTACATTATGTTTCTGGCAGGCTGTGGTGGCATCTATATATAACTGCTATTAGCATAACCATCCCTCTAATTTTGACTCTTTGTGCAGCAATACTACAAATAAGGCTTTCTTTGAGTTTTTCTTGCGCAGATTGCTCGAGCAGCAAAATATGTCAGAAAAGGCAATTCAGAGAAAAGGAGAAAATGGTCAGGGTATTTAAAATAGCTTGAATTCAATCTGTACACTGCCTACCACTGTCACAGATATACAGGTACTCAACGTATGACAAAATAGGAGTAGAAAATCAGAAACAAAGTTAATGAAAATTTAAGTAAAAGTACTGCAATTGAGTAAAAAAAGGATACATTTCTTTAAATTTGCTTGTTAGAGGTACATGATTTAGGAATTCTTTTGTGTGTGCAGTTGGATACTTGCGTGCAGAAAATTTACATAGAAGCATGTTATTCCCACTACACAATTATCAGGCAGATTAACCAGGACTTTGCAGACAAGCTTCCATACCCAAATCTTACCCACGACCCAACCATTAGATCGGCAGAATACTTGAGTTGGCGTGCCAAGAACCTTGGGCTCCAGATCATACTCACTCCAAATGAAGCCGGCAGAAGCTTGCTATCCCACCAGCCCCCATGGAGAACCTAGAACTCTCCACAGCAAAGTAGCCCTATAACCCATAGAGCAGGACCCCTATTCTCCAAATATGCAACTCCTGGACAGGTTTTCAACTGCACTGAAGAAGAAAGATTGCATATGATCACTAATAAAGTCAATACTCGCCTTACCAGAAAATATCCAGGGTTGGGCAGTCTCACTGATGCCTCTGTAGGCAAAATAGATTATGTTATCAAAGTCATTGATGGTCAGGAGCAGGAACTAGACAGAAATTCTTGTTTTTGTGTGTGACCATACCTCTATCTCTCTAACGCAGTCTGTCCTAACTGAGCCCTATGACTGACCCTGTTTATACTATAGCTTCGATTTTTGTTTGGTACAATATGCAGTCAATTCAGACATCAAAACCTGTCTCTATTCCTAAACATAATAGGTTGTCCAGAGGGAAGTAGTAAGTGACAAATGTATTTATTTATTCAAAAGGAATGTATGGTCTTTTGAATTCTTTTTTAGATACAATTTTAATACAAATCAGGTTAATCCAATCAATGTGTGTTAATGTTTTAATAAACTATTTTCTATGTATCCTGCTAAGTTATAATGGCAGCCATAGGGCTGTAGCCTTCATTGGGACCCAAGGTTTTTTCTTACTTTTTCGGGTCGGCAGTGGCACCGGGCATTGGGATTGACAATAGATCTACACCGGGGAACAATTTATTTTATTTTTAATTTTAATAAAGGACTTTTTTTGTGATTTTTTTTACTTTTAAACTTACACTTTTTTGGTGAATGAGTAGGGGTACTATGTATATCTATCTTCTAATCTTGTAAAAAGGGGCTTCCAGATTCCGATAACCCCCTTGCCCGCAGACCCCCACAACCACTAGCCAGGCTTGTGGGGAAGGCACCTTGTCCCTATCAACATGGAGACAAAGAGCTTTGGGGGGGCAGAGCCCCCTGCCCCAAAGCACACCCCCATGGTATGGTTCCGGAGAGGGGGGTTCTCGCTCACCCCCTTTCCTGGCCTGCCAAGCAGAACGTGCACATAAGGGTCTGGTATGGATTTTGGGGGGACCCCGCCTACGACAATGCTTCTGCTTGAACCCTGCCTGCTATATATGCTACTTGACCCCGGCTTTCTCACCTCCTGGTGGGGTTATCCTGAGGACCGAGACCTGGTACTAACAGGCAGGAAAATCACCATCAGGAGCTCTGGTGAACACTGATTAAAGCTTTGAGCCTGAATCTTGGGTGAGCCTGTGGCATCCACCAGGGTGGCATGCTTGTTTACTTAACCTGCTGGTCAGTGGAAGCCTCTCTACTACTATAGCTACTAGACTCCAAGTCTGGCTCCTGACTGTGAGGGTCTTTTATTGTGAGTTCAAGGGTAAAACACCAATCCTTTAAAATACATATTTGGGAGATTCTTTTAAGCTATTTGTGGTGTTACAGAACAATAGATTTGTCACATCCAGCATCTGTGACACCAAATTCTGGCATCCCATTTATTTCAACTTGGAAAAAAGGTGCTTTTAGGTAATTCTGGTTGCAATACTTTTTTCAGTGGTAAAAGGCCTGAATAATATTGTGGAAGTAGTCCCCACAACTAAGAGACTATAAAACCTATAAAACTTTGTACAAATTGGCCAGTGGCAAAACAGTTTATTAGTACAGTTTATGAGCTTCTTTTTTTTTTTGCAGTACTAGAATGCATTGAATTAAATGTTAAAAAGTTCACAACAGAGTGCACAAAAGCACTCATAATCATAAAACTCACATTCTCTGAGCCCCGTGTTATCCCCACATTAGGTAGAGGAATGTCTCTATTGTGTTTTTAAAATACCTTTGCAGTGATTTGACTTGAAAAAAAATGAACCTTAGATTGTTATGGAAGGTCCCCTGAAAAAAAAAGGCCTGTGGAAAAATTGCTGCCAGCAACAATTAGGAGGTATCCCTTGTGAAAAAAACACTGCAACCTGTTATCTCTGTAGGGCACGTGGATAGAGAGAGTTTGTAAAATGCAGCAGGACACTGGTAGCAATAATATCCACTTATGGACCGCCCACCATGTATTTACTTTGCTACTTTGATGTTAAATACCAGGGTTAAGGCAGAAGATAGCTGCCATAACCTTGTTTTTTGTTTTTTATTTAAACATAAAAGTGGTCCCAGAGAGATCACTTTTAGAGCGGCTGGATCACCCCAAACCCCCCCCCCGCCACCTATGGTAGCCTTCCCCGCCTACCGAAGCGGGGAAAAATATATGATCCTCTCCCCTTCTAGGCAGGAAGTCAAGTGAGAGCAAGATGGCCCCCACTCGACTCTATGGCCTTGGAGGACAGGAGCGACGTCATAAGTCGCTTCCTCCAAACTGCCTTAACCACTTAAGCCCCGGAAGATTTTACCCCCTTCCTGACCAGGCCCTATTTTGCGATTCGGCACTGCGTGATTTTAACAGACAATTGCGCGGTCGTGCGACGCTGTACCTAAACGAATTTCACGTCCTTTTTTTCCCACAAACAGAGCTTTCTTTTGGTGGTATTTGATCACCTGTGTGATTTTTTGACCATGCGCTATAAACAAAAAAAGAGCGACAATTTTGCAAAAATAACAATATTTTTCACATTTTTTTTATATGAAATTCCCCCAAAAAAATTTAAAAATCTAAATTTTTTAATATTTTTGGCCAATTTCTTTTCTGCTACATATGTTTAGTAAAAAAATCACAATAAGCATATTTTGATTCGTTTGCGCAAAAGTTATTGCGTTTACTAACTAAGGGAAAGATTTTTTGTCATTTTTGTTGTTTTTTTTTTTAACGAGTAATGGCGGCGATCTGCGATTTTTTTGCGGGACTGCGACATTTTGGCGGACAGATCGGACCCTTGACTGACATTTTTGACACTTTTGGGGGTACCAGTGACATTACTACAGTAATCAGTGCTATACATATACATTGTTACTGTAAAAATGACACTGGCAGGGAAGGGGTTAACTTTATTGGAGAAGGAGGGGTTAAGTGTGTCCCTAGGGGCATGTTTCTAACTGTGCAGGGATGTGGCTTTACATGTAACAGCAGAGATCTACGGTCGTACATAGCAGGACCGTTAGATCTCTGCTGTTACACAGGGAAGAATGACAGGCGGCTTTGTTTACATTAGCCGCCTGCCTTTCTCCCTTCACAGCCGTCGATCGCGAGTGACTGGCGGACATCGTGTAACAAGAGGGGGGGGGGGTATGTGACAGGAAGTCAGGTAAATCTGTGGATGAAGTCACAGACAGGAGATACATTTCGACCTGGTTTAGAAAATTCACCAATTACTATAGGGTGTCGGCTGCAAAGGTAGCCAGAACTGTCTAAGGACGTTGAACAGACTTCAGCTGTTCAGAATGAGGAAATTATAAATCTATAATTTGTCCAAAGGAAGTTTAAGGATTGCTGCCTCCTGACGCTGTGTAAGCTGGGGAGAGGAGGACAGTCAGATGAATGCCCCCTGAAGCTGTGTGGGCATGGGGAAGACCTCCTGGAGCGATGTGCGCTGAGGAGGGTAAAAAGTCTGAAGACCTCCTGGAGCGATGTGCGCTGAGGAGGGTAAAAAGTGTGAAGACTTCTCAAGGTGAGAAAATGAACTATTTCTATGTGTAAGAAATAAATGAACTGTTTGCTATGTGAAGAGACAAGCAAAGGGACATGTTCAATGGACATTTGTTGTGTGAAGAAAAAACATGGACTATTGAGTGTCTGCTGTAGGATCAGCAAAGTTTGCCCAACAGTAGGTTGGAGACAGACTTCATTAGATAGGTTCCTGTGTATGAGAAGGTAGCCACCCACAGTGGCAAGGATTTATTTTGTGTTTTATTTTATTTTAGATGTTTTTGCTGCATGCACTTGTTTGAAGAAAATTGCATGAATAAACCAAACTGTTGTTTGCAACCACTTCTCGGCTATCTCCCTGTGTAACGAATCCCCCCAAGGGGTCATCACGCCTACCACCGAGCTAATCTCCCACATATGGTGGAGGTATGCATTGGGCAGAAGCAGAGATCCCTGCAAAGAAGTGCATATGTTCTATGAACTTTGTCTGGTGCATGAGATTGCACAATCTATGTGTGCAGGAGAGAAGATCCTGAAAGAGAGAAAAACTACTTGTTTTAAAGAGACAGTGGTCTCAAAATTTTCGATGAACTTTGTCTGGTGCATGAGATTGCAAAAACTGTGTGTGCAGGAAAGGAGATCCTGCAAGAGAGAGAAAAGCTACTTGTGTTAAAGAGACAGTGGTCTCAAAATTTTTGCTGGACTGTGAAAAATTTATTGTGGAGTTATTGAAAAGCTACTTGCTTTAAAGAGACATTGGTCTCAAAATTTTTTGCTGGACTGTGAAACATTTATTGTGGAGTTATTGAAGATGGGGCGGTCAAAACGCCTGAAAGATGCAAAGATAGCTGAAATGAGAGACCGGATTCTATGGATGGAGGGGGTGTTACCGCCTGAACGAGCCCCATCCATGCCTGAACAAAGTCTGCTAAAGAGAAAGGTTGTTGTCCCTAGCAACACTGAGGCAAATGCGGATTTTCAGTGGAGCTTTGCAGCTCAACAAAAGGCTCACCAAGAGAGCATGGCAGGCTGGAAACAGAGACGCCAGCAGCCAATGGAGGCCATCGGTTTGGAGGAAACCGAGTATGTGTACAGGGCTGAGATGGATGCCTTGCAATGGAAAATGGAAGAAAAGGAACACGCCCTGGAGTTGCTTAGGATGGAGCATAGAAACTTGCAGGCTCAGGAGTTACAGTGGGAAGAATCCACTGCTCTTCTTTTTTCCGAGTTACAAAAACGTAGAGAGACTATAATGGAGAAAGATACCATCCTCGTGGAAAAGGAAATTGAAATTCAGACTTTGCAGGAGCAAAGTATGGGTGATATGTTGGAGTTGCGTAATCAGCTGGCAAAAAGTCTTCAGTCTTTAGAAGCTACAAAAATAGACCTGCAGGATGCGCAGGAACAGAATGTCGCTCTGAAAACGACATTGTCTCTCAGCTACAAGGAGAAAAATGAGAGAGAGGCTAAATTACTGAGTACTGTGTATGAGCTCACCACTTTGAGCAATGTGGTAGATGAATTACGTACGGACTGTGAAAGTTGGAAAGATAAAGCCCAACGTGTCCAGCAGCAGTTAAAGGAGAAAGAAGTCTGTGTGGCAGAATTACAGTCTCATTCCCAGAAACTAGCCAATGAGGTGAAGGCTCTTATGCAGGGAAAAGGAGATTCTGAACACAAGAGGAAAAAAATAGAGGCACAGCTGCAGGAATCGCAAGTCAAGGTGTCAGAAGGTGACCGATTGTGTGCTAAGCTGTCAGAGAAGGCAAACCAACTGCAGGTTGAGTTGGACAATGTCACAAATCAGCTTTCTCAAGCAAACAACAAATCTAGAGAAATTGCCAAAGATTTCTCTATCTTGGAATCGCAGCTGCAAGACACTCAGGAACTCTTACAGGAAGAGATGTGTCAAAGGCTGAGTTTTAGCACAAAGCTCAAACAAATGGAAGATGAGAAAAATGGTGTCCTGGAACAATTAAAAGAGGAGGAGGAAGCAAAGAAAAACCTATCAGAGCAAGTCGCAACATTGCAAACTCAGATAGCAGATATGAAAATATGCATGGAAGAAAGCGTTGCTGCATTAGAAAATGTTGAAAATGTGAAAAGAAGTTGGATCAGATGCTTGGTGAGGAGAAGACTGTGTCTGCAAAGTATGCAGAAGAACGCGACCGTGCAGAAATGGAGGTGCGTGATAAAGAGAGCAAAGCCCTGTTCTTGGCTCACTCCTTGGAGGAAGCTCTAGAGTGTAAGGTTGAACTAGAAAGAGTTAACAAACAGCTGTGTACAGAAATGGAAGATTTGCTCAGCTCCAAGGATGATGTTGGGAAAAGCGTTCAGGAGCTAGAAAAGTCTAAGCGAGCCTTAGAACAGCAAGTAGAAGAAATGAAGATTCAGTTGGAAGAACTTGAAGAGGATCTGTCCCAAAGAGGGGATAGTGTGCCTGATGCAGTTTTTAAAAGGATCAGTGTTTTGGGGTCTGTCCTGAGTGAGCATCAGAAATTTGATGACATGATGTTTGAATCACCCCTCTGGAATAAACAGTTCTTTCAAAAGCTTCAAGCACTGGAAAATGTATCGTTAGAACTTCAGCAAGTAAAGGAGCTGTGTAAGAAATGTGATGATTTCTCAGTTCAGGCTGAAAGTCTAGTGAAAAACGCAAGTGATATAAAGCTTGGAGAAAAAAGCAAACACCACCTAGTGGAGAAAACTAGGGCTGTTGGTGAAAACGTGAAGCAAATGAATAAGTGCCTTTCCGGGAATATTTCCAAAATGGAACTGGTGAAAGACAGGTGGCAGAAGTTTGATCGTGATCTTGAGATACATTCCATGTGGAGTTCAGATAAAGAAAAGGAACTAGGTGACCTTGAGCGGTCAAATAGTTCAGCAGATATGCAAATCAGGGAAATACTAAAGGAGCTACAGGGGAAAAAGTAGTGCAATAGCAGAAAGTGCATTGAAGAAACCTGTAATAGACTGTGTTGTTGCTTTTGACCCATATGTTGGTGGAAGGAAAGTTGATTATGTCGCTGGAAAAATGAACATGGGTCACTTTGAAGAAATGTGTGACAGCCTGTTGTCGCAAATGGAAGGCCTTCTGCACAGCATCTTAGAGCAAGCCAAGCTCAAGAAGGCATTTCTTGGAACAAAGCCAAGTGAAGCAGAGGTTCTCAAAGTTTTGTGGAAATCATTTATTGATTGCAGAGAGAGGCGGCTCAAGGATGTTGAAGACTTTAAGACTAGCACAATTGAGTTGCCTATGGATCACGGTCCTCCATGGTGGATAGGACAGACGGTTATGCAGGACAAACTTGAGAAGGAGCGAAATGGCAAAAATGCAGTTGAAGAAGATGTATATGAGATAAGAGACAAACTGTGTGGCATTTATGAGAAATCTGTCAATGAAGACGACAGAAACAGTTTCATCCTGAAGCTTGAAGATACTAGGAGGCTTATCAGTGAGAGTCAAGAGCAGTGCCTGACACATGCGTGCCTGGAAATCTGTGTCCCAACCCTAGGGTTGAAACAAGAGGGGGGGTATGTGGCAGGAAGTCAGGTAAATCTGTGGATGTAGTCACAGACAGGAGATACATTTCCACCTGGTTTAGAAAATTCACCAATTACTATAGGGTGTCGGCTGCAAAGGTAGCCAGAACTGTCTAAGGACGTTGAACAGACTTTAGCTGTTCAGAATGAGGAAATTAAGGCCTCTATAATTTGTCCAAAGGAAGTCTAAGGATTGCTGCCTCCTGACGCTGTGTAAGCTGGGGAGAGGAGGACAGTCAGATGAATGCCCCCTGAAGCTGTGTGGGCATGGGGAAGACCTCCTGGAGCGATGTGCGCTGAGGAGGGTAAAAAGTGTGAAGACCTCCTGGAGCGATGTGCGCTGAGGAGGGTAAAAAGTGGGAAGACTTCTCAAGGTGAGAAAATGAACTATTTCTATGTGGAAGAAATAAATGAACTGTTTGCTATGTGAAGAGACAAGCAAAGGGACATGTTCAATGTGAAGAGGAAAAGGGACATGTTCAATGGACATTTGTTGTGTGAAGAAAAAACATGGACTATTGAGTGTCTGCTGTAGGATCAGCAAAGTTTGCCCAACAGTAGGTTGGAGACAGACTTCATTAGATAGGTTCCTGTGTGTGAGAAGGTAGCTGCCCACAGTGGTAAGGATTTATTTTGTGTTTTATTTTATTTTGGATGTTTTTGCTGCATGCACTTGTTTGAAGAAAATTGAATAAACCAAACTGTTGTTTGCAACCACTTCTCGGCTATCTCCCTGTGTAACGAATCCCCCCAAGGGGTCATCCACGCCTACCACCGAGCTAATCTCCCACACTACCTACAAAACATTCAGCAAGGGTTACATCTACGTTATTAGACCTGCTAGTGCCTACAAGCTCTATATTAATCTGTCCCTATGCACTTTATCATTCATTATCCCTAAACTTTCCCTATCACAGCTAAAGAACTTTGTCAGTATGGCTGCTGGCAACCTACCCTTTTAAACGGAAGGGGCTGGCCTATCCAAACGCCCCCTTTTTGTCCCTACTACAACAACTGACTTGAGAGTCAAAGACCAGGCAGTGCATTATGGTTGCTGTGGTGAATTTCTGCATGTTTACAAGGTCTGCACACACGCAGGATTTGCTCTGAACCAATGGTAGCATCCCCATCCCTAATACTAAATTACAGAATGTTTTTTATAATCAACTTTCCTTGAACTCGATAAGAAAACAACCTACACAATAAGTTTCTTAAAAAAATACAATTATAAAGGGCAACTATATAAAAGACTACTGTGAACAAAATAATGCATTGTATTGTCCAATAATTAAAAGCAGATAAATACTAGATATACTGAATGCAGTTTAAGTGCTCCTGACTGTGCTGCTGACATATCTTATACGTTATCCGGGCTGGCATATTAATAAGTAATGTTCCTATTCACTTTCAAGTCTTTTCAACTGAGAAGTTGACATGACATTTTTCATTCCATTGTTTATGCATCCACAGCACTGGCAGTATGGCTTGATTTCTTGGTGTGGAGTTCTAGTTAAAATTGTCATTCAACTATATATATATATATATATATATATATATATATATATATAGTGTGTTAAAGCTAAACTATGCACTCGCAGCAATCTCCACTTTTGTTATTGCTGTTTATTGGAAAATTCAATGGTAGTCATTTATGAAAAGAACACACGGCTAAAATATATGGGAACTGTTTTCTAAATCTGATCTTATGAACCTGGAAAAAAAGAAGTCAGGAAGTTTTTAATGATAAAGCCAACCAAGCTTAGGTCAACTATGGTGATCCCCTCGGCCTCTCTGTTGCTTAACTGACAAGACATGCAACTCTATATGTGCTGAAAGTGAAATGCAAATTAGAAAACATGAAAACCTTCTTCAGTTTTGGGTGGATGGGTGTGTATACTGCGCTAACCTTATAAAATTAAACCCAGAAAAGTGCACGTGCTGTCATGTGATTAATCTTCAGTGATAATAAATATTAAATATTAAATAAATTGTTGAATATGTAAACAATGGACTCCAATTTGTGATGTGTCTTCCACTAAATTGCATGTGCAAACTTAAGAAATAGTGCAAACATATGACTTATCAATAAACAAAAAATGACATAAAAAATTCCATGAAATTTTCAATATATAAACATCTGAGGATAGTCCGTGAAAAGTTCTTTAAAGTGCAAAATACATGCTCAAAAACAGTCTCTATTGTGCTGAATGGGATCGTGCGTGACGGTGATTCTTACAGGTTCTACCACTCTGTGCCGGGTGGAGTAAGGTATCACACTTACCTGACGGTGTGGATTCCAATGGCGTACGCCTAATGGAATCTAAAGCGCTTATTGCTGCTGCTCCTCTATATGGATACCAAGGTGGACGTTCTCTTTATGGATGAAGGGTGGACACTCAGCATGGAAGAAAGAAAGATATGCTTCTCATAGTGCAAAAAGGTTTTCCTTTAATTGAACTTGCATAAAAAACTCACATCAATCTTCACAAACACTGTCCATGTAAAAACACTCTGACGAAGCGCGTCAAGTTGGCACGCACGTTGCCTCGCTTTGAGCCAGGAGCTGGACCGCACGCCGAGACTCTTACTTCCGGGTTCGGCGAGGAGAGCGGAGAGAACCAGCGCCCATGGTTACCCAGCCGTAAGGCGGAACTAGGAGCTCAATAGCGATCTACCCTTTTGCACTTTCCCCCGGTACACTTGTTGGGGATTATTGGTGCTGTTTTTTTGCTGTGTCACCTACGTTTTATTTGGAGTGTTTTTTACCACTTGGGAGTTTTTAGCATCAGCTGCAGCTTTTGATCGGGGGACTTTTTATGGTGTTTTTACATGGACAGTGTTTGTGAAGATTGATGTGAGTTTTTTATGCAAGTTCAATTAAAGGAAAACCTTTTTGCACTATGAGAAGCATATCTTTCTTTCTTCCATGCTGAGTGTCCACCCTTCATCCATAAAGAGAACGTCCACCTTGGTATCCATATAGAGGAGCAGCAGCAATAAGCGCTTTAGATTCCATTAGGCGTACGCCATTGGAATCCACACCGTCCGGTAAGTGTGATACCTTACTCCACCCGGCACAGAGTGGTAGAACCTGTAAGAATCACCGTCACGCACGATCCCATTCAGCACAATAGAGACTGTTTTTGAGCATGTATTTTGCACTTTAAAGAACTTTTCACGGACTATCCTCAGATGTTTATATATTGAAAATTTCATGGAATTTTTTATGTCATTTTTTGTTTATCGATAAGTCATATGTTTGCACTATTTCTTAAGTTTGCACATGCAGTTTAGTGGAAGACACATCACAAATTGGAGTCCATCGTTTACATATTCAACAATTTATTTAATATTTAATATTTATTATCACTGAAGATTAATCACATGACAGCACGTGCACTTTTCTGGGTTTAATTTTATAAGGTTAGCGCAGTATACACACCCATCCACCCATTAATTTGAGACTACTACCTGTTCAGTTAGTGTCTTTGAATACTTGCAGCTTTCCCATATCTGACCTTTTACACCTTGGCGCGAGTATTTTTATCACACACTTCTTCAGTTTTCTCTCAGGTTAGACCCCACCACTATATTAAATGAAAACCTACTCATTGTATTTGTAGTTTGCAGAGCCCCCCTCAACCTCCAGAGGCTTGGTGGTGACCTCCAGAGACAGGGAAGGTTGACATCCCCCTCAGGGTGAAGGTTACTAGGCATGGTGGGTGGTGTACAAGGTAGAAAGAAGGATGCCAGTGACTTTTATGCTTGAACAAATAGAATTATATTTCTCACAACAGGAAAAATGTGGGAGAGAGGGGTAGGGCACAGGACACCCTTAGTCAAAAACAGCAGCAGATTTTCAGATCTGCAGACTCCTTGGACAAAAATGTAGAAAAGGTAGACAGAAGTACAGAAAAAGAGCCTTTAAGCTGGGACCAGCAATCTGTACTTTGTACCATAAGCTGTCTCCTAAGGCAACAATATTCAACTATTCAACTCACAGAAGGTGCAGGAACTCTCTAGATGATTCCATCTTGATGCTTTCCCAGGTTCTCCATGGATCCCCAGGTCCATGCAAGAGTAACCTCTGGTACTTCATGTCAGGTCTCCATCTTTTCCTTGCATGCTTCCAGGTAGTGAGCCTGCTCCCCCTTGCAGAGCTTTAAGCACATGGCTAGGGATCAGGCTCCAGGCCTACCCAGCAGCAGCTGTTCCTCACACACACACCCAGACAGCAGGCTGGGTGGAAAGGACGAAGATCAACTGACTTCCTCCAAATAAATACCTTCTTCCAGCATGCTCAGCGACCAGTATGATTGGCTGAGAGAAATATACATATCCTTAACCTAGACTTACTGTAATGCATCACACTAATGCCAAAGGTAACAGTGCCATCTATTGACAAAAGGGAGAAACCACAGATAAACAAGGCTTAGGAGGAAAATTCAATGATCACAAAGACTACAAATTAGCCAGGCTAGCTATTACCAAGCACAGCTAAATTTATTAGCAGCCCTGTTTGGGAAAAGGGTGCTACATAATTATTTAACAGATTGCACATGGATTTAAATCAAGCAACTGGCTGGTGCTTCTTATCAAAAAATATACAGGAAAACACTTCTCCTGATAAATGATAAATAAGAAGAATACTTTTTCCAATGCGAAAAGGCATGTGAGCCCTAAAGAAGTTTATGAGCTGTAATAAGCCTGCATGCCCAGGACAGGGAGCAGTTGTGCTGCAGGCCACCAAAGGGCCTGGTATGAATTGGGGGGAGGGGGTCACTGTAACGCTCCTGCGTTTCTTATATGGTGTGGATTTTCAGCTGCAGAAATAGTTCCACGTCAGTAGTCATGTAAGAGATATGCTGAGATACCATTCCCAACCTCAATGACTCATCATGTGTGGAAGGTCTTATTTCAGCCAGTAAATACACACAATTAGCAAATTGGTTCCTAGAGTGACTTTATATATGTGGTAACACAATGATGAAGGTTGTGGGATAGGTTGAGTGGAGGTGGTAGGTGATAGACACTTGAAGGTGAGACAGTAGCAGATGGATGCAGGAAGGTTTAGCAATGTTGTATGATAGCAGATGATAGAATAGCAGGTGGACATACAAAAGAGATCAACCCAGTGCAGAAAAGTAGCAGTAGTCTCAAGAGCTAGCAATCTAGTTTATGCAGATGTGATAAACAGTCTTTACTATGCAGAGCTAGATAGTGTAAGCTTAGTATAAGTTTATAGAGAATTCCCCTGCGGGGTACTTAGCACTATTAGCGATACAGCCGAAGGGTGGTTCAGGAGAGGCGGATGATCCAGTAGCGGGATACAGGGATCAGCGCAGCGAGGTTCCGTCAGCGAAGTAAGCTTGCAAGCATGGAAGCTTCAAGCAAGGTTAGCATCCAGGTAAGGGTGTTTGAACGAACACATGTGAGTGAGAACCGGCGCTTTAAATAGCCATCTAGTCCGGCGCTGGGTGATGACAGCTCCAGTCTTAAAGGTGTATGCGCACCTTTCCAAAAGTAAATGGTGGGGCGCATACACTTGTGGAAAGTGTAATTTAGGGTACCAAAGGTACCGGAACATTACAATACCCCCCCCCCTTAAGGCCTGCTCCTGAAGGCCTCTGGAGCTGGTTTGTCTGGGTATCTCGCATGAAAATTGCGGATTAATCTAGGGGCATGTATGTCAGAGGTGTTTAGCCAGGTGTCGTCTTGGGGCCCATAGTTCTTCCATCGAACTAAGTACTGAAGTCTTCTTCTGTAGATACGAGAATCCAGAATCTCTTTTATCTCGTATTCTTCTCCACCTTCAACCCCAGGAGGGGGAGGTGGAATATTAGGCCTTATTCCTTGGTCCGGAACATGGGGTTTTAGTAGCGACACATGGAAAATGGGATGGATTTTTAGGTCCATTGGCAATGTAAGCTGCACTGCAGCTTTTCCAATAAGTTTCTTGATTGGGAAAGGTCCCAAGAACAGAGGTCCAAGCTTTTTGCAAGGGATCTTCAGTCTCAAGTTTTTTGTTGAGAGCCAAACGAGGTCCCCGATAGTATACTGTGGAGAAGGTCTTCTACGAAGATCATAGTACTTCTTTTGTTGACTGTGAGCGTGTGCAATGGTAGTATTTAGTAAACCCAGAGAATCCTTTATTTGGGTAAGATAGTCTGAGGCTACTGGGTTATTTGAAGGAAGGATGCGTGGAGGGAGAATAGAGGGATGGAACCCATAGTTCAAGTAGAACGGACTCTGCTTGGTTGTACTGTGAGTTGCGTTGTTGTAGGTAAATTCTGCCAGGGGGAGAAGATCCAACCAATCATCCTGTTGGTAAGAAGTGTAACAACGTAAATACTGCTCGATGCATTGGTTGACTCTTTCAGTCTGTCCGTTGGTCTGCGAATGGTAAGGAGAAGTGAGCTTCCGCTCGATCCGTAGTATGTGACATAGTTCTTGCCAGAATTTAGAAATAAATTGGGATCCACGGTCAGACAGAAGAGTTTTTGGGATACCATGTAATCTGAAGACATGTTTCATCAGGAGTTCTGCCGTTTGTTTGGACGAAGGTAGTCTGCGAATAGCAATGAAATGTGCCATCTTTGTCAGATGGTCCACTGACACCAAGATGGTATTAAATCCTTTGGAAGGAGGCAATTCTACGATGAAGTCCAATGACAAAACCTCCCATGGAGTTTGGGGTATTTGTAGACTGCATAGTAGACTGGATGGTCTCGTAGTGTCAATTTTGGACCTGGCACAGACATTGCATGAAGAGACGAATTTTTGTATAGATGTTTTCATGTCAGGCCACCAGAATTGCCGAGAAATCAAATTGAAAGTCTTTGTCATACCCATATGTCCTGCCATAGGCACATCATGCGATAATTCCAAGATCTTGGTGCGTAGGGTAGGTGGTATGTAAAGTTTGTCGTTGTAGTAGAGGAAGCCTTCTGCATCGGTATTTAGTTGTGGTGGGGGTGAATCCAACCTTATACCATGCAGAACCTCTTCCTTCAAGGAACGGACAACTCCAATAATGCGTTTGTGAGGTATTATAGGAACGGAAGGAATTTCAAAGTAGTTTTCTTCAGTTAGTTGTGATAGTGCATCCGCCTTTTTGTTCTTATCTGCAGGTGTGTAGGTCACTAGGAAGTTAAACCTTAGAAAGAATAGTGACCATCGTACCTGTCGATGCGAGAGAGTTTTGCTAGTCTGAAGATATTGGAGGTTTTTATGGTCCGTGTATATAATTATTGGTAATTGGGTGCCTTCGAGTAAATGTCGCCAATTCTCCAGAGCCAATTTTATAGCAAGCAGTTCCTTTTCACCCACGGGGTAATTTATCTCGGGACTGCTCAGGGATTTAGAAAAAAAGGCGACTGGATGAAGTGGTGAAGTGGGGGTAGGTCGTTGGGAGAGTATTGCTCCTACTGCCAGGTTTGACGCATCTACCTCCAGAATGTATTGGAGGGATGGGTCTGGATGGCGTAATATGGGAGCGGAAGTAAACCTTGTCTTTAACAAGTGGAAAGCCTTATTTGCTTCTTCTGACCATTTAAATGGTATTTTTATGCTAGTGAGCTGTGTGAGGGGTCTCACAATAGCAGAAAAGTTTTTTATGAACTTCCTGTAGAAATTTGAAAATCCCAGGAATCGCTGTAGCGCCTTGCGTGTAGTTGGTGTAGGCCAATCCTGAATGCAGGATATTTTACTCATGTCCATCTCGATTCCTGTTTTGGATATGATGTAGCCTAGAAACAGTACCTCATCTTTATGGAACAAGCATTTCTTCAGCTTCACATAAAGATTATGTGCAAGCAATCTCGATAATACAAGTCTTACATGTCTTATGTGTTCAGATAGGGTCCGTGAATATATAAGTATATCGTCCAGATATACCACAACACAGACATCTAGTAAGTCTTTAAAAATATCGTTTATAAATCGTTGGAAAACTGCAGGGGCATTGCATAGGCCGAATGGCATCACAAGATATTTGAACAATCCATATCTAGTTCTGAATGCAGTCTTCCATTCGTGTCCATCACGGATTCGAATGAGATTGTATGCTCCTTTCAGGTCTAATTTTGAAAAATAGGTAGCTCCACGCACCTGCTCAATGAGCTCAGGGATAAGCGGTAGAGGGTAGCGATCTTTTATTGTGATAGCATTCAATTTCCTGTAGTCGATGATAGGTCTGAGACTTGAATCTTTATTGCGAACAAAAAAGAGTCCTGCTGCTGTGGAAGAAGTGGAAGGTCTAATAAAACCTTTTTCCAAGTTCTCATCCAAATAGGTTTTGAGATGGGCAAGTTCATCCTGTGAAAGAGGATAAACATGACCGAACGGCAATTTGCTATTTGGGAGTAGATCAATGCTACAATCATAGTCTCGATGAGGAGGTAATGTTTGAGCATTTTTCTCAAGAAAAACCTCAGAAAGATCCTGATAACATAGTGGTGCAATCTCATCTGTCACCACAGACAGAATCTTCCCGGAAAACGGGAGGTTACACGTTTCCTCGCAATAACAAGAAGGGAAGGTCAATGACCGTTTCTTCCAATCTATGGTTGGTTGGTGTGTGTGTAACCAGGGAAGTCCCAACACAATGGGAAAGTGGGGTGAAGGTATTAAATCGAAAGTAGAAGTCTCCCTATGAGACTCGTTAATAGTGACTAGAAGTGCTTGTGTCTGATCGGTGATCGGACCAGAGGATAACGGAACACCGGTAATAAGACTTACTGAGACAGGTTTGAGTTTAGAAATAATAGGAATTTTATTTAAAGCAGCAAAACATATATCCATATAATTTCCACAAGATCCTGTGTCAATCATGGCCTTAGTAGTAATCCTGTTCTGGTCCCACAGTAATGTCAAAAAAACAGAAATGTAGGGGTTAGTGAATGAAGTTGTCAATCCTCCTAGAGAGACATGTGAACACTCACCCTTCTTTTTGTTGACTAGGGGACAGACGTTTATCTTGTGATCCGGGGATGCACAGTACAAGCAGAGATTTTCATTTCGTCTTTTGGCTTTTTCCATAGTTGATAGCGGTGGGCGTATGGTTCCTACCTCCATAGGAACGGCCAGACTCCGAGAGGAAACGGATAATGGCATTCCCATCTTTTCAGCCTTTCTTTCTCGTAGTCTTCTATCTATGGTAATACTGAGTTGTATTAATGCATCCAGGGTTTTTGGCAGATCCGCTCGGGCGAGCTCGTCCTTAACGGCTTCTGATAGGCCAAGCCTAAATTGGGTTTTCAGAGATGCATCATTCCATTCTGAATCAAGGGTCCATCTCTTGAACTCTGCGACAAAGTCTTCTACAGGCCTCCTTCCTTGTTTCAAGGATCTTAACTGAAGATCAGCAGTACTCTGCCTATTGGGGTCATCATATAGGCTAGTGAGCTCTGCCAGGAACAAGGCATAGGAGTTGAGAAGCTGGTCGTTTTTCTCAAAAAGAGAATCTGCCCAGGCTCGAGGATCGCTTGATAGGTAAGAAATAATAGTACAAACCTTAATGTGATCAGTAAGGTAGGTACGAGGTTTTAGCAAAAAAAGTAACTCACATGCGTTTTTAAATTCGCGAAATTTTTTGCGATCGCCTGTAAATACCAAAGGGGGATTTATCTTGGGTTCAGGGGACTGAGCAGAGGTAAGTTGTGTCAGTCTAATTACCTGCTGCGACAGAGCCTGATTGTCTTCTTTTAATTCAGCAAGTGCGTGTATTAACGCAGATACTTGCTGTTTTAATTGTGTCACCTGAGTGGTTATTTCTGCTGAATCCATTTTTAGGTTTGTTCAATCTGTATCGCTCCTGCGTTTCTTATATGGTGTGGATTTTCAGCTGCAGAAATAGTTCCACGTCAGTAGTCATGTAAGAGATATGCTGAGATACCATTCCCAACCTCAATGACTCATCATGTGTGGAAGGTCTTATTTCAGCCAGTAAATACACACAATTAGCAAACTGGTTCCTAGAGTGACTTTATATATGTGGTAACACAATGATGAAGGTTGTGGGATAGGTTGAGTGGAGGTGGTAGGTGATAGACACTTGAAGGTGAGACAGTAGCAGATGGATGCAGGAAGGTTTAGCAATGTTGTATGATAGCAGATGATAGAATAGCAGGTGGACATACAAAAGAGATCAACCCAGTGCAGAAAAGTAGCAGTAGTCTCAAGAGCTAGCAATCTAGTTTATGCAGATGTGATAAACAGTCTTTACTATGCAGAGCTAGATAGTGTAAGCTTAGTATAAGTTTATAGAGAATTCCCCTGCGGGGTACTTAGCACTATTAGCGATACAGCCGAAGGGTGGTTCAGGAGAGGCGGATGATCCAGTAGCGGGATACAGGGATCAGCGCAGCGAGGTTCAGTCAGCGAAGTAAGCTTGCAAGCATGGAAGCTTCAAGCAAGGTTAGCATCCAGGTAAGGGTGTTTGAACGAACACATGTGAGTGAGAACCGGCGCTTTAAATAGCCATCTAGTCCGGCGCTGGGTGATGACAGCTCCAGTCTTAAAGGTGTATGCGCACCTTTCCAAAAGTAAATGGTGGGGCGCATACACTTGTGGAAAGTGTAATTTAGGGTACCAAAGGTACCGGAACATTACAGTCACATGCCATTTCCCTTTTTAATTTCAATACATTTTTATTGTTTTCAAATTATCCCCCATCCTAAAGTGACCATTAGGCCCCTTTCACACTAGTGCGACTTGTCCCGCGATTTTGGACCGCAAAATCGCATGACAAGTCATTTTCCATTATTTTCAATGAGCCCCATTCATATCAGTGCGTTTTGAAGTCGCACCGACTTAAAAGTAGTTCCTGCACTACTCTGGCATGATTTTAATGCGTTTTTAGGTATATAGCCATAGCCATTGCTTTCAAAATCGCGTCAAAATCGCAACGCATAAGTGTGAAAGGGGCCTTACCCACAATTCACAATTCAATTAGAGTCACTTTTGCCTACAATTCAATATCTTAAAGTCAGGCTTCCCACCAACTTCATATATCAAGAAGAACTATGTCACCCACTTTGCCTCTTAAAGGGATCAATCTGTTTTTCCACATCTTAAAGGAACTACACCTTTCACTGTGTGCCAACATGAGGGCCCCAACTAAGCCGGCAGAAAAAAAAGGAATCTTCCAGATTGCTTGTACTCACGGGCTATCTTTCTTATATTGGTGTGCAGTGCTGACTGAGGGCCTACAAATGAGCTAGCCAGCCTAATTCCTGCTTTCTCATATAGGTCTCACTTGGAGAGGTATCTCCCTATCGGAGGGCTATTATTTATATCCTTAGTCCTGCAGGACAGGTGGCCAAACTTTAAAAGGGTATTTCTCTGTACTGTATTGTTCTTATGTTGATTCATTTTGCCTACTGTTTAACCTCTTGGAACTGTTGAATTGCCTTATAATTTTTCTTTATTGCTACCAATGCAACCTGGTCGTCTATTTTATAGCAGCATGTTTATCTTTCTTGTGAAACTACGGGGAGTCTCACTGGTCCATGTAATTTGGTGGTGTCAGTAGGAATGGGGTTTGGTTTAGGGCCAACTAAGAAACAAAGGACAAAAACATACCAGTGGCTCTTTCAGGGGTAACGCTACAGTTGTTGGGACACAGGCAAGTGTCGGTTCCTTAACAACCAATGCAAAAATTGATCCAAAATGGATATTGTCTGTTTATATCTATTTACCTACATTCAGGTTTGTTTAAACAGGACAGAATTTAAAAAAAATGGACCTGAACAGATGCAGATGTAAATGACTGATCATCTGTTTGTCCATGAAATACATTGCTGTCCATTTTTCATCCATCGAAAGGAATGCCTGTGTGAAAAGAGAGAGGAGAAAAAGATACCAAATTGTATCTTTTTTTCTTCACAGGAAAGAGATGCAGGGGAGGGACTGAAAACAAATGATCACTGTTATTGACTATCACAATAATCACATGATCATGAGCCTATCCCCTGGCTCCCCTTCATTAGGCCAGGAGCTGTGGGTGACAGCTTGATCTCTATGTTGGAGGTGTGTGATTGAATGTGTTTCCAGCACAGACACAAGTATTCATTGAGGTTGCATATGTGTGCATATTTGCGGTTTAAAAAAGATTTAAAACACATTGAAAACAACATTTAGAACAACAGCAAACATGGTACAGCTTACATGGGATTTTATTGATTGGGTTTAGATTTACTTTAAAGCAACAATAAAATGTAATTTAAAAAAAAAAATGTAATAACAAACATGGTATACTTACCTGTTCCGTGCAATGGTTTTGCACAGAGCAGCCCTGATCCTCTTCTTCTGGGGTCCCCGCTGGCTCTCCAGGCCCCTTCCTGTTCGGTAAGTGTACTCATGGAAAGCCGCTTTCAATCAATATATTTATCTATCAATCTGCCCCGGAAGGAGGGAGACTCTAGTGCACATCACTGGATCAGGCTTAGATAAGTAAAATGGGGGGGGGGGGGGGCTTGGGGGGATTTTTTTCAGCACAGAATGCATTAAGGTGAAAAAGCTTAAGGCTTTAAAACCACTTTAACAATGACAAAAAGCTCTCTGACGTGTCATTTTTATTAATGTAAATTCAATGATTTTGTCAAATATACAGTATCTCACAAAAGTGAGTACACCCCTGACAGTTTTGTAAATATTTTATTATATCTTTTCATGTGACAGCACTGAAGAAATTACACTTTGCTACAATGTAAAGTAGTGAGTGTACAGCTTGTATAACAGTGTAAATGTGCTGTCCCCTCCAAATAACACAGTCATTAATGTCTAAACCACTGGCAACAAAAGTAAGTACAACCCTAAGTAAAAATGTTCTAATTGGGCCCAAAGTGTCAATATTTTGTGTGGCCAGCACTGCCTTAACCCTCTTGGGCATGGAGTTCACCACCAGAGCTTCACAGGTTGCCACTGGGGTCCTCTTCCACTCCTTCATGACAACATCACGGAGCTGGTGGATGTTAGAGACCTTGCGCTCCTCCACCTTCCATTTGAAGATGCCCCACAGATGCTCAATAGGGTTTAGGTCTGAAGGCATGCTTGGCCAGTCCATCACCTCTACCCTCAGCTTCTTTAGCAAGACAGTGGTCGTCTTGGAGGTGTGTTTGGGGTCGTTATCATGTTGGAATATTGCCCTGTGGCCCATTTTCTAAAGAGAGGGGATCATGCTCTGCTTCAGTATGTCACAGTACATGTTGGCATTCATGGTTCCCTCAATGAACTGTAGCTCCCCAGTGCCGGCAGCACTCATGCAGCCCCAGACCATGACACTCCCACCACCATGCTTGACTGTAGGCAAGACACACTTGTCTTTGTACTCCTCACCTGGTTGCCGCCACACAGACTTGACACCATCTGAACCAAATACGTTTATCTTGGTCTCATCAGACCACAGGACTGCTTGTCTTCAGCAAACTGTTTGAGGGCTTTCTTGTACATCATCTTTAGAAGAGGGTTCCTTCTAGGATGACAGCCTTGCAGACCAATTTGATGCAGTATGGTCTGAGCACTGACAGGCTGACCCCACCACCCCTTCAACCTCTGCAGCAATGCTGGCAGCACTCATACGTCTATTTCCCAAAGACAACCTCTGGAAATGATGCTGAGAACATGCACTCAACTTCTTTGGTGACCATGGTGAGGCCTGTTCTGAGTGGAACCTGTCCTATTAAACTGCTGTATGGTCTTGGCCACCATGCTGCAGCTCAGTTTCAGGGTCTTGGCAATCTTCTTATAGCCTAGACCAGTGATGGCGAACCTTGGCACCCAGGGTGTTTTGGAACTACATTTCCCATGATGCTCCTGCACTCTGCAGTGTAGTTTAGCTTTATAGGAAATGTAGTTCCAAAACATCTGGGGAGCCAAGGTTCGCCATCACTGGCCTAGGCCATCTTTATGTAGGTCTCTAGGGGTGATAGGAGCTAGGGCCAAGCATGACCTTTAAGGTCTTATTTACACTTGTAGATGGTGGGCAGTAAAAACTTGCAGTTGAGACATGTTTTTACCACCACCCAACCGCTCCCCTTTAAGCTGCAAAGGCAGCAGATTGGGATGTACACATGCTATGGCCATAATGCTTTGCATCACTGCACAGCAAAATTTATTCCATGCACAAACACCCTGCACCCTGTAACTGCGTGCAAAGCACGTGATTGTGATGCAGTGGTGCAGGTTCTTATGAATTAAGACACCATTTTTGTGCTTTTAGTTGACTTTAAAGGCTTCCTTTAAAACATTTCTAAGCCTAGGTTTACATCAGTAGTGCTGCTGCATAACCATGTGTATTTCAGTGCATTCTTGAAGCACATTTTTACATGTGTTTTTGATGTGTTTTCATGCCTAATGCATTTTTTATAGGAGGATACTGATTGTTAAACACAAAACACTGCCAAAAAAGCATATGTACATGCGCTATGCATGCACTTTTCACGCGTTCCATTTGATGTCTATGGGGGCCAAAAGTGCGCTTTTCTGCACCAACAGAAGCATTTTTTCAAAAATCACACTGCACCATGTTGAATTGATGTGAACAGGCGCCATAGACAATAACTTGATTTCCATTGTCACGCATTGCAGTGTGACAGCTGACTTGGGGGAAAATGCACTAGTGTGAGCGGGGTCTAATAGGAAAACCAAAAGTAGTACTATTTCTTTGTACAGTTTTCAAATACATGCAAGTGAAGTCATTTGTTGATACAATCAACTAATTAGTGATATCACAGACACAGCCTTCTACTCTGGGCTGAACACAATCTGCATAATGTGGAGAAATGTAAAGTTCAGCATGTTTTCACAAGCATGGCATTTTAATTACCCTGAAATGAAATTCAGAATAGAGCGGAGTCTAGTCAGGTTAGGGATGACTGAAGCTCTAACATGGCAGCCTCAGGCCAGCTATAGAAGGGCAAATCTCTGATCAGCTTTGACAAGAGTTCAGAAATCTGTCATTTTGAAAAGGCAATGTACATTTTACCATGCGCTACGTCATAACACCGCTGTGGGCGTTCAGGTAAAAATGCTAATTTCATCCAAAACATCGCAGATTCAATTCTAATGAGCCAGAAGTGAACATCTGCGATGTTTGAGTACACTGAATTTGCACCAAAAGTAGGGCAGTGCACAGATTTATATGTGCATAGTAGTAATTACTTGCATATAATTATGTGTGCGGCTATTTAAAGTAATCGGGGGTCTTTTTTTATATTGTTAAAGTTGAACTTCAGCCTTACCATTAGTTTTGCAGGCTCCTCTCCAGTACTCAAATGCTTACTATATTTTCAGTACACACTGTGAGCTTCTAACCGTGTGCATAAGAAGCTGAAGCAAGTCACATAGAGCTTGCCTTATTTCCTAACTGAAAGTATAATCTGGTTCTCTCCTTTCCATCCTTACTGTCCCTTGGCTTCCCATGTCATTCATTGGACTTTAATCTGTTTAATCATGGAGGCAATGCCGAGGCAAGGTTATCTAGAGCCCAAGATGAACATGCCTAACTGTGCCCCCTCCACCTCCTCCCCAGATGTATGAGCATTTTGGATCAGCAAAATCCCCCCCCCCCCCACTACAAAAACACTGAGCACTAATCTGCATGCCTACCCCTAGGCATAAATCCCTCCTCCTCCAAGTAAAAATCCCCCCCACTGTGAAATCCCCCCTCTCAGCACAAATCTTTGCAGGCCTATCACATAAAATCTCCTAGCTCAAATGCCTCCCCACACCCCCCCCAAAAGAAATCACCCCTCATAGCACAATTCCTCTACCCCTAAAATTTCCCCTCCTATTACACATCTTCCCCCCAATTCAAATTTCCCCCTACCAGCACAAATTCCCCCCAAATCTCCTCACCTAGCATAAATCATCTCCCCCCGCATCCTCCCTCCCAACACAAATCCCCCAAAATCATCATTCTTAGCATCCCCCACCCCCAAATTTCCATTCCTAGAACAATACTTACCCCCTACTGCCCCCCCCCAAATTCTCCTTCCAACACAAATCTTCTCCCCCACAATCTCATTGTGGCGCCCCCACCTCTCATGATACCACAGTGCGCAGGGCAGCCACCCTTCCTGCCCACCCCTTGTCCCCTTGAAGCATGGAGCTTCAGCATTACATGTGGAAATTACCTAGGGCAATCTGCATTCAAATACAGTCTGCCTAAGAATTCCCACTCCTCCACAGGTGGAAGATGCAGATGGAGAGCTGAGAAGACTGTTGGTGGCCCTTCAGGGCGCCCCCTAGTCTGGGGGAGTGACTTTGGGTCTGGGGCTCAGGTGCTGGAGGAACCCTCTACAACACATGGAGGAATCCTTTCCTGGAGGCACAGTAACAAGTGAGAGGAGAGCGGGAGCAGGCCAGCATGTCTAGGAGATCTCCTAAGAGTCAGCTGGGTGGGCCGGTGAGTGTTCAGTCTGGAAGGACTGTGGAGAGAGTGTCAGTCTGGGAGGACTGTGGGAGAAGTTAGCCTGGAGGGCGGGCTAGTGAAAGGGGCTGCTGCAGCCAGGAGGGCTGGCAGGGGCTAAAGAGGTGGTGCTGGGAACAGTGACCACATTGAGAAAGTACTGGGAAAGTTTGAGCTGTGTCACCCTATCTGTTCTCCAAGTAAAGGGGCTGTGAGTCCCTGCCTGTAATGGGCCTTTGCTACAAAACCACAACAGGATGACATAGCTGAGTTCTGTAAGCAAGAGGAAGAAGTAGAGTGTATATAGAGACTGTATATAGGACTGTATATAGTAAAAGTTGTTCCTGAAGTTTAATTGAAGTCAAGTGGGCAACCTATAATTCCCATCCCTATACAAGTTTAAACCCCCTTAATAAAACAAAAAAAACCCAACAAAGTCACGGACTGTTCTCTGACTCCGGAGTGACTTTGAAATTTGGTGTGTCTGGCTGTGAAGGGTGGGGAATCCCAATCTACTTGCGACTCCTTAGGGGGTGCACTACATGCAATTCACCTGAATTTAGTAACCATTCATTTGACGGCGGCATCAGTGAGTTCCTCACTTCCTGTACATTTTGCAGTGTTATCTGAAACAATGTAATCAGCCCTGCACAGTGCACTTCTGTGAACTAAAGAACAACGACCCCTATGTTATGGAAATTAGGAAACAGGATGGTGTTCTGTACTACTAATGCCTGCTTCACAGTAGCTCCATGCGATTTTGATCTAATTTAAGAGACTGTGAGTTTTTGGCGTGATTTTACTACTACTACTACTTTTGAGGGGCCAAGGATTTCCCTGAAAGGAGAGGTCAGGGTTAAAAAAAAAAAACATGTACATGCGTTTTCTGTGCATTTTATTGAAATCTATTGGACCAAAAATCGCAACAAAGTAGTACAGGAACATTTTCCAAAATCGCGTTGTACTGAGTTGCACTGATGTGAATGGGCACCAATGAAAACAATTTGTCCTCATTTTTATTCCTTTGCTTCCATGTTTGTCCCCCCCCCCCCTCCCACTAGTGGGATACTGTACATTTTATATGTGTTTACTATGATCCATCCAACTAGGATTCTAGTATGTTTGCAATGGTGCTCTAACCCTGTATTGTCGTTATGCACTTCTGATTGGAGCCTCATGCATTACTTGTACCTATTCTACAGTTATTGAAAAATCGTTGTTCATCAATTTCCTGCTTTACTATGTACCGTTGTTTGGTTTACAATAAAGTTTATTGAAAAAAAAAAAAAAAGAAAACAATTTGATTTCCATTGGCATGCTATTGTGTGCAACTCAAGTCACATCTGAAATTGCACTAACGCTTCCTATCTCCCAAAAAAATGTTTTTCACACTTTTTTTTGGTCCTGATTATAATAAAAAAAAAGAAAACACTATACAAAACTAGTACACATCTTTTTTTGTAAGTAAAAACACATCAATTAAAGAAAAAAAAAAAAAAACACTGTCCTGTTTTGGTGTGATAGACAAGACAGTGGAGGGATCCACAGCATACATGCTCTTCTTTTACAATATGAGCTTTTTTAATTTGCTTCCTGTGGAGACTAGGCCTGGGGTTGGGGTTTGCAGAAAGTTTGCAGAAAATTAGACAATAAATATGGTGTTTCAATTACTCAATCCGGCACCTGTTCAAGGTGATTCTAGGTAATCATATAAAGTGCATATAACAAAAACAGTGGTGTTCCAATAAAGTGCAAATAGTGCTTGGACAGCATATAAATAAGTGTATAACTCGAATGACCTCAGAAAGACCAAAAAAAGTTCATAAAAAGTCAGCAGCAATAAATAGAAATGTTAGCGCATTTGAGTCCATACACCAAACAGCTTATAATCCAGGTAGGGTGAGGAAAAAGTGGATCCCGGGTGATCTGTTAAGGTGGGGGTGCTCAATAAAGGAATAGGTGCTCCCCTCCTTTTGATCCCACACTCACCAGAGGGCGATACCCCTACAGGGGTAACCAGCGTGTTTTATCTCTCCTGGGGGTCCCACCAATAGTCGACCAGATTTCCACTTAATCCCAGATAGATCCTTTATAATCTCTCCGCCATTAGGGGTAATGGGCAGATAATCCTCAATAGTTTACCGATTCAGTTGTGTAAGGGAACATCATCCAGGAAATGTAAAGAAGAAGGAAACTCCAATAGTGAAGTATTGCTGATAATCTTTCCACTTTATTAATTAACCACTTTACCACCGGAGGATTTTCCTGCTAAAAGACCAGGGGGTTTTTTGCGATTTTTTACTGCGTGACTTTAACGGACAATTGCGCGGTCGTGCGACGCTGTACCTAAACGAATTTCACGTCCTTTTTTTTCCACAAACAGAGCTTTCTTTTGGTGGTATTTGATCACCTGTGCAATTTTTTGATCACGCGCTATAAACAAAAAAAGAGCGTAATTTTTGCAAAAATAACAATATTTTTCACTTTTTTTTATATGAAATTCTCCCAAAAAAAATGCAAAAATCAAAATTTTTTAACATTTTCATCCAATTTGTTTTACGCTACCTATGTTTGGTAAATAAAAAAGCGTATTTTGATTGGTTTGCGCAAAAGTTATCGCGTTTACTAACAAAGGGAAAGATTTTTGTCATTTTTGGTGGTTTTTTTTTAACGAGTAATGGCGGCGATCTGCGATTTTTTTGCGGTACTGCGACATTGCGGCGGACAGATCGGACCCTTGACTGACATTTTTGACACTTTTGGGGGTACCAGTGACATTACTGCAGTAATCAGTGCTATATATATGCACTGTTACTGCAAAAATGACACTGGCAGGGAAGGGGTTAACTTTATTGGACAGGGAGGGGTTAAGTGTGTCCTAGGGGCGTGCTTCTAACTGTAGTGGGACATTCCTATTGGTGTAAAAAAAAAGATCAACGGTTCTACATAGTAGAACCATCTGATCTTCATTTTTACACAGGGAGAACTGACAGGCGGCTTGTTTACATAAGCCGCTCTGTCTTTCTCCCGCTGTACCGGCGATCGTAGTGTGACCGGCGGACATCGGGTCCGCCAGTCACACTCCCGCGGCGGGTGCGCGCTCGCCCGCTATTGGCTCTAGAAGGAGTGACAGGCGAGCGACGTAGACCTACGTCACTCTGCCTGGCCGGGGCCGACTGCCGCAGTAAATATACTGTGAGCAGTCGGCAAGTGGTTAAAAGAATACATGGTACTCACATTTGTATAAAGAAAACATGCATATATATGTCTTAGGGACCGCAAATCCCTCGTGTAGCGGTGTGGTAGTGTCTTTCGGGACGCGATGCGCTCCAACGACCGGATGTGTGGCTCAATCACAGGGTAGCGGAACGGCCGGATTGAGTAATTGAAACACCATATTTATTGTCTAATTTTATCTGTATATTTTATGTATTTAGATATCACTTAAATAATTAATAACATTTATTACACCCACATATTTACTTAACTTATGATCATTAGTACAGTACACTTATGCTTTTATCGTGTTTACACTAATATTGGTTTTAGACCACTAACGGCACCTTAGTTTGCATTATTTGCACTTTACTTATTTATTGACCCCAGAGTTCAATCATATGTGGATCCCCTACCCATCTTCTTTTATTTAACTTGTGGCAGCACCACTTACCTCCACACTCACTTTTATACACTTGATATAGCTTTGCTATATTTTGAGGTAGGCTGCAGCCAGTTTCACCAAACCATAAGCGCAGAAATCTCTCACTCCTTTAATAATGGGCACTTGTGGGCTGCACTGATAGATGGCAATGATGGGCACTGGTGGACAGCACTGAAGGGGAAGGCACTGGTGGACAGCACTGATGGGGAGGGCACTGGCGGGCTCCCTGAGCCCTGATTTTCATCCCTGGTGGCCATGGTGGGCATCCCTGGGGTCATGGGTAGGCATCCCTGGGGTTATGGGTGGGCATCCCTGGTGGCTCTAGTGGCACCCCCCAAGGGTCTGCACTGGTAATCAATGCTCTGATTACCAGTGCAGACCCCCCCTGTCAGGATAGCCGCAGATTGGCTCTCCTCTACTTGTGCCTGTCAGGCACGAACTGAGGAAAGCCGATCAAAGGCACTTCCTATTTACTATGTGACCAGTGGTGATTGGACACAGCTGGTCACGTGGTAAATAGCCTACGTCAGTAGGCTCTTTACCGAAAGAGATGTGATGTGTCAGAGTGACACACCGAGCACTGATCGCCACTCTGCACGCCCCCAGGGGGCGCGTAGAGCGCATTATCCTGCTGTCATCATATGACGGCGTGTGAGGATAATACAACCACCTTCCCACCGTCAATTCCCTATAGGGTGGGTGGCAAGTGGTTAAGAGGGGAGGACTATGACATGCAAGGAGGGGCTCTGTTAGAGAATTTAGGTGTAGCACCCTCTTGTGTGCTAGAAGTAGTGTAGGCTTGTAGTGTAGATTGTGTTAGAGTAGGTACATTTAGTTAAGCTCAGGGCTAAGCCTGAGCTGTGGAATCTGGGTCAGGGTTTAGTGACTCATCTGGCAGCACTCTCTTGCACTTCTCCCTGGTCTGGAAGGCTGTAGAAACTTCCAGAACTAGAGGGCGGAAGTTGGGAGGGGCTGCCATGCATATTTATGAGGCCTAAGACAATCCCCAGTAGTTGGCTGGCAGGGGGCAGAGCTTACCTCATAAATAGACATGAGCCATGCCAACAGGGCATGTCGGGTAGAAGATCGAGATGTAGTGAAAAGGAGACTGTTGGTGGCCCCTTCAAATAGGCAGAGGAAGGAAGAAACATGCAGAGCTGTGCTGTAAATAGACCAGCTCTCTGCTAATCTATTTATAGCAGCCACCCGACACAATTTTTTAGCTGCTTTTATCCCCAGTGTCAGGGAATTTGTCAGTTGTTATCATGCTGATAACAGAAGAACGGAGCAGCAGAAAATCATGGGACTTAAAACTTTGGAGAGAGATAAGTAAATACTACAGATATATGAGCTCAGGTCAAATTTCATGAATCGGGTTTACACCCACTTTAAGTCTTCAGGCCTTTCCTTAGAGATCTCCTGGGAGTCAGCCGGGTGGGCTGGTGAAGAGTCAGCCGGGTGGGCTGGTGAAGAGTCAGCCGGGTGGTGTGGTGTAAAGGGGCAAAGGCAGCCAGATGGGTTGGCATTGCCTGAAGAAGTGGTGCTGGTCTGAGTGACCACAGGAAGGAAGTGATGTGAAAGTACAAGCTGTGTCACTCCAATATGCTACTGTTAAGGGACTGCAAGCTCCTGCCTGTAATGGGCCATTGCTGAGCTGACAATCAGGCCATGTCAGCTCCCCTCAAGGAGTGAGCCAGCAGAACCGAAGTGAAAGAGAAGGAACCAAGTGTGTGCAGGTGGTTGAAGAAGTGGAGGCTGTATATAGGAAGCTGTCTCGGAAGTCGTTGAAGTCAAGTCGACATCCAAATACTCCCATCCCTATCCAAGTTAAAATCCCCTAATAAAACATAAAAACAAAGCCATGAACTGTTCTCTGTCTCTGGAGTGCTTGTGAAGATTTGGTATGCCTGGCTGTGCAGGAGTGGAGGATCCCCTCTATCTGCAGCTCCTACATGGGGTGTGCTACATAAAGAAAGGAAAAACACTGCAAGAAAGTATTTAAAATACTTTAGTTTTTTTGTGCATTTACTTTCAATTTTTAAGTGACAGTCTGTTTTAGCTTTTCAACTCATGTGTAACTATTACAAATATTTATTACCCTGCAAAGGGATTAGAGTACACCTCATGACAATATCTTTATCTCCTGTTCTTTCCAGAAGGTTGGAGCCATCTTTGTTCAGGTGTCATCTGGTATGAGTGTCTGCCTTCTGGAATAGAGAGGACACAGTAATTTAAATCCTGGTGCCTGTGAAGTTATGACTGTTGCTGCGTTTTTTTCAGTACGGATGGGCCAAACGACTCCCTGTTCAGTTCACATCAGAACTTTCGAACATCGCAAAAGTTTGGAACCGAATAATGAACCCCAGTAAAGTCTATGGGACTAAAACTGGAAAAATCAAAAGTTCCCATTTTGAAGGCTTATATGCAAGTAACTGGGCATACAATGGTTATGGGGGTCTGGGTACTGCCCTGGGGGACATGTATCAATGAAAAAAAAGTTTGTAAAAAAGGTAATTTTTTAACCACTTGCCGACCAGCCGTCGTAGTTTTACGGCGGCAGGTCGGCTCTGTCCCGCCAAAGGATAATTCACCAAAGGGGAAGCTGATCAACGGCCCTGATTGCCGCTGGGCACCCGTGATCGCTCCCTGTGGAGACAGAACGGCGGTCTGCCATTGTAAACATGACAGACCACTTTTTTGTCAGTTATAAACACAGAGATCCTGTGTTCCTCTTATTTAGGAACACAGGTCTCTATGTTCATGTAGCAAGTCCCCCCCCCACAGTTAGAAAGCACCCCCTGGGGACACATTTAACCCTTTGATCGCCCCTGGTGTTAACCCCTTCCCTACCAGTGTCATTAGTACAGTAAAAGTGCATATTTTTAGCACTGATTACTGTTGTAATGTCACTTGTCCCCTCAAAAGTGTCAAAAATATCAGTTAGGTATCCTATCTGTCTGCCGCAATGTCGCAGTCCCGCTAAAAATCGCTGATCACCACGATTACTAGTAAAAATAAATAAATAAGTAAAAATGACATAAATCCTTCCCCTAGTTTGTAGACGCAATAACCTTTGCGCAAACCAATTAATATACACTTGTTGGGATTTCTTTTTACCTAAAATATGTAGTAGAATAAAAATTGGCCTAAAATGATGAAAAAATTAGATTTTTAAAATTTTTATATTGGCAATGTTATATAGCAGAAAGTAAAAAATATTGTTTTTTTGTTTTATTTTTTGTTTATAGCGCAAAAAATAAAAATCGCACAGGTGATCAAATACCACAGAAAAATCTATATTTGTGTGGAAAAAAGGACATAAATTTTATTAGGGTACAGCGTCGCACGACCTCGTGATTGTCAATTAAAGTAATGCAGTGCCGTATTCCAAAAAATGGCCTGGTCATTAAGGGAGTAAATCCTTCCAGTCCAGAAGTGGTTAAATGAGCAGTGATTTACTGATGCTTAAAGTGAAAGCATCAAAATGAGAAATAACAATAAAAATTAAAAATTCCTTTCAATATAGTGCCTGGGGGGGTCCCCTTAATCTACCTGTAATGTGGCACATTTGTACTATGTATAGAAGTTGCTGCAGAAATAATTGCATTTATAAAGCCAAACAAAATGACATTTTCCCTGCAAGCTTTCTTTATTTTGAAAACAACAGGTTGGAGAGCCAGTCTTTATGATGAGACCACAATGTAGTGCTCTGGGAAAAAGATTAGAGATTTTTTGGATAAATTCTGGTATCTATTCCGCAGTCTTTGGAAAGAAGTAACAGGTGTGGAAAAATTGGTCTTTCGGTGTTGAAGGTGCCTTCACACCATAAACTCTATAGAGGTACTCTTGAGTAAAGCAAGAATTGCCTTGCTGTCAAAAATTGATATGATATGCACCTGTCAAACAGGTGTGGAAAAATTGGTCTTTGGGTGTCTGTGGCACCTTCACACCATAAACCTATAGAGGTACTCTTGATTAAAAGCAAGAATTGGCCTTGCTGTCAAAAACTGAAATGATATGCACCTGTCAAACAGGTGTGAAAAATTGGTCTTTGGGTGTTAATTGTGCCCATAAAACCTACACCAAAAAAGTTCTTCCAGATGAAATCAACACCCACAACACTAGGCAGCCTAGAAGTCTTGCAGAGATCAGTGACATCGGCATCAGGGGCTTCATAGCTGCTCGCAATCCAGGACTGATTCATTTTGATAAATGTCAGTCGGCCCACAGAGGCTATGGACAGACGCGTTCTATTATCAGTAATAAAACCTCCAGCAGCACTGAATGCCCATTCGGAATGCATGTTGGATGCAGGGAAGCCCAGGAGCTCAATTGCATACTGGGCAAGTTCTGGCCAGTGGTCTATTCTCATGACCCAGTAACCCAGTGGATTGTCAACTGGAAAGTTCTCCATCTCTGTTTTCACCACTAGATAATCGTCCACCATATGATGCAGACGCTGCCGATGGGATGTGGAAGTGGAGAGCCCTGGGCAGGGAGAACTAAAAAAAAATTGTGAAATGTATCACTTAGGCAACCCCCTTCTCCACTTCTCCTCTCTTGACCAACAGAAGCCTCAAAACTATGTTTTTCATGACAGAGTTGGGATTAGATAAACTCCTCTTTAAAGTTTCCTCAAGAAATTTCCTCTTCTGCACCCTTTGTGGGGACGGTATGAGTTCTGAGACTTTCCCCTTGTAATGGTAGTCAAGGAGGGTTGCCAACCAATAGTCATCCTTCTTCTTGATGCCACGTATTCTTGGGTCCTTTCTCAGGATTTAAAGCATGAGAAAGCCCATGCACCACAAGTTTGCAGAGGCAAGAGAAGCAGTATCCTCTGGGTCACTGACGATCACAGTATCTAGAACTGCACCCTCCCAGCCACGTACTACTCCCAAGAGTTATGGGGATGGTAAACCATCTGTTGAGGGTTGACTTATGTCTTCCTCTGCTTCAATGCCTGCTAGAACCCTCCTCCCTCTCCTCTTGTGTGTTCTGTGGTGTAGGAAGAATGGTGTCTGCATAAAGCAGGCCTTGAAAGGAAAGGAAGTCCTCCTCTTCCTACCGCTGCTCTGCCTCGAGTGCCCTGTCGATAATACCACGCAGAGTCTGCTCAAACAGGAACACAACAGGGATTGTGTCACTGATGCATGCATTGTCACAGGTCTCCATCCTTGTGGTCTTCTCAAATGGTGACAGTACAGTGCATGCATCCTTTATCAGCAGCCATTGGTGTAGGTAGGGACAAAGCCGAGCCTGAGGTTGTTGTGGTGCGATACCCACACAGTCACTCATTGACGTCCCTCTGCTGCATTTGCAGCCGCTGCAGTATTGCCAAAGACGAGTACCCCCTGGTGGGCATGTTACAAATCAGGCATTTTACGGACAGGTGGAATTCCCGCTGAATTTTAGCCAGCCGAGCACTGGCTGTGTATGACTCTTCTGGCCTGCTTTAGTAGATCTTCCAACCCTGGGTACCTATTTGGAAATGCTGCACCACCAAATTGGGGACATGTGCCAGGCATGGCACATGTGTCAATGTTCTCTGTCTAAGGGCGGACAAGAGGTTTTTGCCATTATCGCACACCTCCATTCTTTGTCTCCAGCTGGCATGGCGTGAACCACCTCTGGTCCTGCCCCTGCAGAGCTGCAAGAATCTCTGCTCGGGTGTGATTCCTGTTCCCTAGACTCAGTAACTGAAGCACTGCATGACACCTTTTATCCTGACGCATTGAATAGCCCCTTGAATGCTTAGGTGTTACTTGTGGTTTGTAAGATAATTCAGCAGAGGAGGGCATGGAGGAGGAGGGGGTAGAGCTGAAATATCTGGCATCATCACCACTACCTGTATGGAGACGTGGTGGCACAACAAGCTGCAGCACTGAGCCCTGTCCTGCATCTTTCTGAATTGCAAGCAAAGTTATCCAGTTTGCTGTGAATGAAATATAGCATCCCTGTCCATGCTTGCTGGACCACGTGACAGCAGTAATGTGGAATTTGCGGCTGACTGCCCTGCCACAACATTGCATTCCACGTGATGGTACAGAGCTGAAATGGCCTTACGTGAAAAGAAATACCGAGTGGGAACCGGCAATTGTGGTACAGCGCATTTTGCAAATTCAGGGAAGGGGGCAGACTCCACCAGAAGTTGTAAAGCTGGCAGTTTTGACAAGCTTGCATTTAGACACTGGGCGTGTGGGTGGCAGTGACTGTATTTTTTTTTCCCGCTGCAGCTGGGGCAGAGAAATTTGCCGGCTATCATCTACAGCTGGTAGGGTGCTACTGGCAGGTGTGCTGCAAGGACCTGGGACACATTGTGCTATACCATCATTCCTGTCAGTGGAGGCTGCTGAGAGGTCATTGTGGTATAGCGGGGGTAGACTGAAGTGAGTAAGGAGGAGGAACAGAACTGTATCCCTTTTGTGTGGCTTTCAGGTGCTCTTGCCAATGGGCTAAGTGGTGGGAGGTTAATTTATTTTTCAAGCATGTGGTACCTAAATGGCTAATGTTTTTGCCACGCTTGATGTGCTTAAGACAAAGTTTGCAAATTGCAACAGTGTCATTGACTCCATATGTGCTAAAAAAAGGCCCAGACAGCTGAGCTGTGGGAAGGGTGCTAGGAGATAACAGCTCCACAATGTGATGGAATAGGGTGGCTGCTCCCTACTCTTCCATGATGGCTGCCTTGTTGGGATTGTGCCTCACCATCACTTTCCTGCTCTGCTCTATCCAGCACCCAAGTCACATCAGTGACATCATCATCTCCTCATTATCACTGGAGACAACTTGGCAATATGCTGCGGCTGGGGGGGACATGACTGTCAATTTGTGTACCCGTGTTCTCCCCTCTCTGTAGGCTCATGTTCCTACCTTCCTCAACCTCAGAACCAACATCTGTATCAAGTAATGGCTGTGCATTGTCAAGGAGCAAGTGGCTAATGCTTTGTCCAAATAACTCGTTGACTCCTCCATACCTGATGCTGGGGCTATGACAGGAATAGCTGCAGACAAGGAAGCAGATTTAGCCTCTCTGACAGCTGCAGTGGACTGCACACTAGTCTCTGCTTGAGTGACAGAGGATGAGGAGGATGAGGAAGGTTTAGTAAGCCAGTCCACCACCTCCTCTGTATGCTATGGCTGGATAGCACATGCTGCAACATCACTAACCAGAGGAAATGATGCCCTGCCTGAGGACTGACCACATCCACCTTTGCCTGTAGACACATACATGTACTCACTACACAGACACACTCCACCAACACACTACAATATACTGCAGTAAAACTGCACTAACACACACAAATATACTGCGTTAAACCTGCATTCATGCACAGAAATATACTGCATTAAATGTGCACTAACGCACAGAAATATACTGCCCTAAATCTGCAGTAATGCACTGAAATAAACTGGGTTAAACGTGCACTAATGCACTGAAATATGATGTGTTAAATGGCACATAACACACAGAAATATACTGCGTTAAACGCACAGTAACGCACAGAAAAATTCTGCGTTAAACGTGCAATAATGGACATAAACATACTGCTGTAAATGTGCAGTAACGCACAGAAATATACTGTGTTAAACAGCACGTAATGCACATAAATAAACTGTGTTAAATGTACACTAATGCACAGAATTATACTGCGTTAAACGACACGTAACACACTGAAATATACTGCATTAAATGTCACGTAACTCACTGAAATATACTGCATCAGACATACAGTAACGCACAGAAATATACTGCCTTAAACATGCAGTAACTCACAGAAATATGATGTGTTAAATGTGCACTAAGGCACTGAAATATACGGCGGTAAATGGCACGTAACACATTGAAATATACTGTGTTAAACATGCAATAATGCACAGAAATATACTGCTTTAAACATGCACTAACACACAGAAATACACTGCGTTAAATGTGCAGTAATGAACTGAAATATACTACGTTAAACGTGCACTAACACACAGAAATATAACGGCACATAACGCACTTAAATATACTGCTTTAAATGGCATGTAACGCACAGAAATATACTGCATTAAATGTGCAGTAATACACAGAACTATACTTCATTAAACATGCACTAACGCACTGAAATATAATGCCGTAAACTTGCCTTCACAAAACAAACTGACACTAAAGTAAAAATCAATGGTCGCTTACTACACTCACTGAATTATCACTAGATTTACACTAAAGTAAAAATTAACGTTTTCTACACTCATACTGACTGAACTATCACTAGATTCACACTAAACTGATATTCTACACTGACAATAGAATCAGAATAGCACACTATAGCACACTAACTCTCTAGTAGCACTGAACAGAGCCCTGTTCTATCTATCTCAATGCCGATATCACACTACAAATTGCCGTTATTGAAAGAGCACTTTTATGGTGTGGGGTGGGACTAAGAGCAATGAGCCATGGTTGGATAGAGTCTTCATTACTTTATCCAATCATGGCTCTGATAGTGCTCTGTGCCCTGTTTGGGCAAAGCTTTCATTGCTTTAGCCAATGAAGGCTTCCAATGCACTGTGCAACAAGCTGTCATGCTAATGTGGAAATTAGAGGGTCGAGATGAACCACGTACCAGTGAGAAAGGTGCTTACAATGACCAGCATTTATATATGTAAAACCTTTTTCCCAAAATAAAAAACAACTGCTGTAATTGCTTTTAAAGTGTTAGTTAAAGTTTGGCTTCAGTTTGTTAGTGTATCTAAATTTTCTAGCGCATCTAACACTCCCCTCCCCCCAGACTCACAATGCCGAGGTCCAAAGGTGTCTCTGTTGTTTTTCTCAGACAAAAGGTGCAGGAAATTACCCCCTCCCATAGGCCATGCCTGTCTCTGCCCCCTCCCCTAGAACTGCCCCTTGTCTCCACCCACACACACCTCCTAGAACCATCCCTTTTATTAGAGAACAGGTAAGCAAGTATAACCAGGTATAATTTAGGGGGCTAAACAAGTAGTTTGTAGGGAATTTGGTAATGAAAATCAATGCAGAACACATTAGAAATATCCAGCACTTACTAAAGTAAGCTCATAGGCACTTCCAGATGATTTCAACAGGCCCATATCCAGCAAAGAGACAGCCCCATATCCCACAAAGAGACAGCCCCATATCCCACAAAGGGACAGCCCCATATCCAGCAAAGAGACAGCCCCATATCCCACAAAGGGACAGCCCCATATCCAGCAAGAGACATCCCCCATATCAAGCAAGAGATTCTCCCATATCCAGCAAAGAGACGGGCCCCTATCCAGCAAAGAGACATCCCCCATATCCAGCAAGAGACATCCCCATCCAGCAAACAGACAGCGCTGCCCAGCATAGACACAGCCCCATCCAGCAAACAGCCCAATTCAACAGACAGCCCATTCCAGTAAAGAGAAATCCCAGTCCAGCAAACAGATAGCCCATTCCAGCAAACAGGCAGCCCAGTCTAGCAAAGAGACAGCCCAGTCCAGCAAAGAGACAGCCCAATCCACCAACAGATGGCTCAATCCAGCAAAGAGACAGCCAAATCCAGCAAAGAGACGGCCCAAATCCAGCAAAAAGATGGCTCAATCCAGCAAAGAGATGACTCAATTTAGCAAAGAGACAGCCAAGACCAGGAAAGAGACAGCCCAATCCAGCAAAGAGATAATCCAGTCCAACAAAGAGACAGTCCAATCCAGCAAAGAGACAGCCCAGTCCAGAAAGGAGGCTGCTCAATCCAACAAAGAGATGGCCGGGTCCATCAAAGAGACAGCCCAGTCCAGCAAAGAGACAGCGCAAATTCAGAAAAAAGAGATGACCAAGTCCAGCAAAGAGACGGTCCAATCCAGTAAAGAAATGGCTCATTCCAGGAAAGAGACATTCCGGTTCAACAAAGAGACAGCCCAGCCCAGCAAAGAGACAGCCCAATCCAGCAAAGAGACAGCCCAGTCCAGCAAAGAGACAGCCTAAATCCGGCAAAGTGATTGGCCCCATCCACAAAAAAGAAAACCCAGTCCAGCAAAGCAACAGCCCAAATACAGCAAAGAGATGGCCCAATCCAGCATAGAGACAACCCAATCTAGCAAAAAGACAGCCTAATCCAGCAAAGAGACAGTCACAGGCACAGCACAGTCCCAATCAGCAGCACTGTCAATTTACCAAAAAAAAGGCTAAAAACTTGTCTCCATGGAGATCCATTCTATACCTCTGCTGCACAGAGACAGTGACATTACTGGCACAGGTGAGCCAAAAATGAGCTTCCAGTCTGCAGGGAGAGGTGTATCAGAGTACAGATCCCTCCACCTTCTGCACTCTGGCTGCAGCCAGAGTTGAGCTGTATCTCATGCTCGCCCTCTCCGCCGTATGATCGCTCCAGAGCAGCAGCAGGCTTTGATCCCAGTGCCTCATAACCTGTCTCTGGCAGAGGTGCCAGAAAGGCCTTTTCTGCACGTCCTGCCACAAAAAAAGCCCTGGCGGGCACTCTAATACAGGAGGTGTTTCACTGGCCAGATCACCTGGTGAAAAAACAATAAAAACTAAAAAAGAAACCTAATGTAAGATTAAGCTGCTGCTTAGTGCACCTACCTTCATCTAATAATGGGTAAGAAGAGTGAAAATACAAGAGTCCAATTGCCCCCCGAAACAATGCCAGAACAGGTCAGAAGCACAGAGGTTAAGAAATGATAAGCTCAGAGTCCTGTCTACAAATGCTCGCAGTTTAGGTAAAAAAAATCAATGAACTTAATGTCAATGTCAATAATGGCATCTGAGAATGTAGATTTAGTGGCTGTTACGGAGACATGGTTTAATGAAAGAAATGACTGGGACATAACCATACCAGGGTACTCTTTATACAGAAGAGACAGAGAAGGCAAGAAAGGAGGAGGAGTGGCCCTGTATCTGAAAGATAGCATTAAATCTAACCTAATACAAGTTGGTGAGGCCAACATAGAGTCAGTTTGGGTTACGTTGCAGTTTGCTAATCATGCAGTATCTCGTGTAGGTGTGATATATAGACCACCTGGTCAAGTTAAAGAACTAGATGATCTACTAGTTGAAGAAATAGCTAAAATGACAATGAAAGGAGAAGTTATCATTATGAGAGATTTCAATCTTCCAGATATAAACTGGAAAACCAAAATAGCAAGTTCTACCAGGAGTACAGATATTCTAAATTCCCTACTGGGGTTGTCTCTGCAACAAGTGGTTGAGGAGCCAACCTGGAGGGAGGCCATTTTGGATTTGGTATTCACAAATGGGGATTCGGTATATGATGTCATTGTAGGCGAAACCTTGGGATCTAGTGATCACCAGTCAGTGTGGTTAAATATAAGAACTGTGAAAGAGTCATACCACACAAAAACAAAAGTTTTAGATTTTAGAAAAACAGACTTTTCAAAAATGAAATTAGTCATAAATGAGTCCTTATCAGACTGGAACGGATTACATGGAGTCCAGGAGAAATGGGACTACTTAAAAGGTGCATTATTGAAGGCAACAGAAAATTGCATTAGACTTGTCAGCAAAAGCAAAAAAAGAAGAGACCACTGTGGTACTGAGCAGAAGTGGCCCAAATCATTAAAAATAAAAAGCTAGCATTTTGTAATTATAAAAAAACCCAGAGCAATGAAGATAAGGAAATCTACAAGATTAGGCAGAAAGAGGCCAAGCAAGTTATAAGAACTTCTAAAGCGCAGGCAGAAGAAAAACTAGCTCAGTCTATGAAAAAGGGGGATAAGACATTCTTCAGATATATAAATGAAAAAAGGAAATTAAAGCAAGGAATAACTAAATTAAAAACAAAGGACGGAAGGTATGTAGAAGTGAATAAAGGGCTAGCCGACTGCCTTAATGAATACTTCTGTTCAGTTTTTTACAGAAGAAAAAGAAGGAGAAGGACCTCCACTTGAAAGGATGACTAATGAATCGTTTGATGCATGTGTCTTTACAGAGGAAGACGTTCTAAGATTGCTGTCTAAAGTGAAGACAAATAAGTCACAGGGTCCTGATGAGATACACCCAAAATTATTAAAAGAGCTTAGTGGTGAGCTGGCAAAACCATTAACAGATTTATTTAACCAATCATTAGTAACAGGAGTCGTCCCGGAAGATTGGAAATTGGCAAATGTCGTGCCCATTCACAAGAAAGATAGTAGGGAGGAATCGAGCAACTATAGACCAGTGAGTCTGACATCAATAGTAGGCAAATTAATGGAAACCCTATTAAAGGATAGGATTGTGGAACATCTTAAATCCCATGGATTGCAAGATGAAAAACAACATGGGTTTACTTCAGGGAGATCATGTCAAACAAATCTTATAGATTTTTTTGACTGGGTGACTAAAATAATAGACGGTGGAGGTGCAGTAGACATTGCATATCTAGATTTTAGTAAGGCTTTTGACACTGTCCCACATAGAAGACGTATCAATAAACTGCAGTCATTGAGCATGGACTCCCATATTGTTGAGTGGATTAGGCAGTGGCTGAGTGACAGACAACAGAGGGTTGTAGTCAATGGAGAACATTCAGAACAAGGTCATGTTACCAGTGGGGTACCTCAGGGATCTGTACTGGGACCAATTTTGTTTAATATCTTCATAAGTGATATTGCAAAAGGCCTCGATGGTAAGGTTTGTCTTTTTGCTGATGACACAAAGATATGTAACAGGGTTGATGTTCCTGGAGGGAAACGCCAAATGGAAAAGGATTTAGGAAAACTAGAAGAATGGTCAGAACTCTGGCAACTGAAATTTAATGTGGATAAGTGCAAGATAATGCACCTGGGGCGTAAAAACCCAAGGGCAGAATATAGAATATTTGACACAGTCCTGACCTCAGTATCTGAGGAAAGGGATTTAGGAGTAATTATTTCAGAAGACTTAAAGGTGGGAAGACAATGTAATAGAGCAGCACGAAATGCCAGCAGAATGCTTGGATGTATAGGGAGAGGTATAAGCAGTAGAAAGAGAGAAGTGCTTATGCCGCTGTACAGAACACTGGTGAGACCTCACTTGGAGTATTGTGCGCAGTACTGGAGACCATATCTCCAGAAGGATATAGATACTCTAGAGAGAGTTCAGAGAAGAGCTACTAAACTAGTACATGGATTGCAGGAAAAAACTTACCAGGAAAGGTTAAAGGACCTTAACATGTATAGCTTGGAAGAAAGAAGAGACAGAGGGGATATGATAGAAACTTTTAAATACATAAAGGGAATCAACTCGGTAAAGGAGGAGAGCATATTTAAAAGAAGAAAAACTACCACAAGAGGACACAGGTTTAAATTAGAGGGGCAAAGGTTTAAAAGTAATATGAGGAAATATTACTTTACTGAGAGAGTAGTGGATGCATGGAATAACCTTCCTGCAGAAGTGGTAGCTGCAAATACAGTGAAGGAGTTTAAGCATGCATGGGATAGGCATAAGGCTATCCTTCATATAAGATAGGGCCAGGGACTATTCATAGGCTTCAGATATATTGGGCAGACTAGATTGGCCAAATGGTTCTTATCTGCCGACACATTCTATGTTTCTATGTTTCTAAGCTGCAATATATTGCATTTTTGATTTTGGTTTTAATACCCCCTTAAGACTTTTACCACGAAAGCAGGTGATCTGGGTCTGTAGATGCAGGTCACTGCTCTGCCCTTTTGCTAGCGACAGACTTCAAAACAGAAGTGACAGTTTCAGTTCATCCGTATGGAAGGAATAGGCTGTCATTCAGACACGTTGGGGGTTAATGTACACCCAGACAAAGGCAGTCAGAAAAAGCACAGCAATGTATTACCATGCATGCTGATGTTCTGTGCTGTCTGTATGCTTTTACACTCACTTACATCAGTTACAAAATAAAAAGAACTCCACATATTTTGCTCCTCCATACAATGCATGTACGTAAATGTATTGCATGGAGAAACATTAAGTTGTTATCCATGTAATTGGCACAGATTACACTTATTCTAGTATACTGCAAATTACCAGAAATTTGTGCTGAAAAATATGTGGTCATTGCTGAACCTACTTCTGGAAAATGTTACTTGCTTGGCTGTCTATGCTGTCCCAGGGTTTTATTATTTACTGAGCCACTGAAAAAGAACACGTTTTAAGATTATGCATTCTTACATATCTGGAAAAATGTGTTAAAGATGCGCAGATTTAAAAAAAAAGGGGGGGGGGATTGCTGCACTTTATGATCCTGAATAATGGAGAATGTTGTGAAAATAATAATAAATGCGCTATCCTGGGAAAAGCATATATGACATAGCATACCTATAATAGTTGAGTTATATGAAATTGAATATCAAAATACAAAAAAAGATGTGCAATATAATGAATATACACAAAATGTGAGAAACAAAATTAAACTATACAAAACAATGTGTCCAAGTATTTATAACAATTGTGGAAACAGTTACAAAGAAAAAGTCCAGTCTCTTATGTGAAAAAAAGAAAGGCTTCACTGCCCATGACACAGAGTGAGTTGATGAGAAAAAACTGTTCCAGGTGCTCCCAAATCTACCCTATAGTGAAGTAAAGAAATGTCCGCTTACCAGATGCCTGCAGGTTGACAGCTTGAAAAGACCAAACTTTCAGAGCAAGGAGATGATCCCCTTCTAACTATTTTCCAAAACCAGCATCAATAACAGGGCAGCTGTATATATGAAAACCATATATGAAAAGAAAGGGGACTGATAGTGCATTACCTTCGTAACATTAGTTTTTTTTCATTAAAAGTTGCACTTACATCAAGTCTGTGGAAAAGAGGCAAATGGTTCACAGTAATGATGAACCCGGCCGCCTGCAGTTCAAGCCAGGTAGAGTGACAGGCGTTGACCACTCCATCCGACGCGTTTCCCCTTCTGGCAGGGGTCAATTGGGAATGGAGTGTAGCCAGCGCCTTCACTCTCTCAGTATTTGTGCAGCGAAGGAGGAGAACTTCCGGCGGAGTGCAAAGATCCCCCGGGGTTGGAAATCCATTACTTCCACCCATTTAATTGAAAACTATGCCACATCAATTGCCCAATGTGATACATCCTTATTGCCTGGGACCTAGCAAATAATAAAATACACCATCTGGGCAGCCTTATTACAATATGTGATATAGCAAATCTTCAAAAAAAGAGAAGTAAGGCAAGAAAAGTTCTTATCTTAAAACGAATATGTTTAAAATGATTCCTATTTAAAAATCTTTTTAAACGATACCTATAAAATCATTGACTGGACATCAGAATGAAGCCAAAAATATTTTTTTGAAACCTAAAAATGATTATATAATTTAAAAAATATGTATATTTTATATAATGAAACAATTTTCATATAAAATACCAGTTTAATTCTTACCCCATTTCACCCTTAAAAATATCCAATATAATTATTGTTAATAAAGGGCCATGATGAGCTGAATAGAAATGGGTTAGGAATTAAAATGTAAAAAGTTAATGAATAAAGATAATACATAACAATGAGTTTATCGTATGTCCATTGGTTGTTATTGTTAATAAAGGGTCATGAGCTAAATAGAAATGGGTTAGGAATTAAAATTTAAAAAGTTAGTGAATAAAGATAATACATAAGAATGGGTTTAACGTATGTCCATTGGTTGTTATTGGTCTATTTGTTATTATCTAGTTAATCATCCCATGTTGCTTTGAAAAGAAAGCGATAAAGGCTGTTCCATAATCGGAAGGATTACCTTTTCTCCTCTTACTTGGAACCAATAGGTCCTAACATTCCATCATTGCAATACTGGCTTTATCTTTTTCTAAAACAGAGTTGTCATACCCCTTTTGTAAAAAACCTCTCCCTAAGGATTTATGCCTGTACCTCAAAAGTATCAATGTTAGAACAGTTACGACTAATCCTTCTAAATTGTCCCTGGGGATGGCCTTTAGCCAGAGGGGATGATGGCAACTGTCCTTGGGGATGAAGCCATTTCTGTCCGTGAGCTAAAAGTTACTTTTAGTTGAAAATGTATTTCCTTCTCTAGAAATAACCAGATCCAGAAAATGAATGGATTCCTTACTCCAATTATAGGTGAATTTAATTTCCCCAATCATTGGTGTTATGCCTCATCATATAAGAATTTAATGAACTCTCATCCCCTCTCCACAAAAATAGGGCGTCATCAATATAGCATCTCCAAAAATACAGATTGGGGTCCCTACGTGTAAATATAGTCTCATTCTCCCAAGAGGCCATAAACAAATTGGCGAGGCTGGAAGCAAATTTAGCTCCCAGAGCCACACCAGTTTTTTTTAAGATAAAAGTTACCCCGTAATAAAATAATTATGTTCTATTCCAAAATTTAATAGTACTAAAATGAACAATTGTTGTCTAGGATGGATCTCTTCCTTCATTTCCAGGTGAGTACGAACTGCCTCATATCTCCTGCAATGTGGAATGACTGTATAGAGGGAGGAAACTTCGGCCGTAACCAGTATGATCTCTCCCTCTATCTCAATTTGTGACAGGTCATTGATACTTTGAGTGGTAAGGGCCTAGCATATTTTCCTATACGGGCTGTTACCGAATCTATCCCACTGACTATGGGTCTATCCGGGGGCTTCTCTAGAGACTTATGTATTTTTGGTAGGTAATATATTGTTGGTGTCCTTGGGGCTAGGGGGACAAGAAATAATTTTTCTTTTTTGTTCAAGATTCCTTCTTTAAAACCTTTTTCCAAAATGCATTCTAACTGACGCTTATAGGAATAAACTGGATCTCGTTTTAAGAATTTCATAAGTGTTGGAATCATATAATAAATTATGCATTTCTTCCATGTAGTCTTCTTTGTTTAGCAACACGACACCTCCCCCTTTATCAGCTGGAAGGATAATTACATTTTTCTTATTACAAAGGGATTTAACTCCCGCCATTATTAGAATTCCTTGGGGTTTATGTTTAAAAGAGCTTTCCTCCAAAACTTTGAATACTAAATCTCTAAAAACAGAAATATCCCCCCCCCCCCCAAAAAAAAAAAAAAAAAAAAAAAACGTTGGAAAGTTTTGAAAGGGTTAAGGTTCTAGGTCCTTCTTTACCGCATAAGCCTAGTATTATTTTCAGAAGAGCCCCCACTTTGAGGGATAACATTGCTCCTAACCCAACTGAGAAACCAATACAATCAGTTATGTTTGGAATCTGAAGGGTTTTTACCCATGTAGGAGGTGTAACATTAGTCTGAACTCAAAGACCATCAAAACCCCCACATTTAAATTCAATGTTACAGGAAAAACATATCCCATCAAAAGTTTAATCTCCTGTCATTCAAAAGGAGCTGTATACCTCCTAAGCTGTAAATGTGGATTTCAATATGTGGGGAGAACTGTACACACTCTTAATATAGGGGAGGTGAACACCTTTCAAATATCCGTAAAGGTTTTGTGGGTCATAGTCTCTCTCAACATTTCTCCAGGTGTCATCACAAAAATCCCACCTCCCTGGAAGTGGTGGCCATAGAGAAATATATTCCACATTGGAGAGGGAGTAACCTTAAAAGAACAATCTCAAGAAGGGAGACTCAGTGGATCTTTGACCTAAAAAGTTACAGGCCCTTTGGCCTAAACGTGGAATGGGACATAAATGCCCATATCAATAATAGCTAGTCCCCAAAATAAGAAATCAATTTTGATAAATGTATTTTTTTATTTTTTCTGTTCAAGGGATTCTTTTGTTAAAATAAGGTTCCTATACACCCTTTAGGCATTACAGTATAATAATAAGAATGTTTTGATAAATTAAGGTAATAATGGAAAATTACCAAAGATTCTTTTTGGTTTAAAATTGAAAAAAGATGTATATTGGGTAGTTTTTTTTAATAATCTTTTAATAACTATTTTAATGGTTTTATATGTATGATGTTGGATGACTTTATATGTACAGAACTCTCCTGACTGAATGCAAAGAACTATGTAGTTTTTCGAAAGAATCAGGTTTATAGTTACTCTATATACACATAGACCAATAACAACCAATGGACATACGATAAACCCATTCTTACGTATTATCTTTATTCACTAACTTTTTAAAATTAAATTCCTAACCCATTTCTATTTAGCTCATGGCCCTTTATTAACAATAATTATATTGGATATTTTTAAGAGTGAAATGGGGTAAGAATTAAACTGGTATTGTATATAAAAATTGTTTCATTATACATAATATACATTTTTAAATTATATAATAATTTTTAAGTTTAAAAAAAATATTTTTGGGTTCATCCTGATGTCCGATTAATGATTTTATAGGTATCGTTTAAAAAGATTTTTAAATAAGAATACATTTAAACATATTCATTTTAAGCCAAAAAAGTGAAAGATAAAAATAATCCCACCTAGCAGCGCTCAACTCAGAAAAGTGCACACAATATATGTGAACAAAATAAACAAACAATTGAATCAATATGTGTGTGCAAATAATCACTGAAAATCCAATCCTAAAATTAATGAACAATAAATCAAGTGAAAAAAAATCTGTGAAAAAATTCAAGTGAAACACACATGAATAAATCAATGTATAACTAGAAGTCCAATAGTAGGAAAACTAAAAGTCCAATAGTAGGAGAATAGTGATATGTGATGATCCAGCGAGATTCCAGTGTAACCTGAACAGAAACACACCAACAAAGTGTCCGCCACCTTTGTGCTCCACTCCTCTCAGCTAGAACACTCACCCCCACTTTTTGCCCTCCACACTCATGGATAGGGCTGATCACGCTTTGGAATATGCACCACTGCACAGTATATAGGAAATAATGGATCCATGGTAATTCTCAAGATGCCACTCCACATATACCATAAAAGAAAGAGGAGAGCCAACTAGTGCAATAACGTATGAACTAGTTTATTCCATTTAAAATCCACTAATATGCACGTACATGGGATATACAGTAAATATGCAAAGAACATCATAATCAAGAGTGGGGATCAGAGTGCTCACTTGCTCCGGATGTGTGATGTACCAGTGTTCGGGTTTAGGACTCTCCGGTGAGACACCGCCGCTCACCAGATCAATCACCAGGCACGTTGTATGGCCCACGTCCTTGGGGTTTCATCACTTACTGACTTTTTCTAAGGGAGTCACTCCCTATACTTACCTGCTCTGTGCAATGGTTTTGCACAGAGCAGCCCTGATCCTCTTCTTCTGGGGTTCCCCGCCTGTGCTCCATGCCCCTACTCTTTATCGATTCCCCCACAGAAAGTCACTTTCCATGGCGGAACCTGTGCGGGTTCAGTCTCGAGTCCCGCTGCTGCGTCCATTGACACAGACAGTAGGACTCTGCCCTGATCCCATGTCACAGCTTGTGATTGACAGCAGCGGGAGCCAATGGCTCCTACTGTTATCAATCTGTCCAATGAGGTGAGCGACAGCAGCTGTGCTCGTGCACATCGCTGGATCAAATCAGGCTCAGGTAAGAAAAAGGGGGGTCTCTCCTGGCCATGGGCTGCACTACCCGCATACACCGCAGGGTGTTGGTTTCATGCACGTGAGCATAAGCCATTTTTTCTGATATGAAGGAGTGCACCCCCGTGCGTCTGCTAAAGAGCAGAACGTTTTGCCTTGTTTGGTTGTAAATGCTCACAAGTATGCACACAATCCACACATATGTGAACCTAGGCTAAATACAAGAGTCATATGTATCCTTGAATATTTGTGTCCTTTGTGTATTAAATCTAGATCTGTGCAGTAATTCAGTGTGAAACTTTACCTCTAGGAGCTTCCTGTAATAAAGACCGGCCACTTCTGCTCCCTCACCTTCTGCAGGGTGGCTGGTCTTGTCTCCACCCTCTCCTGTAATTTTCTGCAGACAGCCTGTAGTGGATGGAGCCTGCTGGGTCCCTCCTACATCTCTGCTCCCTGTACAGGCTATAGATAGCACAGTGATAGTCTCACAGCTACATTTACAAGGCAATATATAGGTTTGTAAAGTCACTTGATGCACACAAAGTAGATTTATATCCCTTGAGCCTTATCGGTGTATAACCTGCACTTTTTCTGAAAATCAGGTGCAAATAGTGCGTGGGTGTTATACGCCGATATTTACATTTGGCTGCCTTGGAGGGGAGGTGGGCGGGGTAGCGCTATCAGATTACATAGAGCATCTCCTGGACCAGCTGCTCCTGATGATGTCAAACCGATGAAACGTGTAGAGCGTCATCGCGTCATTTCTGGTTTGGATGGAATGCATTTCCGGTAGTTGGAACGTATTGCGTTCCGGAAGTGTGCCGCTATACTGGAACGTAACGGCTCCAGCTACTGTTATTCCATGCTCATTTTTTTACCTCTGTTTGTGAGTATATTTTTTTACATTAATAAACAACCTAATTTTAACAATACTTCACTATATGAGCCTTTTCCTTCCTTCATATGGTCTGGATCCCCATGCATATGTATTATCTACTGATGCCATTGAGTGAGTGCCATATAACTGTGAGCATTACTTTACCTACCATCCGTGGGGGAGGATATTACTGGATGCCCAGATATACCAATACCGATGCCCTTGATCTGATGGGATTATACTTTTGAGTATTACTATGCTTATTACCCCTGTAGGGGTACCCATATCTGGTAAGTGCGGTCTTTATTGAGAGGGGAGAACTACAGTTTCCTCACCTGCACAAGTCACCTTTGGATCACTTCAAGATCTGCAGTTTTGGGACTCCATTCATTTTTTATACATATTTATTCACCATTATTGACTATTACCTGATGTGCACCTGGTCACCTTTTGACTAGTCACTAGGGATGGCCTTGCGGTTCACCTGGCGGTCGGTTCACGGCAAACTTTGCTTGTTCGCAGTCTGCCGATTTTGCGAACATATGGCATTATTCGCGGCGGCCATATTCATTTACATTGGGAAGAACTTTGACCCATGACACAGCCATCAGGTGAAACGGGACAGCCAATTGAAACATTTTAGAACATGGACATACCCCCTACCTTATAAATAGACCTGACCTGGCGGCCATTTCACATTCTGCTTTTTGTCAGTGTAGGGAGAGGTTTGCTGTGTGCAGCAGGGACAGACTGTCAGTGACACAAATCGCTCTGTTAAGGTCCACAAAAGTCCTTTTAAGGGCTGGTATTTGGTATAGGTGTACTATCTATTTTGTCAGTGTAGGGAGAGGTTTCCTGTGTGCACCAGGGACAGATCGTCAGTGACACAAATCGCTCTGTTAAGGTCCACAAAAGTCCTTTTAAGGGCTGGTATTTGGTATAGGTGTACTGTCTCTTTTGTCAGTGTAGGGAGAGGTCTGCTGTGTGCATCAGGGACAGATTCCTCAGCAGTGGCGTGTATTAAGGGCGCATGGGCGCCGCCCCCCATCCATGCGTCCAGCCCCCTAATCTGCATGCAGGGCACCGGACGCATGGAGCTCAATAGGTTTTTTTTTTTTAAATCACCTTATTAGAGCCAGAGGCTCTAATAGGGTGATGCAAGGGTGAGCCCACCCATTGTGTGACAATAGCGAATGAAAATTCGCTATTGTCACACCGATCCTCCTCCTGGCCAATCAGGAAGCCGGTCTAATACAGGCTTCCTGATTGGCCGCAAGGCAAACCCCATGCCATTGGCTGAGGAGGAGGCGGGAGGACTCGAGCAGACGCGCCGCTGGGGGACACAGTGAAGAGAAGCCGCCACCGCAGCTGAGTGTTCCTGTGTTCGGGGCTCATCCTCGTCCTCCTCCATCTGTACCGGCCAGTGTGAGGGAAGGCAGGCTGCTGTGTCTGTGTGTAGTAGATACATATTCGCCAGCACACCAAGGATCTTGCAAAAGCAGTCCAAAAAACTTTATTCAAGATAAGATCACATCAGAAAAATATAGTGCAACGTTTCGGAGCCGCACAGGACCCCTTCGTCAGGCATGTGAAGGGGTCCTGTGCGGCTCCGAAATGTTGCACTATATTTTTCTGATGTGATCTTATCTTGAATAAAGTTTTTTGGACTGCTTTTGCAAGATCCTTGGTGTGCTGGCGAATATGTATCTACTTGTAACTAATCCAGTTGCCAACTGGTGATCGCTTCAGCACCCAGTACACACGAGCCTACAAACCAGGAAGGTGTGCGATAGGAATATGAACTATACTGTGTCTGTGTGTAGGACACCCTCACCGAGGCTGCATAGTCACTGTGACCGTAGTGTGCAGTCCGCTCATTGGGCTCCTCTACATCCTGCAGACAGTGCACAGCTCCTTAAAAGAGAGCCAACCCCTTTCCTCGTTATGCTGGCGCTGCAGGTGAATGTTGCTCTCACTACAGAGGAAGGTATGGATGGAAATTACAGTATATACAGAGAAGGCTGTGCTTCTAGAATATTCATCCCAGCCATGTACTCACCCAAGGAGAACACCTGTCAAGGCTCACCCATACTCCAGGGCTCCAGGTAAGTGCACTGGTCTCGGGGGGGGGGGGGGGGCACACTGCATTGAAGGGGGCACGCACGCACACTGGTCTCTGAATTGAAGGGGGCATGTACGCTGGTCACTGCATTAAAGGGGGCATGTACGTTGGTCACTGCATTGAAGGGGGCATGTACGCTGGTCTCTGCGTTGAAAGGGGCATGTACGCTGGTCTCTGCATTGAAGGGGGCATGTACACTGGTCACTGCATTGAAGGGGGCATGTACGCTGGTCACTGGATTGAAGGGGCATGTACGCTGGTCACTGCATTGAAAGGGGCATGTACGCTGGTCACTGCATTGAAGGGGGCATGTACGCTGGTCTCTGTTTTGAAGGGGGCACACTGGTCACTGTGCATTGAAAGGGGGCACACTGGTCACTGTGCATTGAAAGGGGGCACGCTGGTACTGTGCATTGAAAGGGGGCACGCTGGTCACTGTGCATTGAAAGGGGACACGCTGGTCTCTCTGCATTGAAAGGGGGCATGCTGGTCTCTCTGCATTGAAAGGGGGCACACTATACCTTAATTACTGAAGGCCCCTTTCACACTTTTGTGACCTCAAAGTCACGCAATTTTTCTACAGCGTTTCTTTGCCGCAGAGCAATGCCTATTTCATTTTTCTGTTTGCGCCCCCCAAAAATTTTGAGCACCAGCCGCCACTGTTCATCAGTGACACAAATCGCTATGTTAAGGTCCACAAAAGTCATTTTAAGGACTGCTATTTGTTATAGGTATGCAGTGCACTATATAGGGGTGTAATCCACTTATAATATACGTTTTAATATAGAAAGCATATTATAGTGGATTTGTATTGTGCACTGTGCAGCATTGTGACTGGTGTGTTAAGTGTTTCTGCAGAAATACTACAAACAGTGACAAAAGCACTTTTAAAGTATTATAACTGGTGTGATAGACCAATGCCCCCCCAATACCACATATTGAAGTGGGGTGTTATCAGAGTATACCTTTATAAGTGTATTTGTGTCCTGCAACAATATTGCCTCTTTTGCTGCGTTAACTCTGCTACACACAGTGCCAAACTCACTGGCCAATTTTTTGTACAACTGGTGTGATAGACCAGTGGCCCCCCAATACCACATATTGAAGTGGGGTGTTATCTGAGTATACTTTTATAAGTGTATTTGTGTCCTGCAACAATATTGCCTCTTTTGCTGCGTTAACTCTGCTACACACAGTGCCAAACTTACTGGCCAGTTTGTTGTACAACTGGTGTGATAGACCAGTGGCCCCCCAATACCCCATATTGAAGTAGGGTGTTATTTAACAGTATACTTTTATAAGAGTGTATTTTAGTCCTGCAATAATTTGGCCTCTTTTGCTGCGTTAACTGTGCTACACACAGTGACAACAGTTACTTGCCAATTATTTGTAGAACTGGTGTGATAAACCAGTGGACCCCCAATACCACAGATTAAAGCGGGGTGTTAAATACCTTGTTCCACATATACTGCGCTTCTCTACAGTCTTTTGTCACAGGGTAATTTTAAAAATGACAGGCAGAGGAAGAGGCAGGCCCTTACGCAGGGGTGGTAGGGGGTAGGGCAGGAGCAGTAGGCCGGAGCCAAAGTGTGAAGTTTCAGAAGGTGCGTTTGATTACGCCAAAGGACGCACCAGACTTGGTTGAGTGGCTCACTCATCCTTTCTCTTCTGCACCCTCCTCCTCCTCTCTATCTGCACCCTCTTCACTCTCTGCTGTGTGCACACCCAAAGACACCACCACCAACACTACCACCATACAGTATATCCTCCCCTTGAGTCACTGAAATTATTTTCCGATCCATCACAAGACATTTGCGATGTGCAGCCATTGTTGGCATCGGATCAGGAAAAAGAGGTAGCAGCAGCCACCACTGAGCAGTCTGACGACAGTACCCAGATCAGCCCAAGGAGCTTGGTCTCCGCTGTTGCTGCCTACTCCGAGATCTCGAATGTTAGTGGTGGGGAAGGTGACGTGGATGATGACGTGTCTATGGACGTCACATGGGTGGCCACAAGAGAGGAAGAGGAGGGGAGTTCAGAGGGAGAGACGTACCAGCAGATAGGGAGGAGAAGCAGGCGGAACTTGCATTGCACAGGAGGGACAAAGCAGACTGCAAATGTATCAGGAGCGAACCATCAATCATGTACATTCACATCTGGCGCTCCCAGGGTGCCGGCACATGGCTCCTCAATGTGGGATTTTTTTAATGTGTCCGCTGCTGACAACAGTGTTGCCATCTGCAGCCTTTGCAGTAAAGGCATAAGTCGCAGCAAGCCAAACACTCACTTAGGGACGACCGCCTTAAGAAGGCACCTGAACTCCAATCAACGAGCCCAGTGGGAGCAACGCCATCAGAATCCACAAAGCCACACTCCAGGCTCTCACCGTCCAGCCTCTTCTCCTTGTCCTCACAATTGTCCTCCACTCCACCTTCCATCATGCCGTCCTCACGTTGTTCTGGAAAAAGGCAAGCTTCCGTGGCTCAAATGTTGGAGCATAAAAAAATGATGACGCCAGATAACCCTCTTGCCCAACGGTTGACTGCTGGCTTGTCGGAACTAATGCCCGCCAACTACTGCCATATCAACTGGTGGACTCGGAGGCCTTTCGGAAATTGTGGCCATTGGAACACCGCAATGGAAGGTCCTAGGCAGGAAATATTTCTCACAGAAGGGCATTCCAGAGCTGTATGGCCATGTTCAGCGACAAGTTAATGTATCTCTGGCACACAGTGTCAGTGCCAAGATACATCTGACCACAGACACATGGTCTAGTAAACATGGGCAGGGAAGGTATATAACTTTTACTGCCCACTGGGTGAATCTTCTGACAGCCGTCAAGCATGTAAACCGTGGCACCCGTGTAGATTTGGTTGATTGCATGCAGGCCTGCCTCTTCTTCTCCTCCTCCTACTCCCTCCTCCCTCTCCTACTCGGCTGACTCCTCCTTTTCCACTGCTACCGTCTCTTCCGCTGCACCACCCAAGATCCCCAGAACCTATTCCACATGCCAGGTGAGACGTTGCCATGCTGTGCTGCGTCTGTTGTGCCTGAAAGCCAAGAGCCACTCTGGTCCTGCACTCCATTCAGCTTTGTGTTCACAGGCAGATCAGTGGCTGACACCGCACAATTTGAAAGTTGGTAAAGTGGTGTGCGACAATGGTGCCAATCTGCTGAGCGCGCTGAAACAGGGCAAAATAACACACGTGCCATGCATGGCACACGGCCTGAACTTGGTCATGCAGCGATTCGTTGCCAAATACCCTGGGGTCCAGGACCTCTTCCGGCAGGCCAGGAAAATCTCGGGCCATTTCAGAAGATCTTACATTCAGCAGCGACACAACCTGCCCGTCAGGCGTCTTATTTGTGACTGCCTGATGCGATGGAACTCAACGTTGCATATGCTTGATAAGCTGCTCCAGCAGAAACGTGCATTTAACGTCTACCTGTACGAACTCTGCGGCAGGACAGGTTCTGGGGAGCTTGGGTTTTTTCACCTGGCCAGTGGCTGCTCAAGCGCAACGCATGCAGACTTCTGCGGCCATTTGATGAGCTCACCAAACTGGTCAGTCACGGCCAGGGCGCCATCAGTGACATCGTACCTTACACCTTCTTTCTGGAGCATGCATTGCGTTGTGTCATTGATCAAGCCGTCAAGGAGCAGAACTAGGAAGATGAGGAAGTCGCAATGTTGGATGAATTCCCAGGGGGTGCTACTCCATCTGAGGCAAGTCAACAACAGGAGTCTGAAGAGGAGTCAGAGGAGGATGGTGCCGGGGCGGATCAGGAGGAGCAAGAAGAGCATGCTTTAAACCTGTCTGGGATCCCTGGTGTTTTCCATGAATGGGGGGAGGAGAACGAGGACGACATTATCCTGGATGATGAGCTGGAGCCAGGCCACTACACCACGTCCAGTTTAGTGCGAATGGGGGCCTTCATGCACCAGTGTTTTAAGGAGGACCCCCGTATAAAAAGCATAAAGGGCAAGGACCAGTACTGGGTGGCAACGTACTTATACCCCTCAGTTCAAACAAAAAATGTCAGAAATGTTACCACCATCACAGAGGGCGTTCAGAATGCAGCACTTCCAGGCCTTGCTGCAAGAAATGCTGCATTCTGCTTTTGCGTGCGCTGGCAGAGGAATTTCCAGTCACAGAGAGACAGCTGCGGGTAGTAATCCAACAGCGCCTGCAAGAAGAGGGCGGTTTGAAGATGTGTTAGTCACTTCACATATGAGATCCTTCTTTCAGCCGACCCATCGACAGCTGTACTCCATATCCAGCATCAGGGAACGCCTAGACCGACAGGTGTCCGACTACATCGGGTTAACGGCCGATGTGGACGCTCTGAGGAGTGATAAACCCCTGGACTACTGGTTGTGCAGGCTTGACCACTGACCAGAGCTTGCACAATTTGCAATGGAACTGTTGGCTTGCCCCCCGTCCAGTGTCCTGTCCGAAAGGATGTTTAGCGCAGCAGGGGGGATTGTGACGATAAGTGCACTCGCCTAGCTCATGACAGTGTAGACTACCTCACATTTATAAAAATGAATGAGGCATGGATCTCTAATGAATTCAGCACATGTGACCAGTAGACCATGTTTGATTACAATTCCTCATGATAGGCCACAAATATCCGTGAGACCGCCCACCACCCACAACAATTTATGGTCCTTGCCTTCGGTAAATACAGCGGCATAAAAGGCATTACATTGTCCATTGAATGCCTAATTTTTAGGGCCTTTCATGGCCGACAATTATTTTTTCTGTCAATGGCTTATGTACCTCCAGCCACGGAATACAACGTTCTTAGCTGTTAGGTAAACCCATGTGGGCTAATTTTTGGGGCCTATACTGGCCGACACTTACTTCTGTATCCTGTGAATGCCTAATGTACCTTCAGCCACAGAATACAATGTTCTTAGTTGCAAGGTAAACCCATGTGGGCTAATTCTTGGGGCCTATACTGGCCGACACTTACTTCTGTATCCTGTGAATGCCTAATGTACCTCCAGCCACAGAATACAACGTTCTTAGCTGTCAGGTAAACCCATGTGGGCTAATTTTTGGGGCCTATACTAGCAGTCACTTACTTATTTATCCTGTGAATTCCTAATGTACCTTCAGCCACAGAATACAACATTCTTATCTGTCAGGTAAACCCATGTGGGCTAATTTTTGTGGCCTGGAATGGCCGATACTTACTTCTGTATCCTGCGAATGCCTAATGTACCTCCAGCCACAGAATACAACGTTCTTAGCTGTCAGGTAAACACATGTGGGCTAATTTTTGGGGCCTTTTATGGCCAACACTTACTTCTGTATCCTGTGAATGCCTAATGTACCCCCAGCCAAAGAATACAACATTCTTAGCTGTCAGGTAAACCCATGTGGGCTAATTTTTGGGGCCTGGAATAGCCGACACTTACTTATTTATCCTGTGAATGCCTAATGTACCTTCAGCCACAGAATACAACGTTCTTAGCTGTCAGGTAAATGCATGTGGGCTCATTTTTGGGGCCTAGAATGGCCGACACTTACTTCTTTATCCTGTGAATATCTAAATTTTCAGACTGGAATAGAAAATCAATGGGTCTGTAAACGATTCGCCAAATTGTGGAATGGATGCGGACCCATTTTATAGATGTATGAATGGACCCTATATGTATTTGACATGTATTTACCGGCTGCTGTCAGTTCTGGCTGATTTAGGAAAAAAAATAAAAAATTTTGCTTTAAAAAAAAAAGAAAAAAAAAAGGGCAACTTTTCCAATTGCAATACTTCTGTTCTGACATTGTCCTTGTGGTGGGACTATTTGTGCACAGCTAGTAAGTCTTTTGTGGCTGCAAATATGACCTAAAGGTTTTTAAAGTTCGCCTCCCATTAAAGTCAATGGGGCCCACCGCGAACTTGCGGTTCGCGGACATTTGAGACAGTTTGCGGCTAATGTTCGTAAACCGCCCCGGCCGATGTTCTTCCATCACTACTAGTCACTTTATATTATCATTAAATTTGTGATTTCACACTTAATTGATTATTTATTTAATCATCCACAGTGATATTTTCACTTTTGTACACTTATTTATGCACTTTGTGTCACTTTTTGTTTTTTTGGATACCATTCATGTTTAAGTGATGTTTTATATTCCGCTATTGCCCTTTTTTGCACTTATGTCACGTTACATATAGTTACATAGTTACATAGTAGGTGAGGTTGAATAAAGACAATAGTCCATCCAGTTCAACCTATGTAGGTGTGTGTGGCTGTAATCATCTCACATACCCCTGAATGTTCTGATCCTTGAGATGTAAGTCTAAGAGTCTTTTGAAAGCCACCATACTACCCGCAGAAACCACCTCTTGTGGTAGAGAATTCCACAATCTTGTAGCCCTAACAGTAAAGAACCCCCCACGTTGCCTGAGGTTAAAACGCTTCTCCTCTAATCGCATTGTATGCCCTCGAGTCCTCATGCAATCCCTTCGAATGAACAGCTTTTCTAAGCTGGGATCCCCATTAAGATATTTATAAATTGCTATCATGTCCCCCCTCAGACGTCTCTTCTCCAGGGAGAATAAATCGAGCGATTGTAGACGCTCTTCATAGTCAAGGTCCTCCAATCCCCTAATTAGTTTAGTTGCCCTTCTCTGGACTCTCTCCAGCTCCAACACATCCCTCCTGAGGACTGGCGACCAGAACTGGACAGAATACTCCAGATGCGGTCGGACCAGAGTTTTATAAAGTGGAAGGATTATAGTCTTATCTCTGGAATACATCCCTTTCTTTATGCATGCCAATATTCTGCTGGCTTTGGCAGCTGCCGCTTGACATTGCATGCTGTTGCCTAATCTATCATCAACCAAGACTCCCAGATCCTTCTCCATTTTTGATTCCCCCAAGGGTTCCCCTCCTAACGTGTATTGTGCTTTTATGTTTTTAGTCCCCAAGTGCAAAACCTTACACTTCTCCACGTTAAACCTCATTTGCCATGTCGTTGCCCACTCTGTAATTTTGTCCAGGTCATTCTGTAGGATATCTGCTTCATGCTGTGCAGTTATTGCTCTGGCCAATTTTGTGTCATCTGCAAAAACTGATATCGAACTACTGATCCCGACCTCAATGTTGTTTATGAATAAATTGAACAAGGTTGGTCCCAGGACTGAGCCCTGGGGCACCCCGCTTACTACCTCAGACCAGTCTGAGTATGCGCTGTTTATTACCACTCTTTGGACACGCTCTTTAAGCCAATTCCATATCCAAGAGCAAACCCTGCTGTCGATACCTGCAGATCTTATTTTATAAATTAAGCGCTTGTGGGGAACTGTATCAAACGCCTTAGCGAAATCCAAGTACACCACATCCACTGGTCTCCCCCTATCTAGCTCACAGCTCACCTCCTCGTAAAATGTTAATAGATTGGTTTGACAAGAACGCCCATTTGTAAACCCGTGCTGATTACTGCTGATGATGTTGTTGTCTTTAGCAAACTCTACGATATAGTCCCTTATCATCCCCTCCAGAAGTTTACATACTATTGATGTCAAACTGACAGGCCTATAATTTCCCGGGATATGCCTCTGGCCCTTTTTGAATATCGGAATCACGTTAGCTTTCTTCCAATCCCCTGGTACATCTCCTGTCCTAATACTGTCAGCAAAGATCAGGAACAGTGGTCTGGATATAACCTTACTGAGTTCCTTGAGTACTCTCGGATGTACGCCATCCGGGCCTGGTGATTTGTTTGTGTTGAGTTTATCCAGCCTTTCCCTGATTTCACCCTCTGTTAGCCATAGTGGCAAGTCCTGTGTATTACTACTAACCAAACAGTCATGGTCAGTGTACCCCTCCGTTTCCTGTGTAAAGACTGACGAGAAAAAAGCATTCAGCACGGTTGCTTTTTCAGTGTTCTCTGTAACCATCCTCCCATCATTGTTAATTATGTGTGCAATATGCTCTGCCCTAGTTTTTTTGCTGTTGATATATTTAAAGAATTTCTTTGGGTTTTTTTTTACTATCCTCCGCTATTTGTCTCTCAAAGTTGATTTTAGCCATCTTGATTTCTTGTTTACTTTTCTTATTTGCCTCCTTGTATTGCTCGAAAGCCGATACTGTGCCCTCTGATTTATACTTCTTGAAGGCCAATTTTTTTCCCCTAATAAGTTTTTTGACGCTACGGTTTAGCCAGCCAGGTTTGGCTTTGTCTCTTCTAAATTTATTTCCCATAGGAATGCACTGCAAGATGCCTTTGCCTAATATGTTCCTAAAGCATTCCCATTTTTCCTCTGTGGTCAGGGATCCCAGGGTTTGGTCCCAGTTTACCCTTTCCATCAATGAGTACAATTTTTGAAAGTTTGCCCTTCTGAAGTTTAGGGTTCTTATGTTCCCCACTTGCCTTGTTATATTGTTATTTATACTAAATGTGATCATCCTGTGATCGCTAGAGCCCAGATTGTCCTGGACTCCTACCTGCGAGATTAGGTCTGGGTCATTAGTGATCAATAGATCCAGGACTGCATTTTCTCTAGTCGGAGAATCCACCAACTGTGACATGTAATTATCCAGTAAGGTTTCCGTGAATAGGCGGGCCTTCTGTGAGTGTGCAGTCCCCTCGTCCCAGTCAATGTCGGGATAATTGAAGTCCCCCAATATGACGACTGATCCCAATTTTGCCACTTTACTCATTAGTGCTAAGAATTCCAGCTCTACCTCCTCCCCTTGGTTAGGTGGCCTATAGCAAACCCCCACAATTACTTTCCCCTTTTCTCCTTCCCTATGGAGTTCAACCCACACAGATTCTAAATCCATGCTCATCCCATCCGTAATGTCACTCCTTTCTATCACCTTTATATTGTTCTTGACATAGAGACATACCCTTCCCCCTCTTTTTCCTACCCTGTCCTTGCGGTACACCGAATACCCTTGGATATTGGCCAGCCAGTCATGTGAGGGGTCGAACCAAGTCTCTGTTATTCCCACAAGGTCTATGTCCTCCTCATGTACCAATATTTCCAACTCATCCATTTTATTAGCTAGGCTCCTGGCATTAGCATATACCCCTCTTAGTTTTTCGGAAGTTAAGCGCAATTGGCGGTTATGTTTATTCCTGTTTGGTCTGAGATTTTCCCGCACAGACCTGCCAATTGACATTGTGGACCTACTGTCGCTGCTGACCCTACAGCTGCCTTCAGTCCTCTGCTCCCTCCTGACTGACTCTACTTCTGAGCCCTCCCCCCCGTCTCCTAGTTTAAAAGCTCCTCCAACTTGGTGGCCATCTTTCTCCCCAAAAGAGCTGTACCGTCCCCATTAAGGTGAAGCCCATCCTTACTAAAGAGCCGGTAGCCGACTGAGAAGTCAGCCCAGTTCTCCAGGAACCCAAACCCCTCCTTCCTACACCAATTCCTTAGCCACTTGTTAAGTTCCCTAATCTCCTTCTGCCTCTCCTGTGTGGCTCGAGGTACAGGCAGTATTTCAGAGAAAACCACCTTGGAGGTCCTTTTCCTCAATCTATTACCTAAGTCCCTGAAATCGTTCTTAAGGATCCTCCACCTACCTTTAACTTTGTCATTAGTGCCCACATGCACCATGACTGCTGGGTCATCCCCAGCCCCCCCCATCAATCTGTCTGCCAGATCTGCGATGTGCCGAACTCGGGCGCCCGGTAAACTTAATTTATTGTTTATAATTCATAATTTTATCTATGTGATATTATTATTGGTCATTTTGCATAAACCTTTTTCAGGCAGCGCCATATACCTTTAATCTCCTCTCTAAACACTCTATATACCCCTATTGGGGTTATATGTAGAAGGTAGGCTGCAGCCAAGCTAGTTTATCCACAACGCGGATTTCTTTTCTTCAAAAATCCATATGTGAAGCAGAAAATAATTTAAAGGTTAACTGCGGGCAGATTTATAGGAGTCAAATCAAGGTAGTTATGTATTCAATAATAAATCTTTAGATTTTTTTGTCCTGATGCAACTAGTGTAAATACCAGAATTTGGCTTGGTGCAGGCATCTTAAAATCTCATGTACAGTATCACTGAGACTGGGAGAGGATAAATAAACACAAGGAGCCATTCAGGTGAGCTGTAATGATTATGTGCTTACTATAAAACCTTACTGACATGAATGGCAATGCCAGCAGAAGGATAACCTTGTCAATATTCTGCTGCTCCGTCACTGTCCAATAAGCAGCAGAGCTGGGTAGAGAGAAGACATTAATGTACTAGTGTATTTGCTCAAGAATACACATGTAATATATTGAAGCTTATCAGTCCTTAGATGTGGTGGCTTTTTTTACTTTTCTATTTTCAGGGTTGCTTCCCTTTAATTTCACATGGTTATTCTCCCAGTAACACACTTTATTTTTTTTTTTCATTTTTGAGCATAACAGACATATAACAATGTCAAAACAGATACATACAACCAGTATACATGCAATTTTGATCCTGCGGGGGGTAAACCAACCTGGGGGTGGACAAGGTAAGGGGGGTGGGGAGGGATGCAGGGTCAGAACTCGATGACCTGGGAGTGGGAGGGGGTCGACAAAGTGGCTTCCTTGGATGGATCCCGAAAGATAAATGTGAAATCGTCCATGGATGAATCCGAGTCCTGCAAGGTGAAGGTAAGGTAAGTGGACCATTTGTAGAGAAAGGACTTTCGAGAAGAAGAGGCTGTGAAATCCGTGTTGAGGCGGTCGATGTGAAAAAAGTGTGAAAAGTGTGAAAGAAGTGTGGTAAGCTCTGATCTCACCCGGGATACTGAAAGGGTGGTCGTGGAAATCCAATGTGCCAGGATTACCCTTCTGGCTACCAGGAGGCAGGTAAGGATCCACAAGCGGTGTGCCATGGCAGAGGTACCTGACCATTTTTTTAAGCATTTGTCCCAATATCCGAACAGAAGAAGCAAAGGGTCTTTCGGTACCTGGAGGTGCGACACATCGTTGATAAAGGACAAGACTTGGTCCCAGAACAAGGAGATGGAGGGGCAGGACAAAAACTTATGGCAAAGAGATGGTCTCTCAGCGGAGCAAAGAGGACATTTGTTGGCATCAGGAATCGTGTTATTGCATAGGAATGGGATATGTGCTCGGTGGAAAATTTTTATCTGAGTCTCTTTCCAAATTGCATTGGGGGTGAGTCCGAGAGTGGTACGAAGACCGCTGATCATATTGGGTAAGGCATCTTCACCAGGGAAATCCTTGAGCCAGTTGGAGGCCATAGAGGTGAAAAGGGCTGGGGGACACATCCCCAAAAGGGGTTTGTAAATGCCTGATATGGTAAAGTTTCCGGAATCCAAGAGGTTCTCAATAAGGGAAGGCCGGAATCTGTCCTCAGGTTTACCGGCTGTAGTGGCAAGAAAATGTTGGCATTGGGCCAAGTAGAAGGAGTCCGGTTCCTGAAGGTTATATTTGGCCATAATGGTGTGTTGGGGATATGGGATACCCTTCTGTAGATCGCATAAATGTGCAAAGTTCACCAGAACCTTCTTTTCCCTTGTCTGGTATACTGCGTGATCGAGGCCCGGAGGAAAATTCGGGTTTCCCCGGATCGGGAGAAACTTAGAGAAATAAAGAGGCAATTTCAAGAGCTTGCGCACTTCCCTCCATGCAATAACTGTATCCCTAAGGAGCAAGTTATGGCGGAGCTCTGGGTGCATTTGTGCCCATTTGGCATGCAGAAGAGCTGATAGAGAGAAGGGGCTGGACATCTGGGACTCCAGATCCTAATTAGAATAGTGAGAAGTCTTAGATATCCAGTCCAGGGCAGCTCTCAATAGGCAAGATAAATTGTACAGTCTCAGATTAGGGAAATTGATGCCCGCGTCGCGCCTGGGGAGACTTCGTTTTTTTGTAGAAATTCGGGGACTCTTCCCCCTCCAGAGGAAACGGGAAAAAGCATGATCAATGTCTTGCGCATCCTTATGTCTAATCAGTAGGGGGAGAGTCTGAAGAAGGTATAATAAGCGGGCAAAACTGATCATTTTATTTAGATGGCATCTCCCAGAAGCAACAGCTGTAGTTCCATCCAGTTTTCCAGCTCTCTTGTTATTTTGGAGAATAAAGGGGGGTAGTTTAGCGTGTAAATAGAGGACTGGGTCCTTCCTATTTTGATACCCAAGTATGTTATATGTTGGTTGCTATCATAAACGGAGAGTCTTTCTCCCAGGAACGGGTTGTGTTTCCCCCCAAAGGGAGTATCTCACTTTTGGAGTAGTTTATCTTCAGGCCCAAGCATTGTCTAAATCTATCGAAAGTGGAGACGATCGCTGGTATATCGGCGGAGGGGTTGGATGTAAATAGAAGGACATAGTCTGCGAACAGGGATAGGCGCAGTTCCTGGGATCCCACGCATATACCATAGAGAGGGGCTTTTGTTAATAAATAGCGGGAGAGGGGTTCAATCGCTAAGTTGAACAGAAGCGGTGAAAGGGGGCAGCCTTTGTAGAGATGGAAGTCTTCAGTAAGGGAACTCTCCCACGCATAGCCTAGCAGTCGGGGAAGCATACATGGAATTTATGAGGTTAACAAAGGGGCCTTGGAAGCCCATGACCGACAGGACTCTGTGAGGCCATGCAAAGTTCACGTTATCGAAAGCCTTCTCGGCATCAAGTGTGACTATAGCCATGTCTCTGTTTGAGTGGGCTTGGTCTAGTGCTAAAAGAACTTTCCTGATAATAGTGGTGGCTGATCTGCCCTTCGTGAAACCCGATTGTACCGGATGTATAAGATGTGGCATGATGAGAGCTAGGCGGGAGGCTGTTATTTTTGAAAGGATTTTTACGTCTAGATTTAACAATGAAATGGGATGGTACGAGCCCGGTTCCAAGGGGCCCTTCCCTTTTTTGGCTAATAATTTAATGATCGCCTGGTTACCCGTTGGGAGATAAGAACTGCCATTCCATATAGAAGTGTAGGCAGCAATGAGTGTGGGAACTATACTTGGTGCAATGGCTTTGTAAAATTCTCCAGAGAGACCCTCCGGACCGGGGGCCATATTCAAGGCTAGCTGTTTGATCGTCTGCAGGCCTTCCTCTGGGGAAATAGGGGCGTTCAGCGCAGCAAGGTGGTCTTTAGAGATTGTGGGGAGCCAAGTGTCAGACAAAAAGAGGTCTGCCACAGAGCTGTCCACCTCGTCAGGTGCATATAAAGAGGAGTAGAAAGCCTGCATGATGCGCTGGACCCCTTGAGGAGTGTAATCAACCGAACCCGCGCTATCGCGTAGTGAGCCGATGTGTGTGGGGGATATCGGGCCTTTGCACAGTCTGTACCACACTTTCTCTATTAGAGTGACAACATTTCCTCACTGTACTGTATCTACAGTAAGTTGTATCTCCATAACATAGGGGGAGGTGTCCTGTAATCTTCAAAGAAAACCGAGACAACTGATAAAACTCAGCAGAGCTCACATGATCTGGCTGGATCAACACATGATCTGGCTGTGGTTTTTTTTGCACATATCTAACAAATATATATAGCAAAACACTTATAAAGGTACTGTATATTTACTGTAAGAGGCCAATAAGAGAAGTTCATTATTAGAATTGACATAAATTTTAAGAGTAACAGAGAAAATGGTGATATCTGCCTGGCTGTGCTGTGTGGCAGGGTTATATAAATCAGTGCCATCTGTACATTTAGCATCTGTGCAATTAGATGTTTGGCTGGTTTTTGCCTTTAGCTTTAGCTAGTTTAAGCTTCATCAGTTAAATGAAAATCTAAAGTTTAAGCCCCGGTTCACACTTCTGCGTGTGCGGGGTTCGCATGTAATATCGGAGCGCACTGCTCCGACATTACATGCGATCAGCTGTGCGGTGCGAGTTTAGCCATACAGTTTGTATGGCTAAATTCGCATCGCACCCACAGCAAACACGCACAGGAGGCATTTTTGCAGCCGCATCAGGATCGGATCGCACAGCGGTTCACACTTGTGCGATCCGCTCCTGTGCGAACTGCACGATCGCACTGCGATATGCGATCAAACTGGGGGTGTCGTTAAGATTACATTGACACCCCCAGCGTATCGCATATGGCAGTGTGAACTGCCGGGGGTGCGTGTGCGATACGGGAACAGGCTGCGAATTCGCAGCCTTCCCGCATCGCATATATATGAACCGAGCCTTAAGCATGCAACTCGAATGTAAATTGAATCAAAACAAAGAGCATTTAACTAAGGATTTCATTACATAATTTAATAAAGGGCATATTTTTTGTAATAAACAACCTAATAATTCTTTACATTTTTTTTTTTTAAAACGCAACATAATGCCACTTTCTTCAAACCTAATATTCCCTAAGGCCTCATGCACACTGGACGTTTTTGGAGCTGCTGTTAGCAGCGTCAGACGTTTTTTTTTGCAGCTGCAGAACGCCCATCCATGTTATTCTATGGACTCATGCACACATAGAGCTTTTAGGAGCTCCAAGTGGCATAGGCGTTTTACAGCTCCAAAAAAAACCCAGAAACTGTGGGTTCAGGAGCTCCAGCGTCAAGCTGCAAAAAACGCCTGACGCTACTAAACGCGCCTAAACGCGGCTAAACGCGGCTAAACGCGGCACGACGCGCGTCAAGCAGCGTCAAGCGTTTTTTTTTTTTTTTTTTTTTTTAACTGTGATTGGTCATTGTAATGACCTGGAAACCAGGAAATACAGAAAAAATGTGATTGGTGACTGTAATCACATGGAAAACAGCAAATACATGCCCACATTACCCAAGAGACCTTTGCCCCTGTTGAGAAGAGTGGATAGTGTGTAAAGAAGCATGGCTACTAACATTCAACAGGCAGAGCTGATTTCAGCAATTGAAGTTAATCCAGAGCTCTGGGATTTATCCCACCCATCATATAATGACAGAATACGTAAAACAAAGATCTGGACGGAAATTTCAAATGCTCTCATACCAGACTGGGCCCGGCTGAGCAATTCATCAAAACAAGAACGAAGTAAGTTTTTTTTTTTTTTTTTTTAATTCCTTTGCTATGTTTATTAGAAAGCATATTAACCCTTTTTTCAATTTTCCATAGCCAAAGCATTACAACGGCGCTGGAAATCAATACGGGACAGAGTAAGGAGAGATTTAACAGAAATAGAAAAATCTCAGCGGAGTGGAGCAGCAGCTCCACCCAGAAAACAATATTTATTTCATAACAACCTAGCGTTCCTGCGCCGATCAATGCTGCAAAATGCAAGAGAGTAAGTTAATTTTTTTTTTTTTATGTCACATATACCCTAACAAAAATTAAAAAATGTACATTCACATTTTAATTCTCTATAGAACAACATCAAACATTTCAGACCACAGGGATCCTATCGAGGAGGAGGTGGATGCTCCAGATGCAGCTTGTATAGAAAGTGGGAGTGTAACAGAAGCGGAGGTGCTATCCCCCAATCTCTCCATTTCCCAAAGCCCATCACCAGCACAGGTAATTATCTGTCCATTATGTCTCTTCTGTCTGTCAGTCTATGTACCAATCTGAACATGCCCATTTTTGTTCACAGGAATCTACGAGCCAGGTTACACCTGCCAGCAGCATCCGCCAGGAACCTGAATACCAGGTGGAAGTTCGTGGCCGTGGCAATGGCAGTACCCGTGGCAGAGGCCGCAATCAGCGCCAGAGGGGTGGCATGTTCGCCCCTGAAACAGAGGATAGGGTGGTAGCCTTGCTGCAGGAAGTGAGGCAGGAGAGGCGCGTCGTAGACCCATTTTTGGATCCTTTGAATGCGCGCGCCTCATTCTTGCGGAACCTGTACCACGTCCTGGAGGAGATTGGTGGACCCGAGGAGAGGCACTGTATGGATCGCATGTACGTTTTTGCTATGCAATATCGTACATCAAAATTAAGTGGTGGGCGACCACCTAGCGATCCATCCAGTGCTCTTCAGGATCTATCAATGTCCTCCAGGACTGTAGCAATGCTACCACCCCCCTCATATCAGCAGCCTAGATGGCAGCCACCATCTGGCAATTCCTATTACTCCCCACATTTCCCCACGGAATTTACTCCTCCCCCTCCTCCAGGACATGCAACATGCTCCAATTTTGCCATACCCCCTGCCTTCCAAGGACCCTACCATCCCCAGGACTTTGGGAATGAGCGCCTGCCCCAACCTACCCATTCCCACCCTGAATCCACTGTCCCCCGTCCCCAATCACCTCATCTGAGCCCTGCTGACCAATCTGCTCAATATCAGCAGTTATAAACTTGAGCTTTTTTGGTTTTGTTACTCCAGTTTTCTTTTTTGTTTTGTTACTCCAGCTTGTTCAATAAATCTTTAAACAAGAATTTGTATGTTTTTTTTTTGGGGTTAAGGTACACTTCAGCAGTATGTTAGCATACGGGTATCATACGCTTGCCTCAAGCAGAAGAAAAGGACTCTTTTTCTTCTGCCTGGGGCAAGCGTAAGTGCAGCCCAAAAAGGGGTATCATACGCTTGCCTCAAGCAGAAGAAAAGGACTCTTTTTCTTCTGCCTGGGGCAAGCGTAAGTGCAGCCCAACAAGGGATATCATACGCTTGCCTCAAGCAGAAGAAAAGGACTCTTTTTCTTCTGCCTAGGGCAAGCGTAAGTGCAGCCCAACAAGGGATATCATACGCTTGCCTCAAGCAGAAGAAAAGGACTCTTTTTCTTCTGCCTGGGGCAAGCGTAAGTGCAGCCCAACAAGGGATATCGTACGCTTGCCTCAAGCAGAAGAAAAGGACTCTTTTTCTTCTGCCTGGGGCAAGCGTAAGTGCAGCCCAACAAGGGATATCATACGCTTGCCTCAAGCAGAAGAAGAGGACTCTTTTTCTTCTGCCTAGGGCAAGCGTAAGTGCAGCCCAAAAAGGGGTATCATACGCTTGCCTCAAGCAGAAGAAAAGGACTCTTTTTCTTCTGCCTGGGGCAAGCGTAAGTGCAGCCCAACAAGGGATATCATACGCTTGCCTCAAGCAGAAGAAAAGGACTCTTTTTCTTCTGCCTGGGGCAAGCGTAAGTGCAGCCCAACAAGGGATATCGTACGCTTGCCTCAAGCAGAAGAAAAGGACTCTTTTTCTTCTGCCTGGGGCAAGCGTAAGTGCAGCCCAACAAGGGATATCATACGCTTGCCTCAAGCAGAAGAAGAGGACTCTTTTTCTTCTGCCTAGGGCAAGCGTAAGTGCAGCCCAAAAAGGGGTATCATACGCTTGCCTCAAGCAGAAGAAAAGGACTCTTTTTCTTCTGCCTGGGGCAAGCGTAAGTGCAGCCCAACAAGGGATATCGTACGCTTGCCTCAAGCAGAAGAAAAGGACTCTTTTTCTTCTGCCTAGGGCAAGCGTAAGTGCAGCCCAACAAGGGATATCATACGCTTGCCTCAAGCAGAAGAAAAGGACTCTTTTTCTTCTGCCTGGGGCAAGCGTAAGTGCAGCCCAACAAGGGATATCGTACGCTTGCCTCAAGCAGAAGAAAAGGACTCTTTTTCTTCTGCCTGGGGCAAGCGTAAGTGCAGCCCAACAAGGGATATCATACGCTTGCCTCAAGCAGAAGAAAAGGACTCTTTTTCTTCTGCCTGGGGCAAGCGTAAGTGCAGCCCAACAAGGGATATCGTACGCTTGCCTCAAGCAGAAGAAAAGGACTCTTTTTCTTCTGCCTGGGGCAAGCGTAAGTGCAGCCCAACAAGGGATATCGTACGCTTGCCTCAAGCAGAAGAAAAGGACTCTTTTTCTTCTGCCCAACAAGGTACAAGGCACAGCTGAACTGAAGAAATGGGAGACATGAAAAGAACTGCCAAATTTTAAATTGCTTTATTTCTAAAAAAAACAAGAAGGCAGAGCTTAGAAATATACAACATTTTTTTTAAATAAAATCATTTTGCCACGAAACTTCTCCATCAGGTGATAAGAAGAAATCGGCAAACTGGTTACGAATGCCTATCACCCGTGCCGTTGACCTCAAGTCCAAATATTGCACTCGTTGATTTTGGTTTCGGGGTTCCGGTTCAACGGTGCTCCTCTCCTTCTCCCGCAGGAAGTTGTGGAGAACACAGCATGCCAGGACCACCCTAATGGCATTTTCCACATCAAGCTGCATGCAGGTGAGTAACACTCTCCATTTTGCTGTCAGGACTCCAAAGGCACATTCAACAACGCGGCGTGCACGGCTGAGACGATAATTAAATATTTTTTGGCTGTCGCTGAGACAATTGCCACTGTATGGCCTCATTATATTTTCACTAAGTCCGAAGGCCTCGTCCGCTACCATGACCAATGGTAAGCTTGGTTCCTCGGTACAAGGTAGAGGCCTTCTTTCTGGAATGTTGAACCTTCCTTCGTTTAGCCGACGTCCAAACGCTGACTCACGAAAAATGCGGGCATCACTCTGGCTGCCATATGCTCCAACGTCAACCACAATGAAACGCAGATTCGCATCAGCTAATGCCAGCAGGACCACCGAAAAGTATTTTTTATAGTTAAAATATGACGAACCTGAGTGAGGAGGCTTCTTGACCCTGATATGTTTGCCATCCAGTGCGCCCAGACAATTGGGAAACTGAGTTTTTTCCCAAAATTCATCAACCACTGCTTCCCAGAGGTCTTCAGTTGGCTCCGGCATTACGACTTGATTAAGCTCCTCCCATATTGTCATACAGCTTTCTCGGACTATCTTGCCAATCGTCGAGACACCAAGAAGAAAGTGGTGGTGTAAGGACACGAAACTCGATCCTGTAGCAAGGAACCTAAAAAAGATCAAAATTGGGAGTGTCAAAACAATACAACGCAATACATTTTGTACACATGCAATGCGACATAAGCTATGCAATCGGTTTGCAAGAAATCGCAATGAACAGACATCGCATGCGATTTGCATAGCAGTTCGGTACAAATTGCATGCATGCAATGTCATGCAATGTGTGACATTGCATATGTGTGAACAGGCACTAACCCCCCTTTCAAAGCAAATATCACTTACCGGAGTGTCACGAGCAGTCGTTCCTCTGGTGACACACTGCTTCTCATCCTGGTGTCCATCCTTTCTAACCTTGGCCTGAGCATCCCCAGCAGGTCATCGAAGACAGATACTGACATTCTTGTAAAGTTGAAGAATTTTTCAGGATGCATGCGAAGATGGGTGTACATGCTCTGAAAGTACCCCAACGTAGGACGCTGGGATACAATGGGATGTACCCAGAATCTACGCCGTCTGCTGCTTCTCTCCTCCTCCATCTGTCTCCTCCGCCGCATCCTATGCAGAGCAATCAGAAGGATTGCCTCATCGATTTTTTGAATCACAGGATCCATTTTCCTCAAAACAAATGCTCTCTCCTCAGTTTCTCCTCACAAAATGGCATAGTCATGTGATATTTATCATATTTTATGGAATTCTGGGTAATATGTGAGTGAATTTATGTAAAAAGTTGTGTTTACTTTAAAAAACGCTTGTTAGCGCTGACGCGCCTAAACGCGCCTAAACGCGCCTAAACGCCAATGCAAAACGCGGCTTGACGCGCGTTTTTGACGCCGCTTTTTCCCGGCGTCAAGTAAACAGCTTTTGAGCACGTTTTTATAACGCCCTGTGTGCATGGAGCCTAAATAATAATTGGTTTGTAACAGTATTTAATTAGTAATTAATAAATATTCCATTGCAGTGTGCAGGTGCTTTAGCATATGCTGAGCAGTAAGAGGGATGTCTCCGCACTGTTATTCACATTTTAACTGGAAATATGCCGAACTTACGAAAAAGGGATTTATTTTTAGTGCCATTCCTGATTCAAACCAATAATTAGCAATGATACTGATGGCCTTATGAATATGCAACATTTGGCATGATCACTGCTATTCATCAGCAAGAGCCATTGCATTCCAGCATTTCAAGAAACAGAATGTCACAAAATACATTAAGATTCTAGAACAGAATGTACAGGAATGTGCTTTCAGAAAACTGCTAAGGACAACTACAGCTACTTTAAAAGGAAGCATTTTGAGTGGAATGTTATGGTGCTTGCACACATTAATGGGTGAATGGACATGACTTCACTTTAAAAAGATAGATTGATAAAATTGCTCAGTCAAATAAGGTGATTTTCTATGTACAGTCTATGCATTACATAAGAGGAACACTAGAAGCTGGAAAGTCTATCAAATCCAAGAAACTTTTCTTCAAAGATTGGACAGTTAAGGATTATCAACATCTAATCTAAGGGTACCTTTAAATATTGTGATTGTCATTTCACATCTATGGTTGCCTTTTTTTTTTTTGTAAAGGAGTTGTAAATGCAGAAGGCTTTTTTATCGTAATGCATTCTATGCATTAACAACTTCCGGACCGGAAGGTTTTAACCCCTTAATGACCAGGCCATTTTGTGCGATTTGGCACTGCGTTACTTTAACTGACAGTTGCGCGGATGTGCGACGCTGTACCCAAATAAAATTGATATCCTTTTTTTCCCACAAACACAGCTTTCTTTTGGTGTTGTTTGATCACATTTTTTTTTTTTTGCGCTATAAACCAAAAAACAGCGACAATTCTCAAAACAACACCAATATTTTTTTACTTTCTGCTATATAACATTCCCAATAATAAAAAAATAAAAAAATAAAATTAAACTTTTTCATCATTTTAGGCCAATTTGTATTCTGACACATATTTTTGGTAAAAAGAAAATCCCAATAGGTGTATATTGATTGGTTTGCGCAAAAGTTATCGCGTCTACAAACTAGGAGAAAGATTTATGTCATTTGTTTTTTTTTTTTTTACTAGTAATGTCAGAGATCAGCGATTTTTAGAGGGACTGCAACATTGCGGTGGACAGAGCGGACACCTCACTGACATTTATGACACTTTTTGGGGGACCAGTGACATTACTACAGTAATCAGTGCTAAAAATATGCACTGGTACTGTAAAAATGACACTGGCAGGGAAGGGGTTAACACCAGGGGCATTCAACGGGTTAAATGTGTCCCTAGGTGGTGCTTTCTAACTGTGGGGGGCTGGGCTTTCTGCATGAACACAGAGACCTGTGTTCCTAAATAAGAGTAACACAGGATTCCTGTGTTCATAAATGACAGAACAGTGGTCTGCTGTGTTTAAAATGGCAGACCGCCATTATTTCTCCATGAGGAGCGATCGCAGGTGCCCTGTGGCAATCATGGCCTTTGGACCCGCTGATTGGCTTCCTCTGTGAGGAATGGGCGGGCGTCCCACGAAGCGACATACAGGTATGTTGTTTTGTGGGACAGAGCCAACCTGGGGGGGGGGGGGGGTGTTGGTCATTAAGTGGTTAAGATAAAAAGCCTTTTGGGTGTAGCAGCCGCCCCAACACCCCCTGATACTTACCTGAGCCCCATCTCAATCCAGCGATTTCAACAAGTCCCTCGGCAGTCAGGGACTCTCCCTGCTGATAGGCTGAGACACAGCAGTGGCGCCATTGGCTCCCGCTGCTGTCAATCAAAGTGAGTTAGCCAATCAGAGAGAGTGAGGGCGGGGCCAGGTCACAGCTCAGTGTCTGAATAGAGACGGGGAGTTGTGATTCAGCTTGGGTGCCCCCCTAGTAAGCTGTTTGCTGTGGGGGCACTTGACAGGAGGGAGGGGCCAGGAGCAGCGAAGAGGGACCCGAGAAGAGGAGGATCCAGGCTGTCCTGTTCAAAACCAGTGCACAGAGCGGGTAAGTATAACATGTTTGTTATCTATTTTTTTTTTATTTAGGAGACTTTACAATCACTTTAAAAAGTATTCACAAAAACCTATTGTTATAATAAACAGAAACGTTAGCTCCCTTTAGTTTTGGCCCAACAACCCCCCCCCCCCTCCATCGTTTTGCTGCTGACACCTTTGCTAGTCTGCTACATGCAAAGATGTGTCTTTGGGTCCTGACAGAGCCCTGCAGCATGTCTGCACAAGTGCAGGTGATTTCCTGTGAATGTGCAGACACCCTGAGCTTTGGGAGTTCCATATCAGCCTCTTCTTTGCACGTGTGCGGCAAACTCACTTGTGCGCAGATGTGCCATAGGGTTCTGCCAGCACCCGATCCTTGCATCACATCGACACACATGTGCATCTGGGGGGCGAACTTCATTCTTGCTTAGGCCAGAAAGTTAGAAATGTTGCGTTGCAGCACAAGAACTTGCTTAATTAAAAAAAAACAGCATATGAAAACATTGTATATTAACATAATCAATAGGAATAAAAATTTTAAATAAAAAAAAAAAAAAGTGAAAAAAAGTATTTTACTATGTAATTTCCAATATACTGTAAATAACCCCTTTTTATATCCATGCCTCAAACTGAAACTCTCAATAAAAGCTCTATCTGTGAAGAAGATAGTGGATACCTACTTCTCCTGCCACTTGCACTTCTGATAGCCACTGCATAGAAGAGGAATAGCCAGGTGAAGTTTCTCTACAAGCTGACACTTCCATTAGTGTCGATCTTATAGTCCTCTGCAGCGTCCAGGTACCACCAAGGTACATTGGTGATATAAGGTTTATAGGAAGAACCAATGAGTGTTGTTGGGGAACCAGGAGATTGACACCTCTGGTTGTGATCATTTCTGAAGGAGACTTCAGCTGGTGAATTGCCTTCAATAGAACATTGTCTGGCAGCCCAAGAGGCAGGAGTAGCAGGTATCCACCATGTTCTTCACAGCAGCTTTAAACAGGACTTTCACTTTAAACCAGTGCCAGGACAAGAGCCAAGGATGATCATGCCAATCTTTGCCCCCTCTCAGCACAAATGTTTGACCCTCTCCATGCCACAAATTCCCCTAGCTCAAATGACTCCCCCCCCCCCAAAAAAAAATGTCAACCCTTCTAGCACAAATTCTCTACCCCTAAAAGTCCTCCTCCTAGTACACATCTTCTCCCCCCCCCCTTCAAATATCCCCTTCCGAGCACTAATTCCCCCCAAACCCACCCACCTAGCACAAATCATCTTTCCCCTATCCTCCCTCCCAACACAAATGCCCCAAAATCCCCACTCTTAACTATTGATCGACCGATATTGTTTTTTTACCGCCGATACCAATACCGATATTTTGGTCATCGGATATCGATGTCTACAGGTACTCTTGTGGAGGGATCTGGGGGTCAAAAAGACCCCAAACCTCTCCTCTGCACTTAAAAGCATTCAAAATGCCAAGTTTGGCTGTTTTGAATGCTGTAAGCTTTTTGAATTCGGTGCCGCCAGTACCCGGAAGTGATGTCATGTCATTAAATCACTTCCGGGTTCTCGGTGGCGCAGAATTCAAAGAAATGGAGACCCAGTCAAACGGCGGCAGTGAAGGTAGGATTTCTGTGTCTCCCAGTGGGACAGGAGACCCAGGCGAGCCGCAGAAGGCTGCGGGAAGGGGGGGGGGGCGTCCCCTCCTGCTCCTTGGAATGACAGCCGGCCATCGGCTATGGACACTGGTACCGAGGGTGATGCCTCTAGCTGCAGGCATCACTCCGGTACAGCACTTTCCCGAAATATCGGCAATATCGGTAAAACAAAATTATTATTGGGGTAATGCTAGAGAAAGTGGTGTTCTATTTGCACTTTGGTAGTTTCATTTTCTGTTTTCAGTCTGTTATTTATTTGATGTTGTATTTTAATAGTATGGATAGTTTTATTAGAAAATAGTTTTAATTTGTTATTTGTACTATCTGCTGTAATTGGTATTTTTATTGTGTCATTGTGCTTTGTTCTGTTCATTATTGTGATCTTGTGTTGTCTTTGTTATATGTAGCCATATCACAATAATTTACCTTTGGGATTATTAAAGTATTCTGAATCTGAATTACATAAAACCCAGGTCAATGTGCAAATAGCAGCAACCCTTTTAGACCTTATGAGAAGTTATCTTTTGCTGAGTTGACTGCAATAAACTAAAACCTGGCCAGTTGCTGAATATTAGTAATAATAATAATAATAATATTAATAATAACAATCACTCATAGGCGTGCGCACAGGGTGTGCCCGGTGTGCCCAGGCACACCCTAATCTCCTATGTGGCGCAGATTCCCCATGTTTAGACCCTAAAAATATTGTAAAAATAAAAAAATAATATAAATAAAACTAAAATATAATTTAAAAAATTAATAAAAAAACTACAGTCACCATCCACTGCCCTACTGACACCAATCTCTGCCTACGGACACTGTCAGTATATATACACATGCACACACACATATGTGTTTGAGCTTTGGGGTGCACACCCTAATGCCATAGGCTGCGCACACCTATGCAATCACTTACATGCACTTCTACACTCACCCCCACCTCATTACCCCACACACTGCCACTATACTGAGGCAAATTTATGCATTCACTGCCACAGCACCAACCTGCACTTCTGTAATAATTATTTTCTAAAGTAAACACCAATAGTTAATTTTAATAATAATATTTATTATTATTATTATTATTATTATTATTATTATTATTATTATTCGGACCTCAAAGCCTCTTAGCTGAAGGGAAGAGTTACAAGGACAATACAGATAAATATTCTAAAGCAACACTGCCCTCATGTGGTATATCCAAAGCATTCCTGTGTAACAGAAGAACAAAGAAAGCTTCATTCTGATGGTTAGTATCGTTTTTTCTTGCCCATTTTTTCTTTTTTTTTTTTTTGCTTTAATTGTAAAAATAAAAAAGAAAAAGCAATAAGTATTTTACTGGAAAAAAATATTTTACCATTGGAAATTCCAGTTGGCTGCATTAAATCATCACCATGAAAATGTACATGAATTCTACCTAAAGGAAAAACACTTTATTTTATTTTATTTTTTTATTTTTGTTGTAGATAGCCTTTTTTTTTTTTTTTTTTGCTATCAGTTTACAGTGGGGGAAATTTCACTTTACTTTCTGTCACAGAAACACAACAGTGAGGGAAATTCCCCTCTTAGGCGGCTGTCTCCAAAACAGGTGTCCCATTGGAATATTTACGTTCTAAACAATATATAACTCGAAAATGTTGGATTTCACCTCCCTTTCATTATAGGTGACATTGCTCACCAAGAAAAACAGGGGTAACCTTCCCAGTGGGAACACAAACAGCGATAACAACATTCTCACTCTTTCCAAAACTAAAGATGCACTTGCCTTGAGATACACTTAATTTTTTAATGTAATTTTTCCCGATTTTAGTCTCTTGACAGAGAAGAGAGATTACATGCAAAGTAGGCGTAGCACTATCCCCGTAGGGCTTGCTGTGTGATGACTTGTTGGGTCTCCCTCTGTTTACCTAGGGGATTTTTCACACATCCATCCTATTCACAGTAGATAAGAACAACTCTCACTTGGCCTTACCAGGTTATTTGTGGAAGCAGACACACTGCTTTGGCCATACTGCCACTTGTATGGAAGAATTAGGTCCTCTTGCTCTCTCTAGCAGCAGACTTGATGCAACTACATTATCTTCAGGACACTCTCTAGCATCCCCTTGACTGACATCTGTCCACTGACTGTTCTAGCAGAAGGGATGGCCCTCACAGGACAGGCCCCATGACACACATCTGTACTCACTGTAGGCAGAAATTGATCCTTTCCAGTGTCTTCCTTCCAGTAAGTTCAGCAGGACCTCTGGGTTCAGCTTCTCTCTGACTTTCAGGCCCTCAGGTCGACCACCTGAGGTCACATGGCAGCTTCTGCAGAGGAGGGCAGCCGCTATCTAGCTGAAAGACCCCGATCACATGTGCCCTTGACATTTACACAGTATTCCAGCATGCACTGAGGCACTTTCCTCTGCTCGGCTGTAACAAATGCCTGTGCACTTACTTGTCAGGTTGCCTCCCACTGTCCAATATGCCTCCCTATTGGACCAATGTGAAACATTTCAGACAAGCTGAGCTGCTCCTGAGCACCATGAGCAGACCTCACTAATGGATCCTGCTATCTGGTAGGCAGAGAAAAACATTTACCTGGTTAGCAGAAAGACCCAAAAATTATACTCTCTCTCTATCACTTGTCTAGGAGAGTGCTACATCCACTTCCCGCCAAACCAAACCTGTCCTCACTGGCTCTGGGCATCTGCCCCTCCAAAATACCTGTACAGAAATTTACAAGGAGTATCCCACAAACTTGGAAAAAGGGAAATAACAAAAGTGCAGGGCCATGAGGCATACCCCATATGTGGCCAGTAATACAATAATTTACGTGAAAAAATATAGACATCTACTGTACATGAATTTACAAATTTACACAGAGTTTTCCACCAGGTGCATTATATCAATGCACCCCCCACCAAACAAAAATCTGTCTGACAGGAGATACACAGAATAGGCAATAGGCAATCTCTCAAAGGCATGAAGATCCCCTGCAAGCCTGCAAAGGAAAGGGTGAGCATGTAGTAACTTTGCATTCTATATTACCACAGTGAGACTGCCCTCTCCACAAAGGCGACGTTTTCACCTGAAGAATCTCTAACACTAGTATTCATGTTGAAGCAGCTGGAACATCCGGGCCCTCCAAAGGGCACACTTGACTTGTCATCCTGTTGTGTTCCTGTAATAGACAAACAGAACAGCTTGACAATCTAACTAACTAAGCATTTTCAGAAACTGTTCCATCTGGGAACCATGGGCATCTGTATGGGGAATGTTTGCAATGTCAACTTCGTGTGCCGATCGCCGCCGACTCCCTGCTCTCCCTGTCCTCTCTGCTTCCGACAGCTGCAGGGGGCGGGCCAGACTGAGGATTCCCTGCTGACATCAGTCAGGAGGGGCGAGCAGCGAAACGCAGAGGAGAGGAGCCTGGTGGAGGAGAGAGTCAGGACACACCAGCGGTGGAGGTGACGTGATATGTGAGTCAGAAGAAGAACTAATTGATCTAATGCTAAAGGCAGGATAAGACACAGTCAGGGGCAGGGGAGCAGGATGTTGATTTGAAGGGATTCAAGAGAAGGATGTTATTATTAGTGGGTTATGCATGCTGCACCAGGCCAGAAGCAGCACTGGAGTACAGGGGCCGAGGCCAGTGGTAGGGCTGGGGCACACACATGACATGACGTGGATTTTGATTTGAAGGAAATAATCCTAGGCATATTGGTGCCTATGAACCAGAGGCAGGAGGAGAGATTTTGCTTGTCCGCTCTCAACACTGCACCTGCACATTTTCTGTCCCAGCCCGGCCTCAGCCTACGTTCACATTGGTCTGATTTGACATGCGATTTGACATGTCAAGTCGCATGTCAATTTGGAGACAATTGCCAGCAATGGAATCCGCCGAATCAGTGCGACACCGACTTTGGGGCACCGCCCCAATTCCCAAAAGTAGTTCCTGTACTACTTTTGGCGATTTGTCATTAAACAGTAAGGGGAGATCAGCAAACGGGCGTTCACTGATCTCCCTTCCCTCCACCTGTTGGCACCTGCCATGCCAGTCCCAGGACTGCCAATGGGTGCATGGAGCCCAGGAAACATGGTTGAGGACCGATGCGCGTGGGAGAGTGATTGAGTTGTGGCAATCATGGCTCAGTCATGCGATTTTACTGCCCTGAAAACGTAAATGAAAACAAGGCCTAAAAGAAAGCATCTCACTTACTGTGTATAAACCTGACAAGCCAAGTGTTGTCTGTCATATGGAAACAATCCATTAGCAGTGCAGCCAGCAGATCACTTCCACACACCCCCGTTAGTGTCGGCCACCCCCTCCCCCGCACACACACACACACACCCCAACCATGTTTCCTGGGTCCATGCACCCATTGGCAGACCTGGGACTGGCATGGCAGGTGCCAATAGGTGGAGGGAAGGGAGATCAGCGAACATTCAGCGTGCATTCAATAGTGTCAATAGTGTGAACATAAAAACAGACTATGGCAGCTTGACTCTTCTATTAGGCTTTTGCATCAGGTTTCTCAAACCTTTGGATGCCTGCGCATTATGCGATAACGAATAAGCCCCTCCCCTTCATGGCATTGTCAAAAAGAGGCAGAGCATGGGTGACCTTAAAATTACGCCCCCCCCCCCGAAAAAATTTCTGCGGATGGGAACCATATAACCAGGGCCGGTCCTAGGCGGGTTCGGGAGGTGCAACGCACCCAGGCGCTTCAAATTGTTAAAAAGGGGGGGGCGCCGGCTGAAGCTCTAGTCTCCACTCCACTGTGATACTGCAGAACCAGCCCAGACTACTATCCTTCCTGTTCCTCCCAATCCCAACACAGCGCGCCGCTGCCGCTTAATTGCTGACCAGCCCGTCACCGTGCCCGGCAGACTCTGCCTTCTGTTCTCCTGCTGTGTATCACTGGTCTGGTTGCTAGAACCGCTTAGCGTCTAGCAACCAGTGACGTCAGATGCCCGGGGCCGCCCTGCCGCCCCAGCATTCACTGCGGAGGAGGAGACTCAGCGTCCGCCGCTGCTGCGAGTAAACAGGCTGGCGCTCCACCCCCACCCCCTCCAGCGGCGCGCTGTCCATGCGTGTAGAGAGCCTGTGCGGCTGTGCCCGAGGAAGAAAAAAAAGAACAAAATAAAAGAAGTGCCCTGGCTGGCTGAAGAGGAGAGGAACAAAGAAGCGCCTGGCTGCCTGCCCTGCCCCTGAAGAAACTGGCGTCTGCTCTGTGCTGCTAGTGAGTAAGACATGATGATTGACAACAATTTTATTGAAGCCCAGCTCACTCAGCCTCACTGCCCCTCAGCCGCCCACAGGCCTCAGCGACACCTGACAGACCCCACAGTGCCCTCTGCCTGCCACAGTGCCTGCCCGGTGCCCGCCCAGCCCCCACAGCGCCTGCCCGCCTGCCACCACAGAGCCTGCCCGCCTGCCACCTCAGCGCCTGCCACCACAGGGCCTGCCCGCCTGCCACCACAGGGCCTGCCCGCCTGCCACCACAGTGCCTGCCACCACAGAGCCTGCCTGCCTCCCACCACAGGGCCTACCCGTCTGCCACCACAGCGCCTGCCCGCCTGCCACCACAGGGCCTGCCCGCCTGCCACCACAGAGCCTGCCCGCCTGCCACCACAGGGCCTGCCCGCCTGCCACCACAGGGCCTGCCACCACAGGGCCTGCCCGCCTGCCACCACAGGGCCTGCCCGCCTGCCACCACATAGCCTGCCCGCCTGCCCCCACAGGGCCTGCCACCACAGGGCCTGCCCGCCTGCCACCACAGAGCCTGCCCGCCTGCCACCACAGCGCCTGCCCGCCTGCCACCACAGGGCCTGCCCGCCTGCCACCACAGAGCCTGCCACCACAGGGCCTGCCCGCCTGCCACCACAGAGCCTGCCAGCCTGCCACCACAGCGCCTGCCCGCCTGCCACCACAGCGCCTGCCACCACAGAGCCTGCCCGCCTGCCACCACAGCGCCTGCCCGCCGGACGCATGGGGTTCAATGTTTTTTTTTTTCTGAAGCACCTGATTAGAGCCAGAGGCTCTAATAGGCTTTAGAAAAGGGTGGGCCCAGGGCGCAGAGCAGTGCGCCCTAGCCCACCCATTTGTGTGACAATTGTGTAAATATTCGCCATTGTCACACGGGTCCTCCTCCTGGCCAATCAGGAAGCGGGTCAGAAACCTGTTTCCTGATTGGCCGAAAGGCAAATCCATGCCATTGGCCAAGGAGGACGAGGAGGCGGGAGGACTCGAGAAGACGCAGGGGACTGAGGAAAAGCCGCTGCTGCAAATCAGGTAAGTGCACTGTTCACATGCTGGTCACTCTGCATTGATGGTGGAACGCTGGTCACTCTGCATTAAAGGGGGCATGCTAGTCACTCTGCATTGATGGTGGAACACTGGTCACTCTGCATTAAAGGGGGCATGCTAGTCACTCTGCATTGATGTGGGCACGCTGGTCACTCTGCATTGAAGGGGGCATGCTGATCCCTCTGCATTGATGTGGGCACGCTGGTCACTGTGCATTGAAGGGGGCACGCTGGTCACTCTGCATTGAAGGGGGCACGCTGGTCACTCTGCAATTATGGGGGCACACTGATCACTCTGCATTTATTGGGGCCGGGCCAGTACAACATTTAAAAAAAAAAAAAAATGTATGTGTGCCTAGCTACCTATGATATGACCAAATACATATGGCTACCTTAGACTCAGCTAGAAGCACACAATGTGCTGTGCAGCTGTGGCAGGCAGGCAGGGCCCTGTGTTGGCGCTGAGGGTGACTGAGCTTGAACTGGAGGCCGAGGTGCCACTTTCTCCCTTCAGGAGAAACTGATGCGATTTTTAGATTATGCGCTATAAACGAAAAAAAGAGCATCAATTTAAAAAAAAAAAAAAAGTAGTATCTCACTTTCTGCTATATAATATTACACCAAGAGCGATACACAGATTAACTAAAAGTAGGGTGGCCCCCTACTTTTAGTTTATCTGTGTAGTGCTCTTGGTAATATTATATAGCATAAAGTGAGAAATACTACTTTTTTTTTTTTTATACTACCCTGCCTGCCTGCCTGCCACAGCTGCACAGCACATTGTGTGCTTCTAGGTGAGTCTAAGGTAACCATATGTATTTGGTCATAGGTAGCTAGGCATACATAGATTTTTTTTTTTTTTTTTTAATGTGGTACAGTACTGGCCCCCCTACTTTTAGTTTATCTGTGTAGCGCTCTAGGTAATAATATATAGCAGAAAGTGAGAAATACTACTTTTTTTTTTTCTTTTTTTTTAAAAATTAATGCTCTTTTTTTCGTTTAAAGCGCATAATCGAAAAATCACATGGTTTCTCCTGAAGGGAGAAAGTGGCACCTCGGCCTCCAGTTCAAGGTCAGCCGCCCTGCCTGCCACAGCTGCACAGCACATTGTGTGCTTCAAGGTGAGTCTACAGTAGCCATATGTATTTGGTCATAGGTAGCTAGGCATCCATACGTTTTTTTTTATTTTTTATGTGGTACTGGTAAAATGGTGCCTGCCTTTTTAGTGAATAGAAATCTCTCCCGGTTACAGTTACATTTCATCTTTCTCTTTCTGTTTTTCTTTCTCTCTCTCTCTCTCTCTCTCTTTCTCTCTCTCTCCTTTCTCTCTCTCTTTTTCTCTCTCTCTCTCTTTCTTGACAATACCCCACAGGTTCTCTATACGGTTTAGGTCAGGCGAGTTTGCTGGCCAATCAAGCACAGTGATACGATGATCATTAAACCAGGTATTGGTAGTTTGGCAGTGTGGGCAGATGCCAAGTCCTGCTGGAAAATGAAATCAGCATCTCCATAAAGCTGGTCAGCAGAGGGGAGCATGAAGTGCTCCAGAATTTCCTAGTAGAGAGCTGCAATGACTTTGGACTTCTTAAAACACAGTGGGTCAACACCAGCAGATGACATGGCTCCCAAATAATCACAGAATGTGGAAACCTCACTGGACCTCATGTAACTTTGATTCTGTGCCTCTCTGCTCTTCCCCTAGATGCTGGGACCTTGATTTCCAAATGAAACGCAACATTTTCCACAGTCTGTGAGGATTTAGGGGAGCCATGTCATCTGCTGGTGTTGGTCCACTGTGTTTTATCAAGTCCAAAGTCAGTGCAGCCCTCTACCAGGAAATTCTAGAGCACTTCATGCTTCCCTCTGCTGACCAGCTTTATGGAGATGCTGATTTCATTGTCCAGCAGGACTTGGCAGCTGCCCACATTGCCAAAAGTACCAATACCTGGTCACACGATCATGGTATCACTGTGCTTGATTGGTCAGCAAACTCACCTGACCTAAACCCCATAGAGAATCTGTGGGGTATTGTCAAGAGGAAGATGAGAGACACCAGACCCAACAATGCAGATGAGCTGAAAGCCGCTATCAAAACAACCTGGGCTTACATATTACCTCAGCAGTGCCACAGGCTGATCACCTCCATGGCACGCCGCATTGATGCAGTAATTCATAAAAAAGGAGCCCCGACCAAGTATTGAGTGCATCCTATACTTTACATGGACAGACTTTTCAGTAAGCCAACATTTCTGTATTAAAAATCCTTTTTTTTTATTGGCTTTATGTAATCTAATTTTCCGAGATACTGAATTTGGGGGTTTCTCTAGCTGTAAGCTATAATTATCAAAATGTAAAGAAAGAAATGCTTGCGATATATCATTTTATGTGTAATGTGACAATATAAAATATGAGTTTCACATTTTGAATTGAGTTACTGAAATTACCTTTTTAATGATATTCTAATTTTATGAGAATCACCTGTAGATGCCCAATTAAACAGTGCATTGGGGTGGACTTGTAAGTTGAAGACATTCTGTAAGGATGTTATTTCACTGCAAGAATTGCTCAAGTTCAGTTAAATTTAATGCTGACCATTTGTGGACTGCAGTCTTTAAGTCATTACACAGATTTTCAATGCGGTTTAAGTCTGGGCTCTGACTAGGCCGCCCAAGGACATTCACTTTTTTCTCCTTCAACCACTGTGTGGTCAATTTTGCTGTATGCTGTGGCTCATTGCCATTTGGAAGGTAAACTTTCTACCCATTGACAATTTTCTGGCAGAGGGCAGTATATTTTCCTCAAGAATTTGACAGCATTTCGCCTCATCTATTTTTCCTTCTACCCCGACAAGTGCTCGAATCTGTGCTGTAGGATATTACCACCTTCATAACAGACTATATTTTTACCTCCATGGTTTACTATAGGAATATTGTTATTTAGATGGTGAGCTGTATTGGATTTCTGGCAGACATATTGTTTGGTAATGAGGCAAAATAATTACATTTTAGTCTCATCTGACTTTAACACCTTTTTCCATGTGGCCTCAGAATCTTTAAGGTGTGTTTTGGCAAATCTCAATAAATGCATGTGTCCTTTCAGGAGGAATGGATTTTTTCTTGAAAGCCTCCCATAAAAGCCACATTATGGAGGATGTGTGATATTGTTGTCACATGCACACAATGACCACGTTTTGTTCATGTAAATGGTTGTTGAAAGTGGCAGGTGGGGTCGGGAGGAGGCAGGGAAGAGGGGGACCGAGTTGCACCATGGGCTCCTGAGTAGATTACAAACAGTGGTGGGGCTTAAAGATGGAGAGGTAGAGTTGTTGCCATAGAAACATGTTAAAGGGGAGGAGTTAGTAAGATGACCACGCCCACGTGGGGGCGCCAAAAATATTTCTGCACCCAGGCGCCTGTGACCCCAGGATCGGCCCTGCATATAACTAGCAATAGGCAAAGTCCCCCTCAATTACCAGGGAACTGACTATTCCGTATTATAGTCAGACCTACAAGTTAGGATTTAGAAGTGCAGAGTCCATCTGACTGGTGTTCACAGTGTCCTTTTCTCTGCAACACCAAGGCAACACTGGCGGCACACTCTCATTGTTGGAGCCTTAGCAAAGCTTGCCTGCTTGTGGGTATCTGTAAGAACTCTTCAAGGGATCCTTTCACTTTGGCACCCCTCTCTCTGAAGAGACAATGAGCCACTACCCTTTTCTCTCAAGTTGGCAACTCACACAAATTTTCCTTCAACATTACTCTGGCCCACTGGCCCAAAGGAATCTTTGCAAACTGTTCTTTCCCAAAGTTGCTTTAACAACAGTAATGGCCCATGGCCCAAAAGATCATCACAAAGTGTCTTTTGACAAAGTGTCTCTGTGAACTAGGGGTTTACCCCTCCAGGTAGCAGCCCCTGGCTTTATTAGGAGAAGTCCTCTGTGGCAGAGGTTCTATTCTCCCAGGTGATGAAACTATAGCATTTTCTGATGATCTCCATCTTTTTTTGCAAGGACATTTCAACAATAGAACTCTTTGGTCTCACTAGCCCCTTTGCAACTCTGACTCTTTTGTCTGAATCAAGAACTCAGTAGTAGTGATCGGGATGAGGTATATGGACTGTCAGAACTATTGGGTCTAAAAGGAATCATATGAGGCCCATACATATTATTTTACATATTGTTATATGGGCATCCTGGCAGACATCTTTGTCATGAGGTGAATGTAAGTTCACTATCCTTTGGTCATGGTTCTTACAGAAAATTTTAGTCTTAGCAAATCCTTTCTCAACACACCAAGATAAGGATGCCAAGATAAGGACTAGCCATGGTGCCAGGCTAGGTTATAATGAGAGTGATGTCATTCTTGTCTCGATTTTCAACAATGAACAAGGGATCAGGATGTTTCATTTTTTTTAAGGGCTCATTTAAAAATTGCTTGAGGAAACATTATAATTATTTGTAGTGATTGTACTAGCAATAATATTATTGTATCGTTGTATTATATGAAGCATATATATAGACCTACTTATTTGAATAAGTTCAAGGAACGTTTTATATGTATTTATTTTTATACTATTCAACTAATATTCATTATATATTCGGGGGAGGTACTCCTTGAATTATATGTGTATTATTATTGCTATAATAGATATAAGCTTTAAATAGATAATGTTGGGTAAATATGTATACCATTTTTTTTAAAGTGTAAAGAACTAATTGGTGTCTTGGATTTCACATTAAGTTACTTCCCTTTCAAGATATTTGGAAAAAGTAATGTTAATTGCTGTGGTTTCAGACTCTATTCAGGCAATATATATTTTGAGGGAGTCCATAATCTAACAGTAAGTGGCATGGGGGTAAACATCCTAGTGATTTAAGTTTTTCTCCAAGGCTTAGGTCAGAAGGTTATCTTTGAGAAAATAGTTGAAATAAACTAAATTTTCCAAACTTTTATACAGGCAAACAGTGCTCTCTTTTTATGGTGGCGAGATGGGGTATTTAATAAGATGATGCCCCATCTGACGTGTTATCGCGTGGAAAACAAAATCCACACCTACATTCCCATAGGATAAAAATTATATGTGAGTTTAAGATGAGAGAAAATTGGAAAGATCAAGAGGGAAGAAGGAAGTGGGAATACTCTGAGGAGGTTCTGACACACTGATGGGAGACATTTGAAGCTAATGGCAGGCTATTCAAAGTGACATCTCAGCCAACAGATATGGAAGTTTTTGGTAAAGTATACATTTCTATTTTTCTATAGGCACTTTGCTTGGCATATGCATCTGACTGAACCATTAGATCATCTTTATAGGATCAAGATTGGAATTTAGATCATTCTAACTGCAGTATGACAAGTCTATTTTCCAAACTTGGGAGATTTTGCACATATGTATAAATCCCCTTGAGGCTGATTTCAGTTTATAGTAGATGGTGCAATTTTCATGTATACTTAAATTAAATAAATTTATTGGAAATTATCTTTACCCCAAAAACAATCTTGACTTCTGGTGTAACAATTTTTGTCCATGCATTTTTAAATATTGAGTTGTGAATATCTATTGGCTGAGAGAGGTCACATGTCAAATCTATACAATTTTGTTTCCATACTTTGTGAGCTCATGAGAAGCTATTAATCACATTCCAGAAGTTATAGTTTTTGGTTACATTGATATTCTGTAATAATATCCTTCGATTGTATTTCTCACATTACCTGCGTGATACATATTATTGAGATTTTGTTCCACATTTTGTGTTTATTACCAGTTATATTTTGATATTATTCTGCGCTGATTTTTTATTTAATAAATATATATATTTTTGCACAAAATTGTATTCATCTTGTCTTCAGGTTAGCGCCAATAAACGATCTTGAGTTTTTGTTGATTTATGGAAATAAGTTGAGAATCTCCTCAATTATAGATCCTTGCTTATTTGCATAAATAGACACTGTTTATCAGAGCAGTATAAATATTCTGACAGGGCAATCTTGCCGTCAGGACTTAGGATACTGATGCCCCAAGCTTGGTTTTTTTCTGTCTGGGGGGGTTGACCTCCACTCGATCAATATATATTCACCGCCCCAGATTCCAGTTCTCTTTGATGGACAGGAAGGTGTCCCACAACTGAGGCCTGGACGGGTTCCGATGCAGCTTGGGGACGTATAGGAAGTCCCAAACAGCTTCTTCACATGAAGCCCCCCTCTTGCTCTAAATTTCCTCCATTACCTACCTTGGAGCATATGGGTAATCGTATCCGTATTCCATGGCTACCTTCCTCTGGACGAGTTGATGAAAACGAGAAAATCTGGGAAGTTTCTGCCTGTTTGAGATCAGTTAAGAGTAGGCATTGTTCTCAGCTCGAGCCCGAGCATAGGTGCAGGTGGGGATAGGTCTTGGATCCTTGTGGCATAGGCCTCACAGAACCCAAGATTCCTTGCACACCTCATCTGAACGACACGACAGCTGCTTCGGTTTCTTCACTAAGTGAACTGGGACTTGCAGGACTCCTTTTTTAAGTTTCCCAGTCCCACTCCACTTCTGATCCCCAATCATCGATTCCCTCTTCCAGGGATCCATATCAATACTCAAAGCTGGGTGACCCCACATCAATGACCCCTGCCTCCCCCTCCCTAGATGAACTGGAGGACTTCAACTTCTGGATCCATTGACATCCCTCTGCCTCTTTAAGAGCTTCACTTTTTGTTGCTGCAACCGCAATCAATGCACCCTGTAAACGCTGCTCGGCCCTCATGACCTCTGAAATGTGGGTTTCTCTGCTTTGACAGATGGTTGTGCAAGTCTGCACCACAGGTCCCAGCCCCATCGGTGTTCTCAGGCCCTCCCTGTCTTTCCCAAAAGGAATAGCCACTACTGGTGTCAGCAGTTCAGAGGTGGTACCTACCTTCCAGTTCACATACAGTCTTCTGGGCTGGCAATCACTCTGCTCCAATTTCAGCAACATGTCACCGCAGTGCTCACACTGGCCCCATGCTCACAGCCGCACAGACACATTCAGGGATCTGCCACATACCAGTCCACGTTGCTATGTGTCCCCTCCGCTGCACAACGCCAGATTTCCCTTAGGTATCAATCGGACCCCTGTGTTCAACAGGGCCAGATTCTGTGATTCGGTCCACTCAGCAGGCTCTCCGCCAGCATATGGGATAGCCCCTGCACTCCGGCTCACACCTGCATCCGCCATCTTGCTCCTCCACACAAGTGTCTGCTCCTCAACTACACCCATCAGCGGAAGTGACGTTTCAGCTCCCTTCATCCATTCAGATTGGAGGCCCCTGGATGACGACTCTGCCAATGTTCCCAGATTAGCTGACTCTCCAGAGGTGGCTCCTCCTGCTAGGCAGATCTCTTTGGCGCGCTCTCTCCTGCACGGTGCAGTAACCCCTTTGCTGCTGCCATGACACTGCTTAGCCTGCACGAATGATACTGCAATGCAGGTTGTGTTTCCTGCTACAGAAACACATACATCTGCCTCTTCTGTCTTGACTTGAGCTCCGGTTGCACTTTTTAATTTACATGCCAACTCCCTCACTGCTGCTGGAAATTGTCCTGCTGTTACCGACTGCATCGCAGACATTTTCTTCTACAGCACATGTCCTGACACACCCCCGATGCGCCAATCCCTGTGTCACGGGTCACTGCTTTCTTGACCACAACTTGAAAACACACTTGCACTGATCACTGTAAAGCAGACATTACTTTCTTCAGCACTTTCTTCTTCAGTACAGCACATCCATTCTCCACTGACACCCCAGCACTTTACTTGAGAAGACATGACGGTCCTTGGGTAAATATCCGGTCATTGCTGGTAGCAACTACTGCTGTAACTCAGAGGAAAATCCCAGATAAAGCCCCCCTGTCCCTGTAGGGCTTACTGTGTGATGACTTCTTTGGTCTCCCTCTGATTAGCTGCAGACAGTCACTAGGGTTTTATTCCCTCCCTATTCCCAGTTGCTCGTTACTCAATAAGCAGTCCAGGGAATTTGGTTTTATATTTATTGTGGAACTTGGATGGGAGACGGGAATAGTGGGTTACTCCAACTTGAACTAATCACAGTAAATAAGGACAACTCTCACTTGGCCTCACCAGGTTATTTGTGGAAGCAGACACACTGCTTTTGTCATACTGCCATTTTTATGGAAGAATTAAGTCCTCTTGCTCTCTCTAGCAGATAACTACATCATCTTCAGGACACTCTAGCATCCCATTGACTGACACCCATCCACTGACTCTTCTAGCAGAAGAGCCGCTCCAGACGTGATGCACCACGCCCCCACAGCCGGCCACAGTGTTTGTATGTGATCGCGGGACGCCGCGGCTTTGTCTTTTCCATATAACGGCCTTTATGTTATGCTCCCCTGTTACATGGATTGTGTAAGTGTTATTTTAAATAAAGAGGTTTTAATATAAGCAGTATTACACTATGTGCCTTTCTCTTCTCCCCTGAACATGTGGTACTTATGGGCTTCACCTGTCATACCCTGAGGATTCGCTTTACACTGAGGATTTTTTACAGTTCTCTCTAGATTTTTTGCCTGTCATTCTCTGAGGAGTCTTTTACAGGATCCAGTTCTTTTGTCCTGTTTCCAAGTGTTTGTGGTCTATCTATTAGGTTGGATGACCATATTGGTCTGGTAAGCAGCTCATTTATATCCCTTGAGTCACGAGTGATCCTTTGGTCTATTGTGAAGATTTTGTGAATGCTCTACATCTGCTGGGACTTGTGGCTCCTTCCAATTGTGTTGCACCACTTTTCTTTGTCACTTTTATTTTTTTCCTTTCTGGGGACTTTTGATTGGAGCTGTTTTTTATTTATGTTGGGACTCGTAGTCCCCTTATCATCAATATAAAATAAAATATTTTTTTGTCACATTATTGTATGGGGTTTGCAACACTTGCATATCATTTTGTACATTAGCACTATACATTTATTATACTTTATAGCAGAAGGGATGGCCCTAACAAGACAGGCCCCACAACAGAGATCTGTATTCACTGTAGGCAGAATCAGATCCTTTCCAGTGTCTCTCTTCCAGTCAGTTCTGCAGGACCTATGGGTTCAGCTTCTCTCTGACTTTCACGCCCTTAGGTTGACTACCTGAGCCACAGGGCAGCTTCTACAGAGGAGGGGCAGCCACCCCCTCCCTCTGGGACCCCGCTCTCTAGCTGAAAGACCCCGAACACATGTGCCCTTGACATAATTTATACATATATGTGTACAAAACCTTGTTTCTCTATATAGTTTGACATTATATACAGGTATATACTGTATGGGGTAGCCATATTAGCTCATTACATACGGAGGCTCTTCTTGCATTTCTGTGCTACAGAATGGTCGTGCATTACTGCTCCTGCTAACCAATGCAAGTTTTTGAGCTGGCCAACTAATGGAAAAAAAATACACTTCCTGTGGGACCGATATCTTATCTGTAGAGCTGCTAAGCCGTTTTGTAAGGTCATTGGAATGGCTAATCTGCTCTGCCTCTAGTGGAAATCTATACATCTCCTCATTAATTACAAAAAAAAAAAAAAAAACACATATATATATATATATATATATATATATATATATATATATATATATATATATATATACAATCATTTTAAGATGTGGAAAATTAAATGTACATTGAATTAAAATATGTGATTATAGAAACTTCCCCCTAAGCTGATTGCTGCTCCCACTATTTCCGTGCAATGGTGCAAAAGTAAAGTATCTAGAATTTCAAGTTTTACCCTGTTAGAAGTCAATACTGAACGCCTTTGCTTGTAAAAGGAAAAGCAACAAGTCCTCTGAGTTGGATTTGCAAGTTTTTTATTGAATTCCAAGGGAAATCATTTGTTTCCTTGTACATTGCTATTACTTCTAGAACAGTTTCAGCTAAAACTTCTGTCTGACTGAAAACATTAGTCAAAGCTAGCTTTGATTGATCCATCTTCTATAGTTCATACTGTGACTCATGTATTAGGTTTCCATAATTCTGCTGTCACCTCGATTTGCTTTTACTTCTCTCTTTGCACTTCTCATACCTCATGCTAAAACAGCTTGTTCTCTTCTATTGATTTCCAAAACGTCCCCAAGGGTCCTTTGCAGAACTGTTATCTTCATCCCTTTAGACTTTCATTCCAGGTGACCTGATTTCATCCCCCACTTATTTTCACATATCACACAAATCTACTTACTCCCTGACCTCAGAATAGCAATTCAGACAGTTACCGGCCAGCCAAGAGCCTTATTGATTGAACCAATAAATCGGTAAAAGCCCTAAGGCCACAAATACTTTTTACAGTCCAATAAATAAAACAGCGTTAAATCCAAAGGCTGCTGCAGAATAGTTTAGTCAATTAATGCCTGAAAATTATTTCTTAGAGTGAACTTCGGTAAACAGTGACTGGCCTGTAAAGTAATAGCATTTTATAAAATCATTTCAATGGTGTCAATACATTTTAGACTTAATGTGATGACAAATGGAGGATATACAGTGAGGTGGAAAAGTATTTGATCCCCTGCTGATTTTGTACGTTTGCACACTGACAAAAAAATGATCAGTCTATAATTTTAATGGTAGGTTTATTTTAACAGTGAGAGACAGAATAATAACAATAAAATCCAGAAAAATGCATTTTAAAAAAGTCAGTTTACATTTTAATGAGTGAAATAAGTATTTGATACCCTATCAATCAGCAAGATTTCTGGCTACCAGGTGTCTTCTAAACAGGCAACAAGCTGAGATTAGGAGCACTCTCTTAAGCTGGATACACACTATCCAACTTTTGTGGTTAGATTTCCTTCAGATTTACCTTTTCTATGTAGTGCAAGGGCCTGCCAGATTGCATACAAATTGAAAGTGTTTAGGTTTGACCTCATATTATATGGTTTTGGTAAATCTAAAGGAAAAAGTCTTCAGAAAATCTTATAGTGTGTATGGCCCATAAGTCCCGGTTCACACTGCCACAACTTGTCAGATGACTTGGTCGCCTGACAGGTCGTGCTCCATTCTGTGCAATGGAACCGTTCTAATCAGAGCGACTCAAGTCGCTCCGACTTAGAAAAAGGTTCCTGCACTACTTCGGGGTGACATTGGAGCGGCGTACATTGACTTCTATTACAGAAGTCGTTTGCAAGCCACGATGAAGTCGTGCTGCACGGGGGGCGGCTCAAAGTCGAGGAGACTTTGAGTCATCCCAGTGTTAACCGGCTCTTAAAGAGAGTGCTCCTAATCTCAGCTTGTTACCTGTATAAAAGACACCTGTCCACAGAAGCAATCAATCAATCAGATATCAATCTCTGGAAGACCAGAGAGCTGTCTAAGCATGTCAGGGACAAGATTGTAGACCTACACAAGAGGGTGACAACAATTGGTGCAATTATTTGCAAATAGAAGAAACACAAAATAACTGTCAATCTCCCCAGGTCTGGGGCTCCATGCAAGATCTCACTTCGTTGAGTTTCAATGGTCATGAGAACGGTGTGGAAACAGCCCAGAACTACACAGGAGAATCTTGTAAATGATCTAAAGGCAGCTAGGACCATAGTCACCAAGAAAACAATTGGTAACCCACTACGCCGTGAAGGACTGAGATCCTACAGAGCCTGCAAGGTCTCCCTGCTAAATAAAGCACATGTACAGGCCCATCTGAAGTTTGCTAATAAACATCTGAATGATTCAGAAGAGAACTGGGTGAAAGTGTTGTGGTCAGATAAGACCAAAATCAAACTTTTTGGCATCAACTTTACTCGCCGTGTTTGGAGCAGGAGGAATGCTGCCCATGACCCCAAAGACACCATCCCTACTGTCAAACATGGAGGTGAAAACATTATGCTTTGGGGGTGTTTTTCTGCTAAGGGGACAGGGCAACTTCACCACTAGTGATGGGCCGAAAACCCCCTGTTTGGTTCGCACCAGAACATCTCGAACAGGGAAAAAGTTCTAGCGAACATGCAAACTCGAATAAAGTCTATAGTACACAAACATGAAAAATCAAAAGGCATAATTTTAATGGCTTATATGCAAATTATTGTCATAAAAAGTGTATAGGGACCCGGGTACTCCCCTTGGGGGTGTGTGTCAATGCACAAAATTTTTTTTAAAACAATTGTTATTACAGGAGCAGTGATTTTAATAATGCATAAAGTGAAACAATAAAAATGAAAAATTTCTTTAAATGTAGTGCCTGGGGGGTCCCCTTAATGTGCCTGTAAAATGTTGCATCTGTACAATGTATGGAGCCTGTTGCAGCAATACTGACATTTCTAAAGGAAAAAATGTAATTTAAACTTGCTTGCGGCTGTATGTAATGTTTTGTCGACTCTGGCAATACAGATAAAAAAAATGGTGTAGGGTCGGGCTTGTCGGCTCGCTCGCCCCCCCCCCCCCCCCCATCCTGGCCTGCCAGGCTGCATGCTCAGATAAGGGTCTGGTATGGATTTTGGGGCACCGTTTTTTTTTCTTGACATGGAGTTCCCCTTAAAATCTGTACCAGACCCGAAGGTCTTTTTTTTTTTTTTTATTCTGTCATAAAGAATTTTTTTTTTAAATTCTGTCATAGGGTTCCCCTTAATCACTTAACTACAGGACATTTTCACCACCTTCCTGCCTAGACCAATTGTCAGCTTTCAGTGCTTATTGGCATCTATGGGAAATATTGGTCAGCTTGGCATGGCACTGCTCCCCGTCTTTAATATTGGCGTCTATGGGAAATATTGGTCAGCTTTACATGGCACTGCTCCCTGTCTTTAACATTGGCGTCTATGGGAAATCTTGGTCAGCTTGATATGGCACTGATCACAAACTATAAGTGACAGGGACACAAAACTTGGGGAGCACTGAGAGGGGACCCAGGACTACAACATATCTATACATTTTAAAAGTGGGGTATGACCTGAACTCTACACAAACTGTACTAATATAATTCAACACACTATCCACTAACTACCTCCCTAATCTCTATTATGACACACTTTACACGGCTGCTGTGTAAGCAGCAGCCTTATATAGTGTGGAGTGTGGACTTAGCCCCTGAGCCATGATTGGCTAAAGGCACCCTGCCTTTGGCCAATCATGGCTCTGACAGGACATTGTGCTGTTTTTGACCAAAGCATACAGGTCAGGTGCAGGCTTTGGCCAATCACAAGCACTTAATGCACTGCAATCATGAACTTGCCACCGAGCGCCCCAGGTGTTCTTGTGTTCAGCGAAAACACCCGATGTTCGAGTCGAACATACGTTCGACTCAAACATCCAGCCCATCCCTATTCACCACATCAAAGGAACGATGGACAGGGCCATGAACCGTCAAATCTTGGGTGAGACCCTCCCTTCAACTAGGGCATTGAAAATGGGTCCTGGAAGGGTATTTCAGCATGAAAATAACCCAAAACACACAAACAAGACAACAAAGGAGTGGCTCAAGTAGAAGCACATTAAGGTCCTGGAGTGGCCTTGCCAGTCTCCAGACCTTAATCCCATAGGAAATATGTGTTGGGAGCTGAAGGTTTGAGTTTCCAAACGTTAGTCTCAAAACTGTAATGACTTGGAGAGGATCTGCAAGGAAAAGTGGGACAAAATCCCTCCTGAGTTGTGTGCAAACCTGGTGGCCAACTACAAGAAATGTCTGACCTCTGTAATTGCCAACAAAGGTTTTGCCACCGAGTACTAAGTCATGTTTTGTGAACGGGGCAAATACTTTTTTCACTCATTAAAATGCAAATCAATTTATAACATTTTAGAAATGAGTTTTTCTGGATATGTTTGTTGTTATTCTTGCTCTCACTGTCAAAATAAACCTACCATTAAAATCATACACTGATCATTTCTTTGTCAGTGAGTAAAAGTGCAAAATCAGCAGGGGACCAAATACTTTTTTTCCTCACTGTATAGTATGTACCATACCTGACATTTAAGGTTGACAGATCTCTGCCCAGATATTGAACTGATAAGCAGTGGCGTAGCGTGGGGGGTGCAGGGGGGGCCAGCCGCACCGGGTGCAACATCTGGGGGGGGCGCATCCGCAGTGTCACTCTGTCTGTTTGATTCTAACATACACAGTTCACACACTGTCTGTGGCTGCCTCCATCTTTAGGCTGGGAGATGTCCAGCGCAGCCGCCCTATGGCTGAAAATGGCGGGTCAGGGCGGGGCTGGACTGTGCCTCACCTGTCCATTGGTGTAGGGTGGGGTGGCGTTGCAAGCCAAGCCCCGCCTATGCTGCCTCTCCTCACTGCTCAGGCAGTTTATGTCATGGTCTTACCTTCTTGCTGTTCTCCTTCGTTTGACGTGTGCTGGCGGCCATCTTGGTTTCTGGGTTTCTTGTAGCCTCCCACCCTGCGGCTCCTCCTTCCCACTGGGAGGAGCTGGATGCCTAGCTCATATATATAGGAGGTCTGTGGCTTCAGTTCCTTGCTTGGTCCCCCTGTGTTCACATGCTTCTAAGACTGCTGCTGCTTCTGGTTCCTGATCCTGGCTTCGTCTGACTACCCTGCTGGTTCCTGATCCTGGCTTCGTCTGACTACCCTGCTGGTTCCTGATCCTGGCTTCGTCTGACTACCCTGCTGGTTCCTGATCCCGGCTTCGTCTGACTACCCTCCTGGTTCCTGACCTCTGGCTTCGCAAGGACTCTGCCTCGGTTTCGCCATCCATTTGGACTTTTGCTTTACAGCTTGATTTTCAATAAAGCCTTCTTATTTTCACTTATCTGTTGTTGTACGTCTGGTTCATGGTTCCGTGACAGTTTAGCAGCGAGTGAGTCAGCAGCCTGGTGCTGTTACAGAGTGGGTTTTTTTTTTTTTTTTTAATCACCTGATTAGAGCCAGAGGCTCTAATAGGCTTAAAAAAAGGGTGGACCCGGGGGGCAGAGCAGTCCGCCCCGAGCCCACCCATTGTGTGACAATAGCGAATGAAAATTCGCTATTGTCACACGGATCCTCCTGGCCAATCAGGAAGCGAGACCCGCTTCCTGATTGGCCGAAAGGTGAACGCATGCCATTGGCCGAGGAGGGGGGCGGGAGGACTCGAGGAGATGCGGGGAACTGAGGAGAAGCAGCCACTGCAGGTAAGTCTCTCTGCATTGAAGGGGGCACGCTGATCTCTCTGCATTGAAAGGGGGCACGCTGGTCATTCTGCATTGAAAGGGGGCACACTGGTCTCTCTGCATTGAAAGGGGGCACGCTGGTCATTCTGCATTGAAAGGGGGCACGCTGGTCACTCTGCATTGAAAGGGGGCACGCTGGTCTCTATGCATTGAATGGGGGCACGCTGGTCTCTCTGCATTGAAAGGGGGCACATTGGTCATTCTGCATTGAAAGGGGGCACGCTGGTCTCTCTGCATTGCAAAGGAGCATGCTAGTCATTCTGCATTGAAAGGGGGCACGCTGGTCTCTCTGCATTGAATGGGGGCACGCTGGTCATTCTGCATTGAAAGGGGGCACGCTGGTCACTCTGCATTGAAAGGGGGAACGCTGGTCATTCTGCATTGAAAGGGGGCACGCTGGTCACTCTGCATTGAAAGGGGGCACGCTGGTCACTCTGCATTGAAAGAGGGCACGCTGGTCATTCTGCATTGAAAGAGGGCACGCTGGTCATTCTGCATTGAAAGGGGGCACGCTGGTCATTCTGCATTGAGAGGGGGCACGCTGGTCATTCAAACTTGTATTTAGATGCATTTTACTTTAATTAAATTAGTATTTTCATAACAAACAATACATGTGCTTAGGGGGTAAGGGTTTCTTTAACTAATCTAGTGGAAGAGACTCGAGTGCTAAAATCCCACGGGTTAGGGGGCGCAAATTACTTGCCTTGCCCCGGGTGCTGGCAACCCACGCTACGCCACTGCTGATAAGTGCTTGTTGTATGACTGCCGCATTATTGCATTTGTCCACAGTTGCATCTGTTATGCAATGCATGTCTTCCATATGTTGCATTCACCTCAATATGTGCAAAGAGAGATCACACAAACACTTATAAGTATAACATTTGATTAAAGTAATGACAGATAGAGATAATAATATTAGAAAATATAACAAGAATACCTAACTAAAGGTGCTGTTTCCACCACAGGTCCCTCTATCATTGTGTGGCCGATGACAAGAATCAGACTCCAAGCTTTTGATAAAGTATATATAGGACTTGAATGTAAGGAAATGGTCAGCTCTCACTGCAGGCAACACTATGACCTATTAAGGACTTGGTCAGTTTGCAGTGACATTCCTTTGGTATGAGTCAGCTACGTTAACCAGGATAACCAGGATATTAGAGGCTTTCTTATATATTTGTGAGTCAACTAGACAACTTTAATAAGGAAATATGAAATATGCAATTTCCCCATCACATAAGCATTAAAGAGAAAATAAATGAGCAAAGTGATAGCATCTGCTGAGAGCCCACTCCTTCAGTAAGATATATTCACCCTACCATTCTCTCTGGCATCCTACCTGCTGCAAGAGTTGACCCTGGGTAAGCTCCAGGATCGGAGCTTACTTGGATGGATGACATTGATGATCCTCCCAACATGGAAGTGTTGGAGTTTGGCAACTGGCCACTCAGGGTTGAACACTATCACATGAGGGAGGTGACATGTCCCCCATACCCAGAGACCTTGCCTCATTCAAGTCCTTTTAGGTTCAAAGCAAGCAAAGCGAAAAGCCCATTTTTAAGGCACAAAGCTATCAGTGGCGGCTGGTGCATATCGGGCGCAGGGGCGCTGCCCCCCATCCAAGCTTCTGGCCCCCTAATCTACATGCGGGGTGCAGGACACACGGATTTCAATGGGGCTTTTTTTTTAACCATGTGATTAGAGGCAGAGGCTCTCACAGGCTAAAAAAAAGGGTGGGCTCGGGGCGTAGAGCAGTTGTTTGACAATAGCGAATGAAAATTCGCTATTGTCACACGGATCCTCCTCCTGGCCAATCAGGAAGTGGGTTCTGAGACCCATTTCCTGATTGGCCAAAAGGAGAAGCCATGTCATTGGGCATGGAGGAGGAGAAGGGAGGAGATGCAGAAGACAGGGGGAAGAAGCCGCCGCCACCGTCGCTGATGTCCAGGCAGGGTAAGGGATCCAGTCCTGTCCTCCTGTCCTGGGGTCCTGTCCTGCTGTTGGGCGGGGGTGTGCTGCCTGCTGTGTTCCGGGGGGGGGGGTGTATGGTGCGGTCTGTCTGCCGCCCCCCCCCCGACCCATGGAGCACCAGCTGCCACTGAAAGCTATTCTAAATAAATGTAAAGGAGTACTGTTTTTAAAAAGCAGTGATAGGATTGTGGTTATATTATCATTATAGCCATTTAGGAAACATTTGAAAACCTTTCCATAAAAATCTACAGCCAGTACATTTATCAGGGCTGCATCTCTAACAGGCAAAAATACATATATGGTGGTTTACATTTTTGAGTCTTCTTCGCAGGCCCAGCAGGTCTTTGCTATCATACTAACTAGATGACAGCTAGCTAACAAAACTGACAGAAGCAGTGCCGTGTTTCATTCCAAAACTGAGTTTACTTTTGTGGATAGGCCTGTAAAACTACAATACAATCACATAAACTGAGGTTACAATATGCTTTTACACATCTTTTCAAATGCATATAATAAACATATTTTTTTTTGCAGACAGCCCACCTTATAATCCCACAGCAAATACATAGCAATATAATCCAAACATACCATAACAATTTAACAAGCAATAAATCAACTTCCTGCTTCCTGATTCTTTTCAGAAAGAAATAGGCAGCAATTGCAGTGAACAAACAATATATTGCTCCCTAATCAACACAATAATATTAAGATATACAGTACACTCCCGTCTGGTATAAATATATACCTATGAATTACCATAACATTTAACTAGATAACTGGAAAAGAATGACCAAATCTGAGACAGGTTGGAGGTATAGTTTAGCAGTCCCGTGATTAATGATTTTAACCTCTACTTTGCAAACTTTGCTGTCACCACTGTGAATGGCTTTTATATTAAGACCCACTGGCCATACATTGCGCTTTGCTTGATGGTTTTTCAACAAAACAAGCCTGCACAACGGCATATGTCAGCGGTGTGAGGAGTTTTATTTAATGCAGAGTATTACAGCCACAAATAAGGTCTGGATGGTCAAAACATGTTGACTCATTTATGACTTACATAGTTACATAGTTACATAGTTTGTGAGGTTGAAAAAAGACATCAGTCCATCCAGTTTAACCTATGATGTGTGCGTGTGTTTGTTGTTAACCGTACATTGTATACCCCTGTATGTTGTGGTCTTTAAGGTGCCCATCTAATAGTTTTTTTAAACTATTGATGCTCCCTGCTGATACGACTGTTTGCAGAAGAGAATTCCACATCCTTACTGCTCTGACAGTGAAGAACCCCTTACGTATTTTAAGGTTAAACCGCCTTTCCTCTAGTTTTAGTGAGTGGCCGCGTGTCTTATTGTATTCCCTTTCTCTGAATAGTTTGTTCCTAATGCTAGGGTCTCCAGTACAGTATTTGTACATTGATATCATATCCCCCCTCAATCGTCTCTTCTCCAGAGAGAATATGTTCAGTGCCTGTAGTCTTTCCTCATAGCTGATGTCTTCCATTCCCCTAATTATTTTTGTTGCCATTCTCTGGACTCTCTCTAGTTCCAGCACATCCTTCCTGTGGACCGGTGCCCAGAACTGGACAGTATACTTCAGATGTGGCCAGACCAGAGTCTTGTAGAGAGGGAGAATAATCTTTTTATTTCTGGAGTGAATCCCCTTTTTTATACATCCCAGTATTCTGTTGGCTTTGCTTGCAGCGGCTTGGCATTGCATGCCACTGCCAAGCCTGTTGTCTACCAGTACCCCCAGGTCCTTTTCCATCTTAGACTCACCCAGAGGTTTCCCCCCCAGTGAGTACCTTGCTTTCTGGTTTCTGGCACCCAAGTGCATTACTTTACATTTTTCAACATTAAACCTCATCTGCCATGTAGTTGCCCACCCCATTATTTTGTTCAGGTCCGCTTGTAAGGTTTCCATATCCTGCATAGAAGATATTGGCATGCTTAGTTTAGTATCATCCGCAAATACTGAGATTGTACTAGATATCCCCTCCTCTAGATCATTTATGAATAAATTAAACAGGATTGGCCCCAGGACAGAACCTTGGGGGACCCCACTTTCCACACCCGCCCAATCCGAGTACTCCCCATTAATTACCACCCTTTGCACTCTCCCCTGGAGCCATTTCTCTCCAGGTACTCACCTTATGGTCCATACCTACCTTCCTTAGTTTGAACAGTAAGCGTTTGTGGGGAACAGTGTCAAAGGCCTTTGCAAAATCCAGATACACCACATCCACAGGCTTACCTTTATCTAGGTGGCAGCTCACTTCATCATAGAAGGTTAATAGATTGGTTTGGAAAGAACGATTTTTCATGAATCCATGCTGATTACTACTAATACCATTTTCATTACTAAAGTCTTGTATGTGGTCCCTTAGCATCTCCTCCAAAATTTTGCAGACTACTAATGTTAGGCTGACCAGCCTATAGTTACCCGGGATATTTCTTGGCCCTTTTTTAAATATTGATACCACGTTGGCTTTTTTCCAATCAGCTGGCACCATACCCGTCTGTAAACTATCCTTAAAGATCAAGAATAATGGTCTGGCAATCACTTGGCTGAGCTCTTTAAGAACCCTCGGGTGCAAGCCATCCGGTCCCGGTGATTTATTTATGTTAAGTTTGTCTAGTTTAGTTCTAAGTCTATCTTCTGTTAGCCATGGCGGTACTTCCTGAGGTGTATTATTTAGTTTGGTCTTACAAGCTGGGTTAGTGTAGCCCTCCAATTCTTTTGTCAAGACTGAAGAGAAGAAATTATTTAACACTACCGCCTTTTCTCTGTCCTCTGTGGCCAAATCTCCTTTGTCGTCTTTTATGGGGCCAATGTGTTCTGGCCTCACTTTCTTACTGTTTATATACTTAAATAATTTCTTGGCGTTCCTTTTACTCTCCTCCGCTATATGTCTCTCATGTTATATTTTAGCCGCCCTGATTTCGTCTTTACATTTCTTATTACACTCTTTGTAATGCTTGAATGCTGCCAATGACCCCTCAGTCTTGCATTTTTTGAAGGCCTTTTCTTTAGCATTTATATGCATTTTATGTTGGAGTTTAGCCATCCAGGGTTTAGTTTTGCTCTTTTAAATGTATTTCCCTTTGGAATGCACTGGCCAATCCCTTTGTTAAGTATGCTCTTGAAGCACTCCCATTTTTCCTCAGTGTTCTTTGTTCCCAGGGTTCTATCCCATTTGATATTTTCTAGCAGCGAGCGCAGTTTTGGGAAATTGGCTCTTTTGAAATTCAGTGTTCTTATATTACCCTTGTGTTTCCTATTACTATGATTAATACTAAAACTAAAAACTTCCGGTTCCGGCGCCGGATGCTGTAGCCGCGTCTTCCCTCGGCTCCCTCGGCAGGACTTAAAAATCGGCATAAAAAACTCAGCCCCGCGCCTCCACGAACGCCGGCACTGCTCTCCGCCACCCCCGGCACCCCTACCATGGACAAATTTCTGGAGAAGCCCGGATCGCGAGCGCCGCCGGGCCCTCCGCAAATTGAGGCCGCGGTCTCGGCCTACCCGCCGGAAGTGGCGGAAGCCCCAGGTATGGACACATCAGCTCCCGCACCAGCCGCGGTGCCCACCCTGGGGGACCCACAGTCTGATCGGATTGCTCAGACAGTAGTCGCCCTCCTTTCCCCCACAATCACCACTGCGGTACAGACAGCGGACCATGCCCTTAGGCTGCAAGATGTGGAACACAGGGTCTCTAACATTGAGGAAGAGATTTACCAGTCCCACCACTTCGAGCAAAATCAGGATAAAACCAATCAATTTATTATGCAGAAGTTGGAGGACTTAGAGAACAGATCCAGAAGGAGTAATCTCCGTTTTATTGGGATCCCTGAGACCATGCCTCCCTCCGCCATCCCCGAGTTATGTGCCAAGAAAATTCCAGAAGCTCTGGGTATTCAGGGTGTGTGTGTAGTGGAGAGGGCACATCGCATGGGAATGCTGTCATCTGATCGCCCCACCCCGCGACTGATCATTGCAAAATACCTTAACTATGCCGATAAATCGGCGATTCTTCAGCGATTCCGACAGTCCAAATCCTTCCAGCTCGACGGGATGAAGATCCTCATTTTTGCTGATTACTCGGTGGAGGTGGCCAAAAAGCGCAAAGCTTTCCAGTCTGTCTGTTCAAAACTTCACCATGCGCAGATCAAATTTACTTTGGCATATCCAGCCACCCTTCGCCTGCGATCCCCATCCGGCGAACAACTGTCCTTCCAGGACCCCTCGGAAGCGGAATCCTTTCTGCGCTCCCAGCATTTGGATGATCCTGGTTCTTTTGCATCTAAACCCTCCTCAGTCCCTCGCCCTTTCGATCAATGGAGCCCCCGCAAAGACTCTCCTAAGCGGCAAAGATATTCGGAGGCGGTGTCAGGTCATCACTCGCATCCGCCACGCTGATCTCTTCAGACAGTAAGATCTAGACTGTACCTGTCTTACACGTAATTTCAGGGATGTTTCTGGGCGCTGACCCACTGTATTTTTGCAGTAAGGGTCGTCGTGGGCAGCCTAAGGTACATCCACTGAAATTGGTTTGCACGCCGCAATGCGGCCGATTTGTTGTTACTTGTATGCATTCCTGCAATTCCTTACCTTTAAAGTTTTTTTTTTTTTTTCTTTCGTTTAATTTTACTGTTATGCTATATCCGGCCTTCTACTGTTTACGAATGCTGTTTATGTGGCCCCCCCGGGTGGACCCCGTCTAGGCTAATCCACTCCTGATGCCATTCATCTGATCATGGCGCTGGGGGAGGGCAGTCGCATGGACCTGCCTTAGTCTGGCCAAGGGTTAGTCGCCCCCCCACATTACAGCGTCCGGAAAAAAGTGAAGTCGCAAAATGTGCTCGCATGTTTTTCATGTTGTCTGCTATGGATATAATTCTGTTGTTTCTCCTATCCTTCCCATACTGCCCTGGATCCACGGTTGGATCCTTCTACCCCCCCTCCATGTCACCTGTCAGTATTATCCAATCCGCCCGCGGTCACATTTGGACTGCAGATCCCTGCCTCGGCCCCTTTACCTTTTGTCACCTTCATAATACCGATTACACACCCCTCTTTATTTAAACCTCCATGAAAGTAATTTCCTGGAATGTTAGGGGTTTGAGATCCCCCATCAAGAGGATGAAGATTCTGAGACACCTTAAGCGGCTTGGAGCCGACATCGCCCTCATCCAAGAATCGCATCTACCGGCGGAAGATTTTTTTCGCATGCGAAAGTTGTGGGTGGGTGAGGTTCTTGGATCGGCGGCGATGGGGCGTAGAGCCGGAGTGCTTATACTGATCTACAAGCGTCTCTCCTGCGACGTTTTGTCCCACAACACTGACGACCAGGGTAGTTTTATTTCCGCTCATATCAAACTCGGTAATAGAGAGCTTTTGCTGTCAAATGTATATGCTCCCAACAGCCCTGATCAGCCTTTTTACCGGGACCTGTCCTCTTTTCTTCTCCGCTCACCGACGGTCCCTCACATGATCGGCGGCGACTTCAATACCACCATGGACCCTCTACTAGACAAATCGAACGGTAGGCACGGTGCCCCGCGTCGATCTACGCCGTCGGTCTCTCCCTTAGCTGCACTGGTAGAATCCCTGGGCCTATCGGATATTTGGCGTCTTTCTCACCCCTCTGATAGGGATTATACTTTTTACTCCCATCCACATAATGTTTTTACGCGTATCGATTACTTTTTTTGCTCTGACCATATTACCCCGCGGATGGAAGACCCTACAATCCACGACATTGTCATCTCCGACCATGCTCCTATATCACTGACGCTAGACAGAGTGAGTCCCCTCTCTGGAGATTCCCTGGCTATCTCAACAAAAACGCAGACTTTCGCTCCTACTTAACCACTTCCATACCGAGTCATGTAAAATGACGTCGGCAAAGTGGTTGTCTAGATCCGGGCCGCCGTCATATGACGTTGGCCCGTTCTAGCAGCCAGTGCGCGCCCCCGGCGGCGCGCAGCGGCGCGATCAGGGATGAGGCTCGTCCCTCGGACATAGCCCATCCCTGATCAAGGTAAACAGCCAATAGAAATTAGCTGTTTACCACGTGATCGGCTGTGTCAATCACAGCCGATCACATGAGCGGCTCCAGCACGAGCCGCTCGTTCTCTCTGCAATGCGCGCCCCCGGGGGCGCGCAGAGCAGTGATCGGGGACAGAGTCGATCCCCGATCTAGGTAAAGAGCCAATGAAATTGGCTCTTTACCACGTGACCGACTGTGTCCAATCACAGCCGGTCACAAATGTCAACAGAGAACACGGTAACTAGCTGTCACCGTGTTCTCCTCCTCACACACTGATCCTGTGTGAGGAGGAGATTGTGGTAACAGCTAGTTACCAACTACAGTGCACCCTAAACACACTGATTGCCCCCCCCCCCAATAAAGAGCACCTGTCACTAGCCCATCAAAGCACCTGTCACTAGCCCATCAAAGTACCTGTCACTAGCCCATCAAAGTACCCGAGTACCTGTCACCAGCCCATCAGGCCATCAGGTACTCAGATGACAGGTACTTGGGTACTCTGATGGGCTGGTGACAGGTATTCGGGTACTCTGATGACAGGTACTCAGGTACTCTGATGACGGATACTCCGATGACAGGTACTCGGGTACTCTGATGACAGGTACTCGGGTACACTGATGACAGGTACTCGGGTACTCTGATGACGGGTACTCGGGTACTCTGACGGGTACTCGGGTACTCTGATGACGGGTAATCGGGTACTCTGATGACGGGTACTCGGGTACTCTGATGACGGGTACTCTGATGACGGGTATTCGGGTACTCTGATGACAGGTACTCGGGTACTCTGATGACGGGTACGCAGGTACTCTGATGACGGGTACTCGGGTACTCTGATGATAGGTACTCGGGTACTCTGATGACAGGTACTCGGGTACTCTGATGACGGGTACTCGGGTACTCTGATGACAGGTACTCGGATACTCTGATGACAGGTACTCGGGTACTTTGAGTACCTGTCAACAGAGTACCCGTCATCAGAGTACCTGAGTACCTGTCACCTACCCATCAGAGTACCCGAGTACCTTCCACCTGCTCATCAGAGTACCTGACGCCTGAAGTACCCGAGTACTTGCCGCCTGCTCATCAGTACCCATCACTACTCATCAGTACTCATCAGTACCTATCACGTATCAGTACTGATCATCAGTACCCATCAGTACAGTATCACCTATCAGTATCAGTACTACTCATCAGTACCTATCACCTGCCTGTCACCTGCCCATCAGAGTACCCGAGTACCTGTCACCTGCCTATCTGAGTACCCGAGTACCTGCCACCAGCTCATCAGTACCAGAGTACCTGTCACCTGCCCAACAAAGTACCCGAGTACCTGTCACCCTTCATACAGCCACCATGTCCAAGTCCAAAAAGGTTTATATACGTCCTCCGTTTAAACCTAAATACCGGTGTTATGACAGCAGTTAGCTGCCATAACCCTGGTATTTTTTTAAACGGTGGACGGTTGGCTTTCCGATAAGGGTGGTCCCAGCGGCGGATTCGCCGTGGGATCACCCTTCCGGGATGGCGGAAGAGGCCACCCCCCCCTCCCACCGCGTTCCGGTCCTTTTCCCCGCTTACCGGACCCGCCGGCAGCGGGGAAAACGATCCGGTCCCGGATCCTCACAGACAGGATGTCGAGTGAGGGCAAGCTTGCCCTCACTTGACTCTATGGTCTTGGAGGACCGGAGCTACGGAAAATGTTGTTGCCTAGCAACCGGTTTAAAGGTCCTTTTTTTTTTTTTTCATTTTATATAATAATTTTTTTTTTTTTTTCTATCTTTTAGTGTACTTGTGAGATCTGAGGACTTTTTGACCCCAGATCTCACAAAAAAGAGGTCCTGTCGTGCCTATTTCTATTACGAGGAATATTTACATTTCTTTTAATAGAAATAAAAATGATCATTTTTTTTTTTTTTTAAACGGTGTAAAAATAAAAAATAATAAATAAAATAAATAGTAAAAAAAAAAAAATTAAAGCGCCCTGTCCCCGTTAGCTCGCACGCAGAAGCGAACGCATACAGAAACCCCGCCCACATATGTTCAAACCACACATGTGAGGTATCGCCGCGATCATTAGAGCAAGGGGAATAATTTGAGCCCTAGAGATCCTCTGTAACTCAAAGATGGCAACCTGTAGAAATTTTTAAATTGTCGCCTATGGGGATTTTTAAGTACCAAAGTTTGTCGCCATTCCGTGAGCGTGCGCAATTTTGAAACATGACATGTTGGGTATCTATTTACTCGGCGTAACATTATCTTTCACATTATGGAAAAAAATTGGGCTAACTTTACTGGTTTCTTATTTTTTAATTAAAAAAAGTGAATTTTTTCCAAAAAAAATGCGTTTGGAAGACCGCTGCGCAAATACGGTGTGATAAAAAATATTGCAATAATCTCCATTTTATTCTCTAGGGTCTCTGCTAAAAAAAAATATATAATGTTTGGGGGTTCTAAGCAGTTTTCTAGCAAAACAACTGATTTTAGCTTGTAAACACCAAATGTCAAAAATAGGCCTAGGCAAGTGGCTAGGATGCATGATGATGCTCCTTGGATGTTAGGCCCCTCTATATGGCTAGGCTGTGAAAAAGTCTCACACATGTGGTATTGCCATACTCAGGAGGAGTGGCAGAATGTATTTTGGGGTGTCATTTTTGCTGTGTACATGCTATGTGTTAGGAATATCCTATAAATTGACAACTTTGTGTAAAAAAAAAAAGTTTTCATTTTTTCCCACATTTTCCAAAAACCTGTGGAAAAAAATGATATGTTCAAACGACCCATAATGCCTCATAGAATATACGTTGGAGTGTTTGCTTTCCAAAATGGGGTCATTTTGTGGACTTTTCCATTGTATTGGTGCTCTAGGGCCTTGAAAAGTGTGATAGGTAGTAAGAAAGTTTTATGTGTATTTATGCTCCTAGAACGCCTGAATGTGCTTCTTGGACGTGGAGTCTCTTTTTGTGGCCAGGCTGTGTAAAAGTCTCACACATGTGGTATCGTCATACTCGGAAGGAGTAGCAGAATGTATTTTTGGGTGTAATTTTTTCTGTGTACATGCTATGTGTTAGAAATAGCTTATAAATTGACAACTTTGTGGGAAAGAAAGGAAAAAAAAATGTTTTTCTTCATTTTCCCAAGAATTGTGGGAAAAAATTACAACTTCAAAAAACTCACCATGCCTCTTACTAAATACCTTGGACTGTCTACTTTACAAAAAGGGGTAATTTGGTCGGTATTTGTACTGTCCTGACATTTCAGGGCCTCAAGAAAGGAGATAGGCAGTCAGTACATCTGGTGTGATCAATTTTCAGTAATTGGTACCATAGCTTCTAGACTCAATAACTTTCACACAGACTAAATAATATACACTAATTTGGGTTAATTTTACCAGAGACATGTAGCAGTATACATTTTGGCCCAAATGTATGAAGAAAAATTAATTTTTTGCAAAATTTTATAATTGAAACTTAAAAAAAGTGTTTTTTTTTTCAAAATTTTTGCTCTTTTTTTGCATATATCACGAAAAAAAAAAAACCCAGTTGTGATCAAATACCACCAAAAGAAAGCTCTATTTGTGTGAAAAAAATGATAAAAATTTTGTTTGGTTACAGTGTAGCATGACTGAGCAATTGTCATTCAAAGTGTGAGAGTGCTGAAAGCTGAAAATTGGTCTGGGCAGGAAGGGTGTCTAACTGCTCTGTATGGAAGCGGTTAACCCAAGCCTGGTCCGAATACTCTGCAGACAACGCCCTCCACGTCTCTGACCCTAACCTTTTCTGGGAGGCCGGTAAGGCCTTCCTGAGATGAAAAATTATCTCCTATGCCTCGGCATACAAAAAATCGACTAACAAGCAATATCGTTTAGCTAGTGAACGCCTACGCTGTGCCCAACAGGATCTCCTCTCACATGACTCCTTTGACCTGTGGGCAGACAAACTCGAGCATCTGAAACACGCACACTTTTCGGCCACCTTACACAAATTTGGCAACAAGGCAGGGAAGTTGCTCTCGAGACTCTGCGGTGCCCCCTATAAACCCACCCATATCATCTCTCTTAGAGACCACACGGGTACGGTTAACTGGACCCCTCCAGTGGTGAAAAGTATAATACACAAGTTCTACACCTCTCTATACTCCTCTGACACCTTTGATGCTGCCCAAGCCAAATTTTTCCTGGATAAGGTGACGCTCCCCGCAGTCTCCACAGGCCACCTGGAAATGTTGAATGCTCCTATCTCTCTCTTGGAAATCCAGACCACCATTAAAAATTTAGCCCCCAATAAGGCTCCTGGTCCGGATGGCCTTACAGGTGACTTTTATAAAACCGCTTTGGATAGCGTGGCGCCCACTTTACTGGAGGTTTACTCTTCCATCTGGTCGGGCGGTTCCTATCCCCCTACCGGTAACCAGGCGGTGATTAATCTTCTGGCCAAGAAAGGCAAAGACCCCCTAGAACCTGGATCCTATAGACCAATATCCCTTCTGAATCTAGATGTTAAGATCTTGTCTAAGATTGTTGCATCTAGACTGGCCCAAATCATGCCCTCTTTGATACACCCAGCACAGTCGGGCTTCACCAAGGGCAGATCAGCTGCCTCTAACCTCCGCAAAGTGCTGTTAGCCCTGGACCAGGCTAGAGTTCAGTCGGTGGAGGACCTGGCGATCATAACCCTGGACGCGGAGAAAGCCTTTGACAACATTTACTTTGAATGGCTGTCGATGGCTCTTACAGCCTTTGGCTTCTCTGGTCCTTTCACACATGTTGTCAAAGCCATGTATGCTTCTCCAGCGGCCAGGCTCTGGGTGGCCGGGTCCCTCACCAAAGAATTCAGTCTATATAAGGGCACGAGACAAGGCTGCCCCTTATCCCCGTTGCTCTTTAACTTAGCCCTGGAACCCCTCTCCAGATACCTCCTTGAAGTGGCCCCACTCCATGGGATTAGAATCGGCTCCCAAGAACTCCGCATATCTCTTTTTGCGGACGATATACTTATTTTTACCCGTAACCCCGCCTCAGATATGCGCACCATCATCTCTATTTTTGATCGATTTAAAACCTGCTCGGGCCTTAGAGTTAATTATACAAAAAGTGAAATTCTCCCTTTAGGCCCCCACCCCACTCCAGCTTGGGCATCTTCCTCCCCTTTTACTTTGGCGTCCTTGCATATAACCTACTTGGGTATAAAAATTGGCAAACTTCCTTCTTCCATCTATACCCTGAACTATCCCCCACTTTTTAAGAAACTCTGCCAAGAACTTGATAGTTGGATGGATCTGCCTCTTTCGCTCTTGGGTCGGTGTCACTTGGTTAAGATGGTCAGTTTTGCCCGACTTTTATATCCGATGCAAACAATTCCTCTGCTGATTAAACATAAGGACATTAAACAAATTAATAAAGCCATTTCTAAATTTCTTTGGAAGGGTAAAGGACCACGTATCTCTTTTCATAAACTACACCTTCCCAGGAGCGAAGGGGGCATAAACCTGCCAAATGTTAGGCTTTATAATCTCCCTTGTTTGCTCAGAATAGCCTTGGACTGGGTCTCTAAAACATCACAATACTCTAATTATGCATTAGAATCACAGATGTCAACACCCTACTTACTATCAGCACTACTGCACACCAATTGGAAATCTATGCCACCCCATCTTCAGCATAACATCTTGTTGAGAGACACAGTGATAGCGTGGAGAGAAACCAGGAAGCTGCTCCACCTCCCCCTACATGTCTCCAAACATTTGCCAATATTGGGAAACCCGGACTTTTTACCAGGTCTGCACTCCAAAGTTTTTAGACTGGTCCCGAAGGGGTCTGGTGAACTTCTCCGACATGTGCGACCCCTATTTAGGAACACCATTGGCGACCAAAGTCCTACTGGATCGCTTTCATCTGCCAGCGTCCCAGACCTTTTCTATCCTCCAATGCTTCAGCTTTCTTCACCCCTCTCACAAGGAATCCCTCCGGAGGTTTCAGGACCCTCTCACAGACCCACTCCTGGCCACGGGAAAGTAAGGTATATCGGATATCTACAAACCGTTTCAACAACTGTCTTCTTACCGACACGCCTCCTCTTCAGCAACCAACTGGACCAAGGACTTCCCGATAAAGGACATGGTACATAAGATCTTTGAGGGCTACAGAAAGACTTTACGTCTGACACCCAATGAAGCCTGGAGAGAAACTCAGCTAAAAATCCTTCATAGAGCACATATCCCTTTCCTCTCCACCAAAGACAATCCACAAGGCAGTATATGCCCGTACTGCAAAGCTAACAGGCCCAGCCTCCACCATCGTTTTTGGGCATGTTCGTATATATCCGTCTTTTGGGACCAAGTGCTCTCTTTCATTAAAAGTATCACCCTCATCCAGCTCCCAAAAGACCCTCCTCATATTTGGATATTGGGACAAACAACTTCAGATATGGACAGACCGTTCACCACCACACCCTCGTTTGTGGATTCTTACGTGTTTACTTGTGGCTCGTAGAGCTATCCTTGCTAATTGGATTTCTCCGGTGAGCCCCTCTCTATCGCAGATCTCTCAGGAATTACAGAATCTTCTCCTCAAGGACCGTCTCAATACGGATTTTAATCTTGAATCATCCTCTGATCGCTTTAATCTTAAATGGCAGGACTATCAGAAATCGCTGCCCAGGGATGTGACCTCTGACCCCGTCAATACAACTTTTCGGTACACGCTCCCTGGTCAGGATTAGTAGCAATAAGCAGGTTGGGTTTATTGTCTAATCTCCATCCGACCCCCCCCCCCCCCATTGTCCTACTCCTTGTTCCAGGTTTTGCCCTTCCTCCTCCTCCCACTAGTGGGTTACACTTTTTAGGGGTTTACTATGATCCATCCAACTAGGATTCTAGTATGTTTGCATTGTTGTACCGACCCTATAATGTTGTTATGATTTATTCCTGCATGCAACCTCCTGAGGCTCTTGCCCCTACTTTACAGTTATTGAAAAAATTGTTGTTCACCATTTTCCTGCATTTCCTATGTATCGTGGATTTGTTTTCAATAAAATTTGTGGAAAAAAAAAAAATACTAAAACTAATTGACCTATGGTCATTGTTTCCTAAGTTTCCCCGTATTTCTATATCCGTGAGCAGGTCTGTATTATTGGTAATCAGTAGGTCAAGTACCGCATTGTTTCTTGTCCGGGCATTCACCATCTGACCCAAGAAATTGTCCTGCAAAACATTTAGGAACTGCCGAGCCTTGGCTGAATGCGCGGTTCCTTCTGCCCAGTCTATATCTGGATAATTAAAGTCCCCTATTATAATGACATTTCCCATCCTTGCTGCCAATCCTATCTGTGAAAGGAGGTCCGCCTCCCCCTCCTCCCTCTGACTATAGCATACGCCAAATATTACCTTCCCCACAGTGCCTTCCCTTTGAAGTTCTACCCATAGGGATTCTACCTCGTCCATAGCTCCATTATTAATTTCATCCCTCATATTTACCTGTACACTGTTCTTAATATACAGACATACCCCTCCCCCTTTTTTACCTTCTCTGTCTCTGCGATAAAGGGAATACCCCTGAATGGTCGCCATCCAGTCATGAGAGCTGTCGAACCACTTCCCTGTTATCCCCACAAAATCTAAGTACTCCTCAAACATCAGCTCCAGCTCTCCCATCTTGTTGGCCAGGCTTCTGGCATTGGTATACAAACCTCGTCATTTTGACCGGTTGCATATATCCTCATTTGATGTTTTTAGGCTGCTCTTGTGATTTTTCCCCATACCCACCTTGGGTTTAGGAGCTCTGAACACCCTACCGTGTTTGTGCCCTCTGAATCTTGCTCTCCACTGCCTAATTCTACATCTGTACCCTCCCCCCCCATCACCTAGTTTAAAAGCCCCTCTAACTTTATGGCCATGACTGACATAACATGTTGACATCTTGACTCATTTATGACTGTTAAAAGAAAGTGCAGGAATGGCAAAAAAAAAAATCTGTAGCCTAGATGACTACAGTACTGATGCCAGCTGCCCTCCCCCTCCCCCCAGATCTACCCAGAGAATTGAGTGATCAAACACTGCTGATCATTTAGTTCTCCCCCTCCCCTCTGAGAAGAGAGCTGTGACTGTCAGTCACCGGCTCTCTGCTCTTCCCCTCCAGTGCTCACTGGAGCACTGGGCTGTTGATTGGTGGTGGGGGGGGGGGCATGGCTCAGGCTCTCAGCGGATCACTGAAAGGCTGAGCCAGCTGCCGGTCCAGCCATCTGCATGGATCAAGACTTTATGGTCGGGACCATTTTTAGGAGCCTGGATTGGCTAAGTGACATCAGTCAACAGTGGACTTTAGCCTGCTGGCAGCTGAAAACAGGTTACAGGCGTGAAGAATGAACTGCACTCTTGTGATTCATAGGAGAAGTATAGCCAAAATAGCTTTGGCTTTACTTCGCCTTTAAATAGAAAATCCAAATCACATGTGCAAGGGTACAATACAGAAGGTGGGGCGGAGCAAGCAATCACAGTTTCTATTTACCATGTTTGCTTGGAGGTACATGTCAGTCATGTATAAGGCCTGAATCGCTGAAACATGTTGACTTATATGTGGCTGTAATACTCTGCATTAAACAAAACCCATCACGCCACTGACATATTCCATCGTGCGGGCTTCTTTTTCTGTATCAAGTGTTCAAGAGGTCTAAGCAACCATTTTGCCAGAGTCCTCAGAGCTGAACAAGATGATTAAGGGAGGTAGTAGCAATGCATGCTTTTCTTCTATTTTGAACAAAATGAGGTCTCCTATTTGAACATTTGGTTTCTCCTCTTTCCACTTTCTTCTTGTTTAGAGGGATGACAAATTCTTTTGCTTCCAGTGTTTCTAAAAGTTTCTGAACTTTGTTCTTGTAAAGGTCTTTCAAAGTGAACTTACCAGGTGGCGCTAATACTGCACAAGGCTTCTGAGTCAAGAGCATTGTTGGTGTAAGAATTTCTGGTCTCTCAGAATCTGCTGAAATGGAAACCAATGGCCTAGCATTCAATATGGCTGTAACTTCAGTCATCAATGTAGTAAGGACTTCATGTGACAATCAAGTGTTTTGTTTTGCACCAACATTGGGTCTAGAATACGCCTACCTATGCCATTCATTCTCTCCCAAACTCCTCCCAAATGAGATGCGTGGAGGGCATTGAAAGTTCAAGTGCATCTCTAAACTAGAAGTCAATTTTGGATCTCAAGATCTTCTGAGTCAATTTGGAGTTCCTTGCAAATTTATACCTTTGTTGGATCAGAATTTCTTGACTGGTCCACAGAGAGAAAGAAATCCTCTTAAGGAATTTTTAAAGCTTGAAGATGACATTGATTTAAGCACTTCCAAATTAATTGCTCTAGTACTTAAACAAGTGAACATCACATCCCATCATTTGATCTCTGTAAAGTGTGCAAGATTTTACATTCCAAGGCCCGAAAACATCAAATCCTACATGTGAGAATAGAAGGCCTATGGTAAGTCTGTCTGGTGGGAGATCTAACATTTTCTGTTCCTGCACTCTTCCTCTCTTAATACACTAAACAACAATAGAAATACATTTTTAGCTCCAATGATCTATAAGCCTGCAGAACGTAACACACCTTCACTAGGATGATAACCTTGATGTGCTACCTCATGATAGCCATGGTAGTGTCTGGCTAAGAGAGTGGCTATGTGAGGTTGGCTGGAATTACAAAGGGTGTTTCTCATTCTTGGCTGTGTCTGAATTGTACAAATGCCCTCCTACTCTTATTAGATTATATTTGCTGATTATTGGGCTCAAGCATTTGATTGGGCTTTGATCAGTGATTTGTTTTCTCTTCAACAAAGATTTTATCTCTTTTAAAAACATCTCTTGTTAGACACATTTAATATTGACCATGTCTGCTTGCGAGAAATCTGATGGATGACATAACCTTTTGCAGCAGTGCCAGCCTTTAAATAAATCTATTTTAGTGTTCCTGGAAAAGGAATTATTAATGTGAAATTTACCTCTCACCAGAGACTTCCAATTTGAGAATCTGACAAATCTATGTGAGCCTAACTGATGTTCATGCACTTCAGCTTCCAAGACCATCACTTCAGGCCTGATCTCACAATTTGGTTAAATAAGGTCCAATGCATTGGCTTCAGGTTTATCACTGCATATCAAGTTGTATGTGCATGATGTAAGAAATATGGGCATGAGAACCAGTTGATATGTTTCAGAGCTGAAAGCTCATGAGCTGCTTGAATTAATCTGGTACTATGATCTGCTGGGTTTTGACTAGTGGTAACGTAATGCTACTAATCTGGATTAGTGAATTTTCTAATGCGGATTATCCTGTTGGAGGCATAAACATACAATCTTCTGAATTTCTAAACTATTATGAATATAACCTAAGACAATTTGGCTATCAGTGTAGTATTCAACTGCATCAGGCTCAGAGTCCATTACCTCAAGAATCAGTTATGCTAGCTCAACTGACAAATATACTGCACGTAAGTCTAAACATGGCACTGTGTGGCTGGTCTTGGAGCTAGTTCAGATTTTCCCATAATAAAGCCTACATGACATTGACCATTACTGACTGTGACCCTGAGTTATGCTAAAGCTGTTATCACCACAGTAGAGGCATCAGAAAAATACAGACCTCTCTTCGCACTGTAGATGTTACTTACACTTGCGCATAGGATTTGGGAATAATGAGATCTTCAAGATAAATCAAGTCTTCTGTCCATGATCTCCACTGAGTTCCACTATCTGGCGAGATTGGGGAGCTCCAGTCACATTGATCTATTGAACTCACTCAAACTGAGGCTTTACCTTGCATAGCTATTGGTGCTGCAAACACATGTGGATCGTAAAGAATGTTTACTGTGGCTAGGGTAGGTCTTTGTGTGTATAGCTTTGCCTCTCTGTAAAACCGACAGTCTGTAGATTCCAACTTACTCCTCAACTCAGTTGAAGGGGCAGAGGATCGACAGCTAGAACAAGGTCTTTTATCTCTTTAGCACTGCCATCTGCAGGAAATGCTTCCATTACTGAGCTTCTATCCGATGCCACCTTATGTAGCTTGAGATTTAATTCTGCAAGCATCTCCCTAGTTCTCTGTAGGAGACTGACTGCTTTGGCTTTAGTAGGCACAGAAGGAAGTCCATCATCTATGTAGAAATTTCTTAAAATGAACTGTTTTACTCCTTCTGCATACTCACGCTCTTCCTGCTTAGCAATTTGTTTATTTCCAAAGACATGTACTTTCATTCTGAACTCTGTAATTTATTTTTAAGATCATTGTCTTGAAATCAAAGGAACCTCAAGTAGTTGCAGTGATCTTCTCTAACCATGAAAGAGTAAAACATTTGCTGGACATCAGTAGTAACTGCAATTTGCTCTTTTTGGAAACATATAAGGACACAGCAGTGTATTATTGAAATCAGGGGTGCTAGGAAGTATGTCATTCAATGAAATACTTTCGTACTGAGCACTGCAATAAAAACTACTCTGATCTGCCCTGGTTTTTGAGGGTGATAGATGCCAAAGATTGGTAGATGCCAACTTTCCCCACCTGGTCACTTGGTTTCAATGGTGGGGCAGGTTCTGCTTGGCCATGATCAAGGATATTTTGCATAAAGTTAACAAAATGTTCTTTCATTTTAGGTTTACTTACAAAGAGAGCAAAGAGAGCAAGGAGTCTCTTCTGTGCCTGCTCCCTGTTGCTTGGCACTGTTTGATAAGGAGTATGTGAGGGAGAAGAGGAACGTTGGAATACTACTCAGTACCATTAAGCCAAGGTGTATTAGCTTTGCAAGAATAAATCACCTGTAATGATGGGTGTCATACATGTGTGGATGTTGCTGCATTATGTAAATCTATTCATTTAGTTCTTTACATTCTAGAAAGGGGTGCCTTAAGAATATACAAAATTTTAAAGGATGCCTTGACTGAAAAAATTTTGAGACACACTGTGCTACATCAACAGACATTTCCTTTTCAACTAAATCATGGAACATATGATCTTCGATGGACATAGGAAGTCTTTCATCATTGGGAGTTCTACAAAGCACGTTGTCATCTAAACTGTCCACACTAAGAATTGAGGTCCCTGAAAAGCATAGTGAGGGGGTGCATGGCTGTTGTTTGCCCCCAAATCATGCCAGGCCACATGCCCTCAACATGGGGGAGGGCTCCCACCATTGCACTTTGTCCCCATGTTGATGAGGACAAGGGCCTCTTACCCATAACCCTAGCCTGGTGGTTGTGGGGATGCGGGGGGGGGGTAGTTTATCAGAATATGGAATCCTCCAGATCCAGCCCCCCCCCCCCCTCATGTGAATTATTGGAAAATATTGTGTGAAAATGTGAAAATATTGTACTATTGGGTACATAGTACCCCTGCTCATTCCCAAAAAATGTCAGAAGAAAATGTAAAAAAAAATTGCCTTCAGACTTGGTTGCATTGACTTTCAACAACATGTCACTAAGTTCTCTTAAATTTAGGGTGTCTTTGTTAGAGATTTTAGGGAAGTCTTCAAGTTTCTCTAATGGAGCATTTTCAATAGCTTCAGGGCTGCCATATCAGCCTTCTAATCTCTGCCATTCCATTTTAATCCCAGCTCGATTAAAAATGTGCACAGACCTGATTCTATTGGCCTGTCCAGGTGACTCTGGTCCAAGCCACTTTGTTAGCAGATCTAGCTCCTCTCTAGCCTTCAGACTGAGATCTCTGGTGATGCCTTGGAAAGATGTCTTCCATGCCCAATAGTTCTCGGGCAATCATCAAATGTTAGCTTGATGCTCAATAATTCTCGCTGAATTAGGTCCTTTGCTAGATCGGTTGTTTCTGAGGATCCTAAAGGCCGTTTCTAAAAGAAGACACATGATAACCCAGGTCAAGTGATGTATGCTGAGAGTTAGCATCGTCTTTCCTTTCTTGAACATGTACCCTTGGCACTGGGTCATTCTTAAAGTTAATATAAAGAGTGGGGTGCAGTTCAGACATATTTGGAGAGGGCTTCTGGAATGTCAGTCACAAATCAATAGAGAAAAGGGAGAACCGCTCAGGTGAGAAAACAGTCCCAACGATCAAAACAGGGTGCAGCTAGGATCTGCAGTCCAGACAGCTATGTTGTGTTAAGAGAAAAGCAACCACACTCCCGCTTGAAGGTATGAAGTATAAAATCCGTTTATTTAGAATCCAAGAAATAAAATCAATAAATGGTACAGTCCATAATACAGTCAGAGACAGGGGATAAAAGCATAATAGTTGACGTGTTTCACGGACTTACATCCGCTTAGTCATAACCTATGACTTAGCGGATGTAAGTCAGTGAAACACGTCAACTACTATGCTTTTATCCCCTGTCTCTGACTGTATTAGGTACTGTACCATGGATTGATTTTATTTCTTGGATTCTAAATAAATGGATTTTATACTTCATACCTTCAAGCGGGAGTGCGGTTGTTTTTTTCTGGAATGTCAGGTCAGGACATTGTGTTGGAGATAGTCTTGTAGAAGCATGTCTTAACGTGGTCTGGGGCATGGTTCTTGCACTGAATCGTGAGTTGCAATTACCTCAAAGTCTTGGAGCAGATCTCCTTCTGAACCAAGCACAATTTTGTATACCGCTGATGCTGCTTCCCTTTGAGTCTGCACCACACATATACTAGTTTCTAACTCTGCTTTCTGCCTCAAGAAGATGGCTTTTAACGTGACTTTCTGTCTCATCATCGGCTTCTTTTTAAGCGTATAAGACCGCTGCTCATGCTGCTTCCACCTTTGCTCTTGCACTGAGGCCTGCAAAACTGACTAATGATCTGTTGTAGTGCACTGAATATCTGGAGCTGGACCTATGAGACCTGGTCTTCGAATTTTGATGCAAAATGTCCACACTCTTATCTGGATCCATGATATATGAATTAAAGTGGAGTATTGCCCCAAGTACATGTGGATTTTTCCATTTTCACTGAAGCTGCTATACCTTTGCCTGTTATACAGTATGTGTGCTTTTTTACAATGCTGTCCCACTAACACTGACAATTAGCTGATAAAACTGGCAGAAGCAGTGTTATGTTTCATTCTAAAACTGAATTTACTTATGTGGATAGTTCTGTAAAACTGCAAAACAATCACATAAACTGAGGTGATAATATGGTTTTACACATGTTTCAAATGCATACAATACACACATTTCTTTTGCAGAGAGCCCACCTTCAAATCCCACAGCAAACACATAACAATGTAATCCAAATATACCATACAATTTAACAAACAATAAATAGATTTACAAGCATATGTGTATCAAAGAGAAAAAGAAGAGAGCTTCACTGGCGTGCTTCTGGAAGCTAAGATGGCTCTGCACTGATGTGAGGGTGAAATTTTATTAACCATTTAAGCCCCGGAAGATTTTACCCCCTTCCTGACCAGGGGGTTTTTTGCGATTTTTTACTGCGTGACTTTAACAGACAATTGCGCGGTCGTGCGACGCTGTACCTAAACGAATTTCACGTCCTTTTTTTCCCACAAACAGAGCTTTCTTTTGGTGGTATTTGATCACCTGTGCGATTTTTTGATCATGCGCTATAAACAAAAAAAGAGCGTAAATTTTGCAAAAATAACAATATTTTTCACTTTTTTTTATATGAAATTCCCCCCAAAAAAAATGTAAAAATCAAAATTTTTTAACATTTTCGGCCAATTTGTTTTATGCTACATATGTTTGGTAAAAAAAAAATCGCAAAAAGCGTATTTTGATTGGTTTGCGCAAAAGTTATCGCGTTTACTAACAAAGGGAAAGATTTTTGTCATTTTTGGTGTTTTTTTTAACGAGTAATGGCGGCGATCTGCGTTTTTTTTTGCGGTACTGCGACATTGCGGCAGACAGATCGTACCCTTGACTGACATTTTTGACACTTTTGGGGGTACCAGTGACATTACTGCAGTAATCAGTGCTATACATATGCACTGTTACTGTAAAAATGACACTGGCAGGGAAGGGGTTAACTGTATTGGACAGGGAGGGGTTAAGTGTGTCCTAGGGGCGTGATTCTAACTGTAGTGGGACATGGCTACTAGTGTAAAAACAGAGATCAACGGTTCTACATAGTAGAACCGTCTGATCTCCATTTTTACACAGGGGAAATGACAGGCGGCTTGTTTACATAAGCCGCTCCGCCTTTCTCCCGCTCTACCGACGATCGTAGTGTGACCGGCGGACATCGGGTCCGCTGGTCACACGCCCGCACTCCTCCGTGAATGAGCCGAGGCGGGCGCGCGCCTCAGCGGGCGCTCGCCCGCCCGCTATTGGCTCAAAACCCGGTGACAGGCGAGCGATGTAGACCTACGTCACTCTGCCTGGCCAGGGCTGACTGCCGCAGTAAATATACTGTGCGCAGTCGGCAAGCGGTTAAGAAATACAAGCACTTCCTATTTCCTGTTTCTTTTCAGAAAGAAATAGGTTGCAATTGCAACCCTAATCAACACAAAAATAATGAGATATACGGTACAAGGCCTTGCTGTTCTGTGCATCCGATAGACTGTAGAAGATAACAGTTTCACACTTCCCCATATTTTCTGAAATACAGTACGACCAGGACTCCATACATCAAGTCATTGACTAGCAGCCTATAGAAATCTATGCAGCTGCATCGTGTATGTACAGTACTGAGCCAAGCCACCTTGGGGAAACCCTTGTAGACAAAGCTGGAGGATTCCAGCACTGCTAGCTGTTGGATCTGTTCTTGTAGCTGTGAATATGCTTTATTCCCCTTGCTTGCCTTGTCTCTTCCTATATGTACTGTACTGTGCAAAAGTTTTAGGCAAGTGTAATGAAATGCTGTAAAGTAAAAGTGCTTAAAAAAATATATTTTAACAGTTTATTTTTAACAATTTACAAGATGTAAAATGAGCGAACAAAAGGAAAATCAGAATAAAATCAATTTTCGGTGTGACTACCCTTTGGCTTCAAACCAGCATCAATTCTTACACTTGAACAAAGTCGGAGATTTTGTAGGACTAGAGTCAGATAAATGAATAACCAATTATACCAAGCAGGTGCTAATGATCATAAATTTCATTTGTAGGTTAAAACACAGTCATTAACTCAAACAGAAACAGTTGTGTAGTAGGCAATATAAACTAGGTAAGAGCCAAACTGTGCTACTTAGATGAGGCTGTGAAATATAGTTTCATGTCACATGTCATACACCATGGCAGGACTGAGTACAGCAACAAGACACAAGCAGGACTTCTCATAGGCAAAGATTTAAAGCAGACTGGGGTTGCACAAGATGCTGTTCAAGCTCTTTTGGAGAAGCACTAAGAAACGGACAAAGTTGAGAACTGTAGATGCAGTGATTGGCCAAGGAAACTCATTTTTATTTTTTTTAGTCCACGGTGGGGCAAAACCTACAACGAATAAACCCTGTAAGTGAACAAAAAACGTGCATGTGAAACACACACACACAAAAGTGCACTTAAGGGTGTGCTTTAATCCACCCCCCAAAGGGGTAGGACTTCTACCCTGATCCCCTGGGGCGCAAGGCTCCTGACAGGGATTACAGTTTCCATGGTCTGCCTAGCCAGAAAGCCTGGCAGACCCCGTTCTTCAGGCCAGGTGAAGCCAACCCCGAATACTAGGTCAGGGGGCTCTCCCAAGAAGAGACCCCCAGAGACAGGGGAGGAAGGAACCTAAGGGCCACACATCCTCCCCCTAGTATTCAGGGTAAGCCCGAGGATCACACCCTACAATCTGGGAAAACACATACAAAAGTGAAAGTGACAAACAGTGAGGGAAATAAATAAGAAAATAATAAAGTGGCTGTGCCAAATGTGCACCGGCCGGGCCCTAGGGCCTGGTAAGCAAAAATTGCCCCGGACTTTAGCCATAAGGCCCAGTCCACGAAGCGCAGTGCAGAAAGGAAAGCAATTTGGTGCTGTGAACTTGTGCCTGTTCACACTGTGGGGCCCCACACCCATGTGTTACTAAGAGCACCCCTGGGGTGACCACTCCCAGGGGGCCTAGTCACCGCAGACCTTCTGCCCTCCCGGCCCCTGGTCAGACAAGGTTGCCCATTCAAATCAGGAGGTATTGGACCCTTCCAGCTTTCTCTGGAAGAACTTACTCCTGGCCCCCAATTACGCTCAAGCGCTCTGGTTTCAGTTCCTGCTGATACTAACCTTCCAGGTCCCCATCATTCCAGCAGGTTTGCATAGCCGCCACCCAACCTTGGTCAGGTCAAATGACAGCACAGCACCCCCAATTGGATCACTGATAAGAACAGATACTACAGATACTACACTTGATCTTAGCCAAAAGGCCAAGGAAACTAAATGTAGCAGATGAAAGACATATCATACTTACTTCCGTTTGAGAATGGAAGATATCCAACAGTGCCATCAGCACAGAACTAGTGGAAACCAGTGAGACGCAGGTAGGCCCAACTACTGTTCGAAGAACTCTGGCCAAAAGTGGTCTTCATGAAAGAATTGCAGCCAAAATGCCATACTTAGCTAAGTGACTCAATTATACACAAAAACATGGGAACCCGGGGTGCAGAAAAATGGCAGCAAGTGTTCTGGACTGATGCATGTCAAATATTTGGTTGTAGCAGAGGGAAGTTTGTTCACCTGAAGGGCTGGAGAGCAGTACAATAATGAGTGTCTGCAGGCAACTGTGAAGCATGGTGGAGGTTTCTTGCAAATTTAGGGTTGTATTTCTGCAAATGCCGTTGGAGATTTTGTCAGGATCAATGGTGTCCTCAGTGATGAGAAATACAGGCAGATGCCTATCCATCATGCCCTACCATCAAGGAGGCATGTGATTGGTCCAAAAAATATAGCCAAACATACAGCCAATGTCATTAAGAACTATCTTGGGCATAAAAAATAATGAGTCCTGGAAGTGATGGCCTCCACAGAGCCGTAAACTCAACATCATCAAGTCTGTTTAAAATATATGAAGAGCTAGAAGGATTAGAGGAAGCCTACATCCACAGAAGATCTGTGGTTAATTCTCCAAGATGTTTGGAACAACAACTATTTGTAAGTGTACCTAGAAGAATTGATGTTGTTTTCAAGGCAAAGAGTACTCTCGCCAAATATTGATTTAATTTGGATTCCTCCTCTGTTCATTTACTTTCCATTTTGTTAATTGATAAAAATAAACTATTCGTTTTTACATTTCTAAAAGCATTATTTATTTACAGCATTTTTTCACACCTACATAAAACTTTTGCACAGTAGTGAATATCTAGGAGAAGCCCAGTCATGATGTATTATATATACTGTACCATTGGCAGGTAAAGGATAAACATTAGGCTATTTAGAGATGATACATACATCTAACGCTGATACATAAATTAAACCTGACCTGGCATAAACAATGGCTAGGGTAACAGTGCTTAACTACCTCAATACTGGGCACTTGAACCCCCTTTCTTCCCAGACCAATTTTCAGCTTTTAGCGCTGTTGCATTTTGAATGACAATTGCGCGGTCATGCAACACTGTACCTAAACCAAATCTGTGTAATTTTTTCCCCACAAATAAAGCTTTCTTTTGGTGGTATTTGATCACTGCAAAGTTTTTTCTTTTTTGGTGCACAAATAAAAAAAGACCGAAAAGTTTAAAAATGTTTTTTTTTTTTTCGTTTTATGTTATAAAATGTTGTAAATAGATACATTTTTCCTGCACTGATGAGGCCGCGCTGACAGGCACTGATGAGGAGGCACTGATGGGGTGGCATTGATGGGGTGGCACTGATATGCAGCACTGATGGGCACTGATATGCAGCACTGATGGGCACTGATAGGCAGCGTTGATGGCCACTGATAGGCAGCACTGATGGGCACTGATTGGCGGCACTGATCAGTACTGATGGGCACTGATAGGCAGCACTGGTGGCCAATAATGGGCACTGATGGGTGGTACTGATAGATGGCATTGGTGGGCAGCACTGATAGGTAGGGCACCACTGGCAGGCTCTCTGAGCCCTGATTGCCATCCCTGGTGGCCATGGTGGGCATCCCTGGTGGTCATGGGTGGGCATCCCTGGTGGCTCTAGTGGCACCACCCCCCCCCCCCCCCAGGGCTGCACTGGTAATCAATGTTCTGATTACCAGCACAGACCCACCCTGTGATCAGTTAGTAATTAGTAAAACTCACTGATCCCCTGGCTGCAGCATAGATCGTCTTCTTCTCCTCACTGACAGGATCTGTGTGAGGAGAAGAAGAGATCAAAGCCGTTACAGCGGCTGTATTTACATTACATGACGGCTGTGATTGGACACAGCCGTCATGTGATCAGGAGGGCCAATCACAGGGCCCTCCTGTCAAAACTTGTTGCACTGTGTTTGAGGGCTGCACGTGCAAACGGCGGGGCGATCTTGCTCCTTCTGCGGGACGTTCGGGAACGTCCAATCAGAAGGACGAAACTCCCACCCGGCCGTATGTGTACAGTGTCCAGGTGGGAGGTGGTTAAAAGTTCTAAACAGTGCTAAAAGTTTACCTCATGTGAAAAAAAAAAAAAAGCAAACGACAAATGTACATTTTTTTGCAGGTAAAAAAATGTGCCTTTATTATTTTTTTACATTGCAGCCTTTAAAACATTGCACCTGTGATCAGCGGATCGCACGTGCAATGCATGGATCCTGCAGACGCTCAGTAAGCTGTCAGCTCGTACATCCAATACAAACAGGCAGTTACTGAATGGCAGGAAGAATCAATGGACTAGGAGAGCACTCACCAATGCCCTTTCAAATCATTGAGAAATACAAGCTATCAGTGCCATCTTAAGAGCCTTATAGGCCCCTGGGCAATGCAGTGCACTTGGACCCCCTGCGGAGCAGCGATAGCCCGGCGGCCAATGGGAGGGGTGCCTGGAGCAAGAGGGCAGGGAGGAGAGGAGTCCGGAGGAGGTGAGCGAGGACATGCATTCATCATGGCAAGAGAGCACAACTACCTGGAGTATATACCTTACTATATACATATTACAGGGACCAATATATACTACAAGAGAGTACAACTGCCTGGAGTATATACCTTACTATATACATATTACAGGGAAAACTATATACTACAAGAGTCTCTTGTAGTATATAGTGTTCCCTGTAATATGTATATAGTAAGGTATATACTCCAGCCTAGTTGTACTCTCTTGTAGTATATATTGGTCCCTGTAATATGTATATAGTAAGGTATATACTCCAGGTAGTAGTTGTTCTCTATTGTAGTATATAGTGTTCCCTGTAATATGTATATAGACTATATACACATTACAGGGAACACTATATACTACAAGAGAGTACAACTACTACCTGGAGGATATACCTTACTATATACATATTACAGTGACCAATATATAGTAAGGTATATCCTCCAGGTAGTTGTCTCTTGTGTCGATGGGGAGAGAGAGAGAGTGTGAAAAAAAATGAAAATCAAGCAGCCTGGCAGCTGGCAGCTCAGGCCTGTTGACAGGTAATTGCCACCATGTGTGTGGGGCCCCTTGGCAAGTGGGGCCCCCGGGCAACCGCCGGGCATGCCCATTGGAAAAGACGGCCCTGCAAGCTATTGGCCACAATGGCTGATAATACTTGTGTTCTAATTTATTTACAGGAAGCTGTGAATAAATGACGCAGCCCTGTGGTGCTGGCTTGGGCTTGCTATTTTCAAATTGACAGCGATCCCCTGCCCTGGGTCACTAGGATTATATTGCATGTTACACCCTTAATTTAGGTGTAACATGCTCCTAAAGGCGAATTTAACCTTGAAGTGTAGGAACAATTTGTGATATACTTTAATTTGTTTCCTGTGTCTTTGTATAGCCATTTTCCTGGTGCCAAAATGGCAGCAAACATGTAGTAGTATGCTGCAATGGATTGGTGCAAGGATAGGGAAATTACGGTAAGTATTTGATACAATTTGCACTTTGCAAGGAAGTGTACCCTTAGCTAAGTGAATGAGGAGAAGCCCTGACTACCATCATTCAAGAAGTGTTCCAGCTGGGGGAAAAAAATTAAAAGTCAGCAGCTACAAATACTGTAACTGCTGGCTTTTAATATATACACTCTTACCTGTCTAGGAAGCCCACGATGTCAGCACCCCAACCGATTTTCGGATCATTCTTTCATTCCTTCTTGCCATTCTTTCTAAGGGAAACTGGCAATGAAGCCTTTTGGCTTCACGGCCCGTTCCCTACTGCGCATGCACCATTTCCAGTGCTTCCTGCAGAATTCGGAGACACTCCCAGCTGGGTGGGCGGACGTAACACACATTCGGAGCACTCGGTAGTGATGTCAACAGTTCCTGAGTGTCCCCGAGTTCTGCAGGAAGCACTGGGAGCCACCAGCGCCCCCTCTGGCCACATACAGAACTGTATACTGTACACCAGCGGCTTTACTGTACAGTATAGTACGTATACACCAGCGGCTTTGGAATTGCACCAGACTGCTTAACATTGTGAGTGTACTGTAAGTCTTTTTTCTAATAATGAAGGAACTGTGGGGAGCCTGGTTATAATGGTATATAGAGGGGTGACGCAAAGTGCAGGTTAATTTATTTTATATTTACAGTACGGTACATTTTATACTGCACAGTACTGTATTTTGAACTGCAGGTAAATTTGTTTTATTTTACAGTACACTTTATACTGTATTGCCGTAATAATTTTTATATGATAAAATAGTTGTGGAATCTGGATCTGAGTTTCCATTATTTCTTATGGGGAAATTCTCTTTGATATAAAAGCAGGTTTCTAGAATGAATTATGCTCGCAATCCAAGATATTGTATACTGTTTTTTTTTTTTTTAATTTTATTTTCCTTGGCATGTGATTGGGTATTTTTTTGCCAAGTGAATTTTCACCACATTCATTAGGCTATAGAAATGGGCATAGAACTAGGGGATGGGGTCTAACATGGAACTATGGGCAAAATAAAAATTGCATATGTCTATTGCTAGCATTAACACAGGAGATTAGCAAAGTTTGTTTTCCTTAGGCTAAAGAAAAATGTTCCTTGCAAAGTGAACAGCCTGTTTTCCTTTAGCAACTCAACACCCACATGTTGACTGTTCTACAAGTCAAGATTTAGCCATGCACTTTTCTTAATAGCACTGCCTTAGTGGGCACACTGGGCAGTAGAGGTTTTGGCATTTACCAGTTTACTGAAAATAGCGGGGCATAGAACTAGGGGAAGGGGTTTAAAGTGGAACTATGGGCAAAATAAAAATTACATATGTCTATTGCTAGCATTAACACAGCAGATTATGTTTTCATTAGTCCCCCCTGTAATATTGTTTTATCATCTGTTGATCTTGCACTTAAAAGAACCAAGCTGTCCAGATAAAAGTGACAGTTGGAGAAAACCATAGTACACTGGAGGAGGTACAATTTTTATTCTGGCTCCTTTAAGAATTAAATTGCTTGAATTGGTTCACACTGAATTTCAGTGGCACACTTTCTCCTGGAATACAAATCAGCTGTATAGTCTGCAGGGGATGTAAGCTGACTGAAAATATCATTTTTTACTAGCAGCAAATTTCTTGGCTTCAGATAGTAGAAATTTACAAAGGTCAGGAGAGTTATGTACAATAAATAATTAGCACTGCTCTCTTTAGCAAGAAAAGACACTGTGAGTCTCACAGGTCTGATTATGTAAGCTAGTTCAAAAAGAGGTGACCACGGAGCAGAATGATTGAGCTCATCACGCACAGCGACGGTTTTGGAGAGGAAAATGAACAAGAATTGTCAGCTTTGGCATAGATTGTCATCACTGAGGACAGCTTGTCACAAATGGTAAAGAAGTACATATTCTGAAATTCCTGCACAATCCAGGGGTCATGCAAAAAAAAAAAAAAAAAAAACATGGCCCTGTTTTTTAAAAGGTAAAACTGAAAAAACACAGCGCTTGCAAATATATTATACGGTGCCTATAATATCCATATTCATAATAGAAAAAGTCCAAGAAATAAAGAAAGTCCAAATTTCATGTGCAAAAAATACAAGGTACAACCTTGAGTGCAACTTAAAATAAGGTGCTGATAGTGCTAAATTGTTGTGCAAAATATAATAATAATGGTGCTCTTGTGCAAGTGCTGAAGTGGTCCAAGAATAATCACTGGTGCCAGGTGACTTGATCCCCTTCAGAGACCCCACTCACCAGAATAGATGGACCCTTGTCAGGGGTCATAAACCCTTGTGGTCAAAAAGTTCCTTCAATCTGTCTCCCTGGTTGGTTAGAACATACGACCTGGCAAATCCACTCCTTGATGGAAAGTGCACTGTGCTGGAACAACAGCCATTTAAAATACAACAAAAACAATTACTTTTCTTATAGTATGTTAAAAGATTTTGACTCTACTTAATGCGGTCATGAACCAAACATAGGTGTTCCGTGGATAAATCACAATAATGGAGGTTTTTTTTAAATTGCGGATACCTTGCATATTTTTTGGTGATTTGTTTAGTGCTGTTTACCAAGTGGGTTTGCTACTTTGCAACGTAATGTCAACCTGGGAGAAGTCTGTACCCCTGGTGGCCAACCTGCAGCACTTTGGCACTTATTGTGCAGCCTTCTGGGTCCCTTCAGACACTAAACTGTGTTTCCATATTGCCCTGTTATAGCAGTGATTTCTAGCAGTCTCATGTAATAATATTTCTCCAGTCTATGACCCTTTTTATGTCCCCAGTCTCCAACAACTCCTATAGCACGTTCAGTCTTTGAAAGCTTCCTGTAGTATGTTCACATTCTCTGACCATTCTCTGCATATTCCTTGTCCATTCAGGAGGAGGCTGGAAGTAGAAAGGTGAAAAAGAGGAGTTGCTAAGCTAAAGGAAAATTGAGGACACGCAACTGGCTATGCATCTTAGCAAGGATGCTAATCAGAAAATTGACTTTACCAAATTCAAATCCTTCATAAAAAAAAAATGTATTTCCCTTATAGGTCACAAAGTGTACATTTTGTCCTGGATATGTCCTTTAGGTGTGCGTTTAGGAAACCGAGATGAGCAGCGATCCTGATGATCGCAGCTCATCTTGGATCATTATCGGTTTATGAAACAGAGATGATCAGGAGAGAACATGTTCTCCACTGATCATCTCCACACATGGAGAATCTGTCATTGAGTCCTGGGTCACACTTGTGCGATGCGGGAAGGCTGCGAATTCGCAGCCTGTTCCCGCATCGCAAACGCACCCCTGGCAGTTCACACTGCCATATGCGATACGCAGGGGGTGTCAATGAAATGTTAACGACACCCCCAATTTGATCGCATATCGCAGTGCGATCTGACAGTTCGCACAGGATCTGATCGCACAAGTGTGAACCACTGTGCGATCCGATCCTGATGCGGCTGGAAAAAAGGGTCATGTGCGTGTTTGGTGCAGATACAGTGCGAATTCAGCCATACAAAGTGTATGGCTGAATTCGCATCCGCACCTCCGATCGCATGTAATGAAGGAGCAGTGCGCTCCAAATTACATGCGATCAGCGCACTCACAGGAATGTGAACCGGCCCTCACTGACACAGAAACGGTCAGTTTATGAAGCTGCGATCTCCGCACTTCACTGACGATCTGTACCAGAATTTACACTCCCAGATTCACCAGCTCAGAGGTGGAGAATCAGGGAGAGAAGACAGAATCTCCACTGTATACTTGGATACTGTATCGACCAAGGGGATGGAGGTGTAATGCTTCTCAGCTGGTGCTTTCCAGTTTGTACCATCGCTACAACTTAGCTATTTGAGTTTTGATACAATAGACCAGTCATGGATGGGGGTGGGTTGGGGGAGGTTTGGGCTGTCTCCCTCCCACCTGTTCCCCATCCATCCATTAGCAGCCATGTGCTTCCATTGTGGAGACACTCAAATTAGAAAGTCTTAGGAGTGCAGTTAAAACAGGGTGCCGTGTAGTGACCCTGCAGCTTACACATGCGTTTGCAAATGCGCGTCAACTAAACCCCTGTTCTTTATATCATGAGACAGGTCTACTAGGTAGGTGGCAGACTGGAGGGTGAGTACATCAGACTGGGGGCTGGCTGGCTTCCATGCACCTCTTTTAATCCTTCAACTTTTGTTTTTTTCTGATTTTTGGCTTCCTTCTTCCTTGATCAGACCCCCCCCCCAAGACAGTAAACATGTCCCCCTGCCATAATTATGTATATATTTTGTGTAGGGGGACTAATTATTTTATTAACATTAGGTGGGGGTCTCCTCTGAGAATGCCCGTGTACTCAGCAGTGGTAATTTATCACTGCTTAATAAACAGTGATTTTCTCATACTGTAATCGCGCTATGTCTCACGAGATTACAAGCAGGCCATTTACTTGTACACAGATTTCGGCCGTTTTCAGAGGAAAAATTTCTCCTCTGTTCTCCCTCTGAGAACTGAAGTTCTCCGCTTCATAAACAGGGTGCCAGAGGAGATAATTGCCGAGAAGTGAACTGAGAAAAAAATTCTCAGTTTCATAAACATACACCTTATTTTAGATTTTTTCTTGTTAAAAAAAATATGTAGTTTTAAATGTTAAAGTCTTCACCAAGAAGCAAAACATATAGAAAATGATTTCAAACTACAATAGATGACAAATAATTCTAATCAAAATTTCAATAAAAGTTAAAGCTCAGCACCAGCCAGAAAAAAAAAAATACATATACGTATACATTATGTTAGGTATTTATTAGGTATTTTTTTTATTTAAAAAAAAAATACATACATATTTTAAATCCAAGTCACCCACATTTTTCATGATATTTGTATTGATATTAGGCCCCTGTAATTCAGTGCACATTAGAACTCAAAATGGAAGATTAAATGGCAGCCCTAGGTGTCAATCACTCCCTAGCACAGTGCAAAATGTACTGACAAGAAATACGCTGACAGGAGGAGAGAGCAGTTTGGCAGGGTGATATTGCTCTTTACCAATTGTGCTGCTTCAGAAGTGGAGGTAGAAGTTTCAGTTGTACTGTCTGAAGAGGTGTTTGAATCATAAGACTGGTTGAACAGAATTACAAGGCCTTTGATTGGTAAGACGGTTCCTGAGAAGTAATGCAGTTCAACTGTGTAATTGAGGTCAGTTTAAAGGCCAAGAGGAATTTCACATTTTAAAAATGAAAAGAATCAAATGCAAGGTCTAACTGGGAAAACCTAGTACAAACAATCACTGATCGGTATGAAAAAACAAACCACCAGATTCTCTCATTAGCTCAATGATGGTACGAAAATGAAACCTTGCAATGTATAGGTTGCTGTAGCTAACTGTTCCAACGTTTGCAAATGAACCTGCAGTTGTGTATAGACAGGCTATATTCAAGAGCCATATGGGAACATATTACAGTATACTCCTTGGACAAAACATAAATACTAATGGCATTTCAAAAGTAAAATAAATCAAAGGCACACAACAGTGCTTTATTTAGTCTAAGTGAAATCTATTGGGTAGAATAGTAAAATTCAATTAGTATTGCACGTCTTCAAATCAGGCATTTGGCTGATGTTTTGCTTTCTCTACTTCTTCTCTCCATTTTGCTTTCTTCTCTATATTCCTTTGGAGCAACGTTTGGTCCTCCTTGACAGCCTAAAGATGGAGACAGAGATTTATCTTTTTTTACATATTATATGACTTCATACCTTGACTGTGTTATGTTAAAAATGAGCTTATGAGAATAGAGAAATTACCATTTAAAGTAGAACTATGGGCAAAACTTTTTTTTTTTTTTTGGATAGAACAAGGGAGAGTTATAACCCATTAGATTCTTTTTCGCCATCTTTGTCCCATTGCAGAGATTTCCCTTCACTTCCTGCCCCATTGCCAAACAGGAAGTTAGAGGAAATCCCTGCAATGTAAAGGAATTTCTTGGGGACCCCCAGGTCACCGGAACTAGTGTCCCCATTGCAAGATTTCCCCTCTATTACTTTTCTGGGGACAACTCAAACTTTGGGGTTTTCTTTTACTTTCACTTTTAATGATAAATCGTAAACAGGACAAATAGAGAGGCTGAATCTCCCCTAACGGGGGCACAGGCACCAATGAAAACTGGCAGGGACTCTAATCCATCTCCACTCCATCCACAACTAAAAAAAAAAGTTTTGCCTTTAGATATACTTTAAATTTGAGATGTTTCATATAAGATAACCTATACAACACTGTTAACCACTTCAGCGCCGAAAAGTTTTACCCCCTTAATGACCAGGCCATTTTTTGCGACATGGCACTGCGTTGTTTTAACTGACAATTGCGTGGTCGTGCAATGCTGTACCCAAATATAATGTATGTGTTTTTCCCCACAAATAGCGCTTTCTTTTGGTGGTATTTGATAACCTCTGTGGTTTTTATTTTTTGTGCTATAAACAAAAAAATAACCACAATTAAAAAAAAAAAAAAAAAAATTAATTTCTGCTATAAAAAAACATACCCAATGCATTTTTTTTAAATCTAATTTTTTTCATTAAATTAGGCTAATATGTATTTTGCTACATATTTTTGGTAATAAAATCCTAATAGGTGTATATTGATTGGTTTGCGCAAAAGTTATAGCGTCTACAAACTATGGGATACATTTATGGACTTTTATTTTATTTATTGTTTTTACTAGTAATGGCGGCGATTAGCGATTTTTAATGAGATTGCAACATTTCGGTGGACAAATCTGACACTAAAAGTGACACTTTTTGGGGACCAGTGACACCAACACAGTGATCAGTGCAAAAAAAAAATGCAGTTACTGTATAAATGACACTGGCAGGGAAGGGGTTAACACAAGGGGTTAAGTGTGCTCCTAGGGAGTGCTTTCTAACTGTGGCGGGAGTGGATGCACTAGAGGAAAAGAAATCTGTGTTTCAGCTTAGCTGGAACGCAAGATCTCTGTCTTCCTCTGTGCCTTTTGTATATACGTTCTGTCATTCCACCGAACGATCGGTGGGTCCCGGCTCCCTGTGTGCAATCAGAGCGGGAGCGGCGCGCGCATCCCCGCCATCTCGTGCACAAAATCACGTACATCTACTGTGCAGGCTGTCCAGAAGTGGTTAAAGAGTGGTTAAAGAGAGCAGAAGGAAGGAACACTCTGACTAGGGCTGGATCCAAAGTCAGGCCGACAATTCAATTTTATGGATGGAAACAGAGCAGACTTCTGGTAGTTTAGAAGCCAACCAAACTTTGTCAGGGTCACTATAGTTATCTCCACGTCAGGGCAGAAGAGGACTCTGCTCACAAGAGTAAGTCTCCAGGTAGCTCAATACAGCAATCCCCCGCTGTCGTAGCAACACCAGAACCGGGGCCAACACTTTTGTGAAGACCTGAGGAGCAGAGGCGAGACCAAGGGGTAACGCCACAAACTGGTAATGCTCCTCTCCCACAGCAGCAAGAAAGTCCCCCTGATAAAGGGTGACACCACCATTCTGAAATTCTGTACCCGCTCAAGCAGTTCAGGGCCTTGGGAACCAGAATTGGATGAACCTTTCCCTCCTTCCTTGGGACCGTGAACAGGTTTAAATAAAAACCCTGAAACCATTCCGATACTGGAACCAGGACAATCACCCCCAGAAGCAACAGGTCTTGCACCGCCCCAAAGAGAGCATACAATCGGTCCGGGACAGACGCACATTGAAAAGGAAGAACCTTTCCGGAGGGAAAGAACAAAACTCTATCTTGTAACCAGACTTCATGAACCCATGTTTACTAAGGAGGTCCACGGGCCCGAAAACCAGTGCAGACATCCCCCCACTCCAGGCACGGGTGAGGGCGCACCTTCATGCTGAAAGAGCCTTTTCTTCGGGTCTAGATGATCCTGCTCTTGGCTTGCCAGACCAGGGTCACTTGGAACCTCCCCGAGGAGGACCTAAAAAGTTTTCAACCCTCGTCAGTGGACCCTGTGGGATGGAAAACATTTTGTGAGCCGAGAAAGATGGGCTACGTCTGCAAGGAAGATCTTTCCCCTTCCCAGACTGTGGAAGAAAGTTACTCTTCCCCCCCCCTTGTGAGACTGTTGATGAGGTCATCCAAGGTAGCCCCAAACAGGCGATCATCTGGAAAGGGTAAATCAGTCAAAGTTTTAATAGAAGTCTGGTCCGCAGACCAACACTTAAGCCTCAATACACAGTCAAGCATCACTGCTGAAACTGATAGCTTAGAAATCAGGGGAGCCGCATCCAAAGAGACAAACTGCAGCCCCTGGACCAACTGATCAGCCAACTCAGCAAAGGCAGGGGGAATCTGCTCACCCTCTAGGTCACGGCTCAAGAGCTTAGCCCACTCAGTTAGTGTTTGTGACACCAGGGCAATGGCCAGGACTGGCCTTAGTGCCGGGCCAGCAAAAATAAACATATTGCAGACTCCGCCTTCCTGTCAGTCGAATCTTTAAAACCCGGGGATTTCTCTAAAGAAATCATGGTTGCTGTGTTCAACCTGGAGACAGGGGGTCCACCACTGATGGAACAGTCCACTTCTTGAGGAGGGACTCATCAAAAGGATATTTAAAAATCTCCACAGGCAAGGCTTTATAAGAATTTATTGATTACCAGTTTAGAGCTACACAGGAGGTCTGGTGCTAGAAATATTGCTCTCACTCTGATGTTTGCGGCAATACCTCACATGTGTGGTGCAAATCGCCATTTACATATGTGTACAGGACCAATGTGTGCGTTCGCCTTTGCACGCAAGTAGGGGGAATGGGGGCGCTTTACATTTTTTTTTTTTTATTTATTGGTGGGACACTGGTACACTGACAGATGTTTTTGTGCACTTGTACGCTTACAGACGGACACTGACAGATGTTGCAATAGAACACTATTGCAGATGTTTTTGTGAACTGGTGCAGATGTTGATTGGACATGTACACTGACAGATGTTTTGTACACTGGTGCAGATGTTGATTGGACACTGACAGATGTTTTGTACACTGGGGACACTTGGGCAGATGTTCATGGGACAGGGACAGTGGTGCTTGGTGTACTGTGTGGGGATGGCTGCAGTCTGTGTGATCTGTGACAGCTGTGTAAAATCATCCCTTACACACAGAGCTGTCACAGAGGCTACACAGAGCCCCCCTGAGCACCAAGCTTTCTCAGCGGGGAGAACTATCACAGAGACCTGTGTCTCTGTTTACACTGTGCTTTACATCATGGGATTGGTAGGGCCAAACACATGGCCATATCCCAATCTGTGTTTGGCTGTGTGGAAAGATCACAGCCATCACAGGATCGGCACCCATTTTGAGGGATGTACTGGTACCTCCACTCCCACCCGGCCATTTATGTACATTGGCCGAGTGGGAAGCGGTTAAAGCAAATTCATGCAGGGCAAAACAGGTCTAAATCATTTGAGTCACAGATTACACATGGCTAAGTATTTACAACCCACATGTGACGGCATTGGGCCAAGCATCAGCAGAAGAGTAAAGGAAAATGTGCTGATGGGTAAGGGGATCACTAAAACAAACCTCCTGCTTTCCTCTGCCCGTGTTCCTTTTCACTTTAGAGGGAGTATGTTAATGCAATCCTATAAGGTGCAATTTCTGATGATACAGAAATGATCATCTAAATGGTGACAGAGAACCACCTCAAACAGCTCCCAAACACCATCACTTTGTAGTAAGGAGCTGTGACCTCAGGTTTTATATACTTAATTACTATGGAAGAAACCTAGAAGGGCAGCTTATTTTATTTTGACATTGGCACTCCAAAATATTCAAGAACTACATTTAAAAAAAAAAAACAGATTTGTTGCATTAGATAATTGAAAAAAACTGGATTTTTGACTTACCGTAATATCATTTTCTCCTAAGTTCATTGACGGACGCAGTTCCTGATGCATATCAGTAGGGTTATACTGCCCCTGACCGGAGTAGGACGCTAGACAGAAAAAAAGTTCTGGCTACGTCTATGGGCAGTCCCAGAGGGTACACCCTCTCTCTTCCTGCATAGGATGTCAGTTTTGTATCAAAGCAGTGTCAGAGAAGTAATACCAACCCAACTCAAAATAGAGGGGCGGGTACTGCGTCTGTCAATGAACTTAAGAGAAAAGGATTTAACGGTAAGTCAAAAATCCAGTTTTCTCTATCGTACATTGATGGAAGCAATTCCTGATGCATATCAGTAGGGATGTCCCAAAGCAGTGCCATAAAATGTGGGGTGGGAAGAGCAGAAAAAAACAAGTCCCCAAGGCAAAACATAGCTAACCAGGCAACATAAGACTCATCAAAACAGCAAGATGAGGCCCACCTGAAACAAACAGTAAACACCCTCAAGGAAGGCCGAAAAGCCCCCTAAACAACAGCCTGCAAAACTTTGCGACCAAAAGAGGCATCAGCCAACGCCAACACATCCACCTTATAAAATTTTGGTAAAGGTGTGCACAGACGACCAGGTAGCCACCTTGCAACCTGAAGCACAGATGCCTGATGGTGAAAAGCCCAGGAAGCACTAAGCGCCCGAGTACAATGTGCCTTAACATGGAAAGGTGGAACCTAACCCTTAATTGATAAAGCCTGCACCACTCTGATCCATATGGAAATAGTCACAGCAGACTCAGGCAGCCCTTTCTTTGGGCCATCCGTGAGTACAAAGAGCAAATCTGACTGACTTAGTAGTCGCCAAGTACACCTTGATTGCCCGAACTACATCCAGAGTATGCAGTGCACATTCCTTAGGATGTTTGGGCTTAGGACACAAAGATGGTAATACAATGTCCTCGTTTAAGTGAAAACTAGAAACCACCTTCGGAAGGAAGGATGGATTTGGACAAAGTACCACTTTGTCTCTATGAACCCCTATATAGGGAGAACAACAAGACAATGCCACCAGTTCCGACACCCTGCGCACAGAAGTAATAGCCACCAAGAAGGCCACCTTCTGGGATAGGGTAGGCAAGGGAATCTCCTGAATACTTTCAAAAGGAGGTTTCTGAAGAACTGACAGCACCAAATTAAGGTACAAGGGTGACAACAGAAGTGGCACCGGAGGTACCAAGTGTCCCCCTGGATGAAGTTACGCACCAGGGAATGGGTGGCCAATGTCCTTTGGAAAAAAACTGCCAAGGCAGAGACCTGACCCTAGATAGTACTCAAGGCCAGCTTTTGATCAACTCCCTGTGGAAGGAAAGCCAAGATCCGAGCCACCGAGTAAGAGTGAGGGGAAGCCCCAAGAGACTCACACCACGCAATATACGACTTCCACGTACGATGATAAATCTTCCTAGAAGTCACTTTCCTCACTGTAAGCAGAGTGGGAATCACTGAAGGAGACAAACACCTGTCCTTCAGTACCTGGCTTTCAACATCTAAGCCGTCAAAGCCAGCGACCAAAAAGCAGGATGGAAGGTTGGCCCTGGAGACAGTAGATCTGTGACAAGTCTGACCAGGTCACCGTACCAAGCTCGGCGAGGCCAGTCCGGAGCCACAAGAATGACCAGAATCCCTTCCGCCTTGATCCTGCGAAGCAGTCTTGGCAGCAACATCCCCATCCAGACAGACTTGCATCCATGGTGACAATTGTCCAATATATAGGGAGGAAGGATTTCCCTTGCTTGGGCATCTGGGACCAAAGCCACCAGATCAGGGACTCCTTAGGCGCCTGGCTCATCTGGATCTGAACATCCAGGGAATTTGAAATCTTGTTCCATTTGAGAAGGATTTCCTTCTGGAGGATCCTCATGTGAAATTGAGCGAAGGGGACCACCTGGAAGGACGACAGCATCAGTCCCAGAACTCTCATGTAGGTCGACCACTTGCTGGTCAGCAATAGCTGAACAGCATTCTGGAGTTCTTGGAGTTTTGCCTGAAGAAGAAGCACCCTGGCTGAGAATGAGTCCAAAGTCAGGCCCAGGTAATCCAGTCTCATGGAAGGGACCAAAGACGACTTCTGAAGGTTCAGAATCCACCGAACTCCTCCAGAGTTCTCATGGTGATTTCCAAATTTGTTTCCATCACCGTAGGAGACTCCGCAAGGATAGAAGATCATCCAGGTAACCCAGAAACGATATACCCCGCATCTGCAACAGCGCCAGGATCGGGGCCAACACCTTGTGAAGACCTGAGGAGCAGACCTGAGGAGCAGAGGTGAGACAAAAGGGCACCGCCATAAACTGATAGTGATCCTCTCCCACAGCAAAACGGAGAAACTGTTGGTGTCCTGCACAGATTGGGATGTGAAGGTGGGCATCTTTGATGTCTATGGAGGCCAGGAAATCCCCCTGATGTAGGGAGGCCACTACTGTGCGAACCGATTCCATCGTGAACATTTGAACTCGCACAAAGCTATTTAATGCTTTCAGGTCCAGGATTGGATGCACCTTGTCTTCCTTCCTGGGAACCGTAAACAGGTTTGAATAAAAGCCCTGAAAACGGAACAGAAACTATTACCCCCTGTTACACCAGGTCCTGAACTGCCCCAGAGAGCGCCAGAAAGCAATCCGGGTACAGTCGCACATTGGAAGGAAAAAACCTTACCGGAGGGACTGATCGAAATTCGATCTTGTAACTGGACCGTATGACCTCTTGAACCCATTTGTCTGGTTTCCGGGATAGCCACAGGGCTGGGAACAGGCAAAGATGTCCCCCCACCCCAGATACGGGTGAGGGCGCAACCTCAGGCCAAGGATGTCTTGTCCGCAGGTCTGGAGAAACCAGACTTTTGTTAGCCAGACCAGAGTCGTTTGGACCCGCCCGAGGGAGTCTTGAAGGGCTCCGCCTTATCGACTGACCCTGAGGAACAAAAAAACTTTTTGTGTGCGGAGAAAGAGGGACCCCATCTGCGACGAAGGTCCTTACCCTTGTTAGCCTGTGGAAGAAAGTCTTCCCCTCTGAGAGACCCTTAATGACACCATCCAGGGTAGCTCCAAAACAGGCGATCTCCTTGAAAAGGTAGATCAGTCAAGGCCTTCTTTGAAGTCTGATCTGCAGACCAGCACTTCAGCCAAAGTATACGTCGAAGGACCACTGCCGAAACCAACAGTCGGCCCATATGGGAGTAGTGTCCAGCGCGGCATCGCTAACAAATTGCAGCCCCTGCACCAGCTAGTCCAACAGCTCCTTGAATTCAGAGGGAACCTGTTTCCCCTCCAGGTCATGGCGTAGTAACTTGCATTCAGGCAACGTGTGCGCAACAAGGGCAACTGTAAACACCGGTCTCAGTGCAGACCCGCCAGGAAGTACATGTTGCAGGCCACAGCTTTCGCCTTCCGCCTTTCTATCCTCAGGATCCTTAAAGGACGGGGATAACGGTAACCTTATTCAGTTTTGAGACTGGAGAGTCCACCGTAGGTTTCACAGTCCACTTCTTTATAAGGAACTCCTCCAAAAGATAAAATCTATGCAAACCGCTTTGGCACCCCAGGGGAAAGCTTTGGGTGGTCCTATTCTTTTTTGAGCATGTTGTCAAAATACGTGGGAGAGGAAAAACCTTTGCCGCTCCGGATGGCTTGTGTGAGTGCCAAACGTAACCTGCGCCCCCAGTCACAGCCGTAGCTGCATCCTCCATTTTCAGGGTCTCATGCACAGAAACAACTAGTGCGTCCACCAGCGCCTTATCTTGCGCGGGAGCGGAGGTGAAATGCCATCCTCACTGTCAGAGGAGACGAGACAGGGTGCGAAGTAGCGAACCCGGAAGGGAGACTCACGTCTGCGGTAGCTGAGTCAGACTGAGTCAGGTAGGGGTAGGCAGAGGGCGTTTCTTAGCACCTCGCCCTTTAAAGACCACCTCCACCTGGGACACAAATGTTTCCAGGACCGCCTAAATTGCATCGGTAAGCAACTGGGATCTGAAGGGCCCTGCGGCCTCCCCAAGGGGGTCAGGTAGGGACACAATCTGTAGGGTCCATGTTGCACGAGGGGAACCAATCAGCAAAAAGCCGAAAAGTTTTTTTAAAGTCCCAATGCGCTGCAGCGCCCCCCGACCCCCAGACTCACTGTACCAAGATGCAGCAGAAGGCCCCAGAATGTTTGCAGGTGTTAGTAGCGAGCTCGATCCAAATGGAAATGAACTGAGAAACTGCCCAGGGTATAGGGAGGGGCTCCACCCACAGAATAACGCCTCCAGGAACTCCCATACAGATTCCTACCAGAAGAATCCACCGCAAAATGGCCGTGCGGAGTGTACCAAGATGGGCGCCGATCTCCTCAGCACACGTGGCTACAAGAAAATGGCAACCCGCAGAGCAAACGAGGACCCTGAGGGGGACCCCCCAGACTCCACAGTGGGATCAATCAGCAGGTGGGCCCTGGAGGTACAGACTGAGACCCCCCCCGCACAATAATTCGTCTGCCGCTGCCGGCGCATCCTCGACCCGCCATTCCGCCTGAAAATGCAGTCTTGGTCCCCAGAGAGTAGGCCCATCAGCCCCCAGTGTGGGGGAGGAGGGGCAGGTAACAGAGGGGGTGTGTGACAGGAAAGAGGGGAACCCGGCATTGGGAGGGTCCGACCGAGCCAGGGAGGAGCATACGTCCACCCCAAAATCCGCCAGGGGAAGAGGTGGGGGGGGGACATGTACTCGCCATACCGAAGTGGGGGGGGCTGTCGGCTAAATAGGACCTCTGCGACTCGGACCTAAACTCGGCCGTATGAGACCTGGCAAGATGTTTAACTTGCAGGGCCAGTCCCCGTCCAGTGGGACTATGTAGCGGCCGACCCAGCGCAGAGCTAAGGCCTGCGCACGCTTGTTAGCCAGGTGGAAGTGACCATTCGATCTATACATCAAGCCCGTCGCCCAGATCCACCATAGTTGCTTGTAGATCTCACAGGAAAAAGTCCGGAGAAAAGCTAACTAAAAAGAAATTAACTAGAAAAAAACGTTGCCAGGACCAGAGATCCCAGCAGGGAACTAGGTCCTTACTCCTAACTAGAGAGATTAAAACTGACATCCTTTGCAGGATGAGAGAGGGTGTACCCTCTGGGACTGGCTACTGCCCATAGGCGTAGCCAGAACCTTTTTCTGTCTTGTCTCCTACTCCTGTAAGGGGCAGTATAACCCTACTGATATGCATCAGGAATTGCGTCCGTCAATGAACGATAGAGAAAAACTAGTTTAAAGTATATAACACTGTAAAATAAACCAGTTACATGCATAAGCAATTCAACCTGACCATATGATGAAATATGCAGAGCTTGCCGTCAGAGAAAACCACCGGTCACAATAATCCGTAAATCTAAAGACTAAGGCCCCCATCCCCCCAACAGGGTTTCCTGCAAAAAGCAAATAATTGCTTGGGGGGGGGGGGGGGGGGGGGAGTCATGTTCAAAGCAATGGGAAGTTGACAGCGCTTGCAGGCATTGACATATAATCAAACATGCAGCAAATACCTACAGATGATTGGCACTGGACTGACTCTCTGCATCCAGAGCTTATCATGCTCAGATAATCGCTGCATGTACAATGTACATGCGAATGACCACAAATAGCTGTAATTGCTGTCAGACTCACATTGCTTCGAATAGGGTTTCCTGTCTGCAGCTTTTTGCAGGAAACCCCTCTGAATCTCCTGTGGGTAACAGTGGCGGCTGGTGCTCAAAATTTTTGGGGGGGCGCAAAAACAAAAATGTAATAGGTATTGCTTCGCGGCAAAAAACGAGGTAAAAAAATTGCATGACTTTGAGGTCATGGTACAGGCATGGCACATGTGATGGTATAGGCATGGCACAGATGGTACAGGCATGGCACAGGTGATGGAATAGGCATGGCACAGATGGTATAGGCATTGAACAGGTGGTAGAATAGGCATGGCACAGGTGATGGTATAGGCATGGCACAGGTGATGGTATAGGCATGGCGCAGGTGATGGAATAGGCATTGCACAGGTGATGGTACAGGCATGGCACAGGTGATGGAATAGGCATGGCACAGATGGTATAGGCATGGCACAGGTGATGGAATAGGCATGGCACAGATGGTACAGGCATGGCACAGGTGATGGTACAGGCATGGCACAGGTGATGAAATAGGCATTGCACAGGTGATGGTACAGGCATTGCACAGGTGATGGTACAGGCATGGCACAGGTGATGGAATAGGCATGGCACAGATGGTATAGGCATGGCACAGGTGATGGAATAGGCATGGCACAGATGGTACAGGCATGGCACAGGTGATGGTACAGGCAGGGCACAGATGGTACAGGCATGGCACAGGTGATGGAATAGGCATGGCACAGATGGTATAGGCATGGCACAGGTGATGGAATAGGCATGGCACAGATGGTACAGGCATGGCACAGGTGGTGGAATAGGCATGGCACAGATGGTACAGGCATGGCGCAGGTGGTGGAATAGGCATGGCACAGGCATGGCGCAGGTGGTGGAATAGGCATGGCACAGATGGTATAGGCATGGCACAGGTGATGGAATAGGCATGGCACAGATGGTACAGGCATGGCACAGGTGGTGGAATAGGCATGGCACAGATGGTACAGGCATGGCGCAGGTGATGGAATAGGCATGGAACAGATGGTACAGGCATGGCACAGGTGATGGAATAGGCATGGCACAGGTGATGGTAAGGTCATGGCACAGGTGGTGGAATAGGCATGGCACAGATGGTACAGGCATGGCGCAGGTGATGGAATAGGCATGGAACAGATGGTACAGGCATGGCACAGGTGATGGAATAGGCATGGCACAGGTGATGGTAAGGTCATGGCACAGGTGGTGGAATTGGCATGGCACAGATGGTACAGGCATGGCGCAGGTGATGGAATAGGCATGGCACATGTGATGGAATAGGCATGGCACAGGTGATGGTAAGGTCATGGCACAGGTGGTGGAATAGGCATGGCACAGGTGATGGAATAGGTATGGCACAGGTGATGGTAAGGTCATGGCACAGGTGGTGGAATAGGCATGGCACAGATGGTACAGGCATGGCGCAGGTGATGGAATAGGCATGGCACAGGTGATGGTAAGGTCATGGCACAGGTGGTGGAATAGGCATGGCGCAGGTGGTGGAATAGGCATGGCACAGATGGTACAGGCATGGCACAGGTGATGGTAAGGTCATGCCACAGGTGGTGGAATAGGCATGGCACAGATGGTACAGGCATGGGGCAGGTGATGGAATAGGCATGGTACAGGTGATGGTAAGGCCATGGCACAGGTGGTGGAATAGGCATGGCACAGATGGTACAGGCATGGCACAGGTGATGGTAAGGTCATGGCACAGGTGGTGGAATAGGCATGGCACAGATGGTACAGGCATGGCGCAGGTGGTGGAATAGGCATGGCACAGGTGATGGAATAGGCATGGCACAGATGGTACAGGCATGGCGCAGGTGGTGGAATAGGCATGGCACAGGTGATGGAATAGGCATGGCACAGATGGTACAGGCATGGCGCAGGTGGTGGAATAGGCATGGCACAGGCATGGCGCAGGTGGTGGAATAGGCATGGCACAGATGGTACAGGCATGGCACAGGTGGTGGAATAGGCATGCCGCAGATGGTACAGGCATGGCGCAGGTGATGGAATAGGCATGGCACAGGTGATGGAATAGGCATGGCACAGGTGATGGTAAGGTCATGGCACAGGTGGTGGAATAGGCATGGCACAGATGGTACAGGCATGGCGCAGGTGATTGAATAGGCATGGCACAGGTGATGGAATAGGCATGGCACAGGTGATGGAATAGGCATGCCGCAGATGGTACAGGCATGGCGCAGGTGATGGAATAGGCATGGCACAGATGGTACAGGCATGGCACAGGTGATGGTAAGGTCATGGCACAGGTGATGGTAAGGTCATGGCACAGGTGGTGGAATAGGCATGGCACAGATGGTACAGGCATGGCGCAGGTGGGGGAATAGGCATGGCACAGGCATGGCACAGGTGATGTAATAGGCATGGCACAGATGGTACAGGCATGGCGCAGGTGGTGGAATAGGCATGGCACAGGCATGGCGCAGGTGGTGGAATAGGCATGGCACAGATGGTACAGGCATGGCACAGGTGGTGGAATAGGCATGGCACAGGCTTGGCACAGGTGATGGAATAGGCATGGCACAGATGGTACAGGCATGGCGCAGGTGGTGGAATAGGCATGGCACAGGCATGGCGCAGGTGGTGGAATAGGCATGGCACACATGGTACAGGCATGGCACAGGTGGTGGAATAGGCATGGCGCAGATGGTACAGGCATGGCGCAGGTGATGGAATAGGCATGGCACAGATGGTACAGGCATGGCACAGGTGATGGAATAGGCATGGCACAGGTGATGGTAAGGTCATGGCACAGGTGGTGGAATAGGCATGGCACAGGCATGGCGCAGGTGGTGGAATAGGCATGGCACAGGCATGGCGCTGGTGGTGGAATGGGCATGGCACAGGCATGGCGCAGGTGGTGGAATAGGCGTGGCACAGATGGTACAGGCATGGCACAGGTGGTGGAATAGGCATGGCACAGATGGTACAGGCATGGCACAGGTGATGGTAAGGTCATGGCACAGGTGGTGGTAAGGTCATGGCACAGGTGGTGGAATAGGCATGGCACAGATGGTACAGGCATGGCGCAGGTGGTGGAATAGGCATGGCACAGGCATGGCGCAGGTGGTGGAATAGGCATGGCACAGGCATGGCGCAGGTGGTGGAATAGGCATGGCACAGGCATGGCGCAGGTGGTGGAATAGGCATGGCACAGATGGTACAGGCATGGCACAGGTGATGGTAAGGTCATGGCACAGGTGATGGTAAGGTCATGGCACAGGTGGTGGAATAGGCATGGCACAGATGGTACAGGCATGGCGCAGGTGGTGGAATAGGCATGGCACAAGCATGGCGCAGGTGGTGGAATAGGCATGGCACAGGCATGGCGCAGGTGGTGGAATAGGCATGGCACAGGCATGGCGCAGGTGGTGGAATAGGCACTTACCTGGCGACGGCTCGGCTCCCGGCGGCGGCTTCTCCCCTCCTCGCGACTCTGATGTCCGCCCTCTTCTGCTCGGCTCCTGGCGGCGGCTTCTCCCCTCCTCGCGACTCCTCTTCTTCGCGGGCTGCGGCGGGAAAGTGACCGGGCGGTGACGGTGAGTGACTGATGCACGCACCGGCACCGCCCCCAACGAGGTCACCATGGATGTCCTGAATCATGATTGGTCCAGGCTGGAGTCTGGACCAATCATGATCCAAGACCTCACAAAAGGGCGTGGTGTAGCGCATTTTTCTGCGCTACAGTTACGCCCCAGAAGGCCGCCAATTGGCGCCTCTGCTGGTGGAAAACCCCACCCCCCATCGGCACCGATGCGGCGGACGCCGAAAGAGGTGTGGTGGAGCGCAGAGCTCTGCGCTACAGTTACGCCCCAGAAGGCCGTCTATCGGCGCCTCTGCGGGTGGAAAACCCCACCCCCATAGGCACCAATGAGACGGGCGCCCCTTGTGGGCAAAAATTTTTTTTTTTTTTTTTTTTTTTAAATCTTTTTTTTTTCTTTTTCTTTTTTTTGGGGGGGGGGCGGCGCCCCTGCGCCCCCTATGGGCCGGCCGCCACTGGTGGGTAATCACAGTTAGCCCCACATGAAAGGGTCAATGGGGCCATAACCATCTGAAGTTACATTTAAAGATCAACGTTCCCTTTAAAAGCTGAACTCTACTCATTCTGCCTAACTGCACAGGAAGAAAAAGTCCAAGTGTAATTTTTACAGGAAAAGTGAAGATCTGCCAAAAACATTAGCTGCTACGTTGAAACATACTAAAGGTAACCGCTTTTACTGCAATTTGTTATGACATGATTTGTTTGGGTTTGTGATACATTTACTTAGTTACAAAGGAGGTAAATGTAGGCGAGTTATATAACACCAGGCTTGTAAGGCCCACTACTCATATTATGTACCGTACTTACTTTTTTACCAGACCGCACCATCAAAATAGCTCCCATAATTGTTCCCGCAATCATCGCCATGCAGATTCTTATTCGCAATTTACCCCTGGAATTTGCTATGGCTTCCACCCTGAAATAAAACACACAAGTTATAATAATAGGGGATTTTAACTACCCAGGCATTGACTGGAGTAATGGCACTGCTGGAACAGTTAAAGGGCAAACATTTACAAACCTATTACAAGACAATTTTATGGTAGTTTAATAAGGCCCCGACTAGAAATTATGCTCTGTTGGACCTTGTAATCTCAAACCAGGCAAAGCTTATTAAGTGTTCTTGCCTATGGCAAGTACATTTACTATTCTTATTATAGTGAAAGCCTATGGGAAAATTTGGCACCCTAACTCCTCCCACAGTTTTTACACTACATAGACAAGTAATATATAGAAATGAGCGGATTGCTCCTGATCGTTTTGCAACTACTTTTTGGGAGGTTTTGCCAAACAGTTTGCGAAATGTCGTTGTTTTTGTGGTGAAATTGGCCCCATAGGAATGAATGGCGGAATGTTCAAAACTAGAGTGGGGCCTGAAAATAGTTAGAGGGTTAGCGAATAAATCTTGCCACAATTTCTAAACTGCTGCAACCTTCACAAATGTTACATCAAAACGTTCGCCTATCCCTGCTGCCACTTAACATGTCCACATCTAAGCCATAGCCCTAATAGTTTTTATACTATGACCGTTTGTTTCCAACCGATGCCGTCCATTGACAGTCATTGAAACTGCACTCAAACCGTCTCAAATTTCAAGGCCGTTTTCTACTCTGTGACTGTGCCTTCAGTTTAAATGTTTCATAGACATACTATACAACAAAATGTCGGCCGGGCCTTGTGATTCCTACGGTATAAGTCTCTAAGCTGTGAGATTTAGAGCTTTTACACTAGAGCCATATGAAGATGGGCACCTCCAATTTTGGTAAGTTGCCCAATAAGAATGAATGGCGGAATGTTCCGGAATGTTCAAAACTAGACCATTTGTTTCCAACTGCCAAAATTTCTAAACTGCTGCCACTCCCACACACACACACACCACACCCACCACACTTAAACACACACACACACACACCACACAAACTGCTATCACTCCCACACACACATAGTTACTCCGCCCACTCCAGCTGGAGACTACCAGTGGCGGCAAGAATACTTCACACAATTTCTAGTTAATAATGTTCATCTATAAGAATATCTGGGTAGCAGTGACCATAACATGATTTCGTTTAACCTTCCTAGCGGTATTCCTGAGTGTGGCGCGGGGTTAAATTTCAGTGCCAAAAGCGGTAACCCCGAGCCACACTCGGGGTACCGCTAGGAAGATCGCTGGATCCTGGTAGAGGGGTTACTTACCTTGTCCCCGGGATCCAGCAATGTATACTGGCGGTGTGCGGTGGCGGATCTTCCTCCCGATGCTCTGTGTGCCCCGGCTTCCGTCTCCTGCGACGCGTCGTTCGCAGGGGGGTGGAGCCGGCGGCAAATGCAAAAGTAAAACACACCAAACACACTGATCACTGATACATTGCAAAATAAAATAAATTCACATTAGTTTGCCCCCCAGAGCCCTTTCCTGCAGTTTTATTGTATATATATATATATATACACAGTGGGGATCGAAAGTTTGGACACCCCAGGTAAAAATTTGTATTAATGTGCATAAAGAAGCCAAGGAAAGATGGAAAAATCTCCAAAAGGCATCAAATTACAGATTAGACATTCTTATAATATGTCAACAAAAGTTCAATTTTATTTCCATCATTGACACTTTCAAAATTACAGAAAACAAAAAAATGGCGTCTGCAAAAGTTTGGGCACCCTGCAGAATTTATAGCATGCACTGCCCCCTTTGCAAGGCTGAGACCTGCCAGTGTCATGGATTGTTCTTAATCATCGTCTAGGAAGACCAGGTGATGTCAATCTCAAAGGTTTTAAATGCCCAGACTCATCTGACCTTGCCCCAACAATCGGCACCATGGGATCTTCTAAGCAGTTGTCTAGAAAACTGAAACTGAAAATAGTTGACGCTCACAAAGCTGGAGAAGGCTATAAGAAGATAGCAAAGCATTTTCAGATGTCAATATCCTCTGTTCGAAATGTAATTAAGAAATGGCAGTCATCAGGAACAGTGGAAGTTAAAGCAAGATCTGGAAGACCAAGAAAAATATCAGACAGAACAGCTCGCAGGATTGTGAGAAAAACAACTCAAAACCCATGTTTGACTGCACAATCCCTCCAGAAAGATCTGGCAGACACTGGAGTTGTGGTACACTATTCCACTATAAAGAGATACTTGTACAAATATGGTCTTCATGGAAGAGTCATCAGAAGAAAACCTCTTCTACGTCCTCACCACAAAAATCAGCATTTGAACTTTGCAAATGAACATATAGACAAGTCTGATGCATTTTGGAAACAAGTTCTGTGGACCGATGAAGTTAAAATTGAACTTTTTAGCCGGAATGAGCAAAGGTACATTTGGAGAAGAAGGGGCACAGAATTTAATGAAAAGAACCTCTGTCCAACTGTTAAGCATAGGGGTGGATTAATCATGCTTTGGGGTTATATTGCAGCCAGTGGCACAGGGAACATCTCACGAGTAGAAGGAAAAATGGATTCTATAAAATTTCAGCAAATTTTGGATGGTAACTTGATGCCATCTGTGAAAAAGCTGAAGTTAACCACTTAAGCCCCGGAGGATTTGGCTGCTAAACGACCAGGGGGTATTTTGCGATTCGGCACTGCGTGACTTTAACGGACAATTGCGCGGTCGTGCGACGCTGTACCTAAACGAATTTGGCGTCCTTTTTTTCCCACAAACAGAGCTTTCTTTTGGTGGTATTTGATCACCTGTGCGATTTTTTTGATCATGCGCTATAAACAAAAAAAGAGCGTCAATTTTGCAAAAATAGCAATATTTTTCACATTTTTTTTATATGAAATTCCCCCCAAAAAAAATGTAAAAATCAAAATTTTTTAACATTTTCGGCCAATTTGTTTTATGCTACCTATGTTTTTTTTTTTTTTTTTTTACCAAAATCGCAAAAAGCGTATTTTGATTGGTTTGCACAAAAGTTATCGCGTTTACTAACAAAGGGAAAGATTTTTGTCATTTTTGTTGTTTTTTTTTTTAACGCATTATGGCGGCGATCTGCGATTTTTTTTTTTTTTTTTTTTTTTTTTTTTTTTTGTGGTACTGCGACATTGCGGCGGACAGATCGGACCCTTGACTGACATTTTTGACACTTTTGGGGTTACCAGTGACATTACTATAGTAATCAGTGCTATATATATGCACTGTTACTGTAAAAATACACTGGTAGTGAAGGGGTTAACTTTATTTGAAAGGGAGGGGCTGTGTGTGTCCCTAGGGGCGTGCTTTCTACTGTGATTGGCTGTGGCTTCAGCTGTATGAACGGTGATCAACGGTTCTACATAGTAGAACCGTATGATCATCTCTCATACACAGGGGAGAATGACAGGCAGCTTGTTTACACAAGCCACCTGACTTTCTCCCTCTCCCCTGCCGATCGCAGAGTGACCGGCGGACATCGAGTCCGCCGGTTACACACGCGGGGGGGTCCGTGACCACGCGGGAGCGCGCCTCCGGGGGCGCGCGCTTGCTCCCTAGACCCTCACAAGCAAGCGACGTAGACCTACGTCAGTTTGCCTGTGAGGGGCTGACCGCAGACGTAGATAGTCGTGCGGCGGTCGGCAAGTGGTTAAAGAGAGGATGGCTTCTACAAATGGATAATGATCCTAAACACACCTCGAAATCCACGGGGGATTACATCAAGAGACGTAAACTGAAGGTTTTGCCATGGCCTTCACAATCTCCTGACCTCAACATAATTGAAAATCTATGGATAGACCTTAAAAGTTCAGTGCGTGACAGACAGCCCAGAAATCTCAAAGAACTGGAAGACTTTTGTAAGGAAGAATGGACAAAGATACCTCAAACAAGAATTGAAAGACTCTTGGCTGGCTACAAAAAGTGTTTACAAGCTGTGATACTTGCCAAAGGTGGCAGTACAAGATATTAACTCTGCAGGGTGCCCAAACTTTTGCAGACACCATTTTTTGTTTTCTGTTATACGTGTAAATGATGGAAATAAAATCTAACTTTTGTTGACATATTATAAGAATGTGTAATCTGTAATTTGATGCCTTTTGGAGATTTTTCCGTCTTTCCTTGGCTTCTTTATGCACATTAATACAAATTTTTACCTGGGGTGCCCAAACTTTTGATCCCCACTATATATATATATATATATATATAATAAATAAAATATGGGGCTGCAGCTAGTCAGGGAACTGCTAGACCCATGTCCACATCCATGTTAATTGAATATTCAAAAAAGAAAAAGGTAAATCACACCGGGCTGTGGGATTAACACCGTGTGGATTACCAAGATAGAAGGACTTTAATGGACCGGTGTAGCATAAAGTGAGCAATTCAGTATATATATAAAATACAAAGTTTATTGATGTATAAAAACAATTTGAAATATGAGCATCACAGTGGCAAAATAATTGAACTTAGAGTCCTAAACATAGATACACATAATCATATCGTTCAAGCAGTCATACGGTTCGACGCGTTTCGCCAGGCATAAGGTGGCTTCTTCAGGAACCAATATGATCAAAGCATGTATCCTCTAGTTCATAAGTATAACTTGCTTGTTAGGATTCATGATGTCCTGCCGACCACGAGGCCAGAAATAGAAACCCTTCAAACTGACCCTGAGGGGGGTCAAGCATGCCTCAAAAGAGGCCTAGTGGATCGGACCTCGTCCATGGCTTCCCCAGTGTATAATAACAGATAACTGGATAATAACAAAGGTAGAGATAACCGGCTATTTAGTGGGGGTCCTCACAAAAAAGAGAGGAACAACATGTGAATATGGAAGGAGCCAATTGGCAGATTCCACGGTCTCTTCCCTGTTCATGCGCTATAGACCGGGGTTTGGATGCCGATTTTCGCGGCAGGAATTAAACAATAATAGTGTTCCTTCATTTTTATATTTTTTAAAAGCTCTTTTTTTTTTTTTTTAAATTATTTATAGTTTTTTTTAACTTTGGCCTTGAGCCACATAGGTTTTATTTTTAGCCTTTTAAACGTAGAATGGAAATATACTTTGCTTATATTACTTATACACTGCCTCTCCTCTTTCTTTCTTTTTTATACTCTACTATATATCCTTTGGATTATAGACAAGAGGCGGGCTGCAGCCATTCTGTTCATATTATTTACTTATATTATATCCTAGTGCGGAACCTTTTTTGGGTTTTTTTTATAACAGAATATGAAAAAAGGAAATCAAGGACGCAAAAATTCAAAATGAAAGACAGATTGCAAAAGATAGTAGGACAAACCCCAAAAAATTCTTCAAATATATTAATAGTAAAAGGTTAGGTCTGAGCATGTAGGCCCTTTACAAAATAATCAGGAGTGGGTGACTGGGGACAAAGAGAAGGCAAATTTATTAAATATTTTCTTCAGCCTGTGTATACAGAGGAGCATAGGGGAGCTCATGACCATAATGAGGATGATATTGACACAGCCCCAAATGATCCACAATGGCTCAAAAGTGATGTGATCCAGAAAGATTTAGACAGAATAAAGGTGGATAAAGCGCCTGGACCAGGTGGCATCCACCCTCGCATCCTAAAAGAATTGAGCGCTATAATTTTAAAGCCTTTGTTCTGGTCGCCAGTCCTCAGGAGGGATGTGTTGGAGCTGGAGAGAGTCCAGAGAAGGGCAACTAAACTAATTAGAGGATTGGAGGACCTTGACTATGAAGAGCGTCTACAATCGCTCGATTTATTCTCCCTGGAGAAGAGACGTCTGAGGGGGGACATGATAGCAATTTATAAATATCTTAATGGGGATCCCAGCTTAGAAAAAAAGCTGTTCATTCGAAGGGATTGCATGAGGACTCGAGGGCATACAATGCGATTAGAGGAGAAGCGTTTTAACCTCAGGCAACGTGGGGGGTTCTTTACTGTTAGGGCTACAAGATTGTGGAATTCTCTACCACAAGAGGTGGTTTCTGCGGGTAGTATGGTGGCTTTCAAAAGACTCTTAGACTTACATCTCAAGGATCAGAACATTCAGGGGTATGTGAGATGATTACAGCCACACACACCTACACAGGTTGAACTGGATGGACTATTGTCTTTATTCAACCTCACCTACTATGTAACTATGTAACTATATGTAATTTTTAGGGACTCCTTAAGGACTGAAATAGTACCACTGGATTGGCATAGGGCTAATGTGGTGCCTATATATAAAAAGGGATCAAAGTCTTTGCCAAGTAACTATAGACCTGGTAGTTTACCTTCTATAGTCAGGAAGATACTGGAGAGTTTAATAAAAGACCACATAGATGAGTTCTTACTGGAAAAAAACATTTAAAGCAACAGACAGCATGGATTCATGAAAGACAGAAGTTGTCAAACAAACATGATTTCTTTTTATGAGGAGGTAAGTAAAACCTTGGACAGAGTGGACAGAGTGGTGGCTGTGGATGTAGTTTATTTGGATTTTGCCAAAGCGTTTGACACACTGTCCAATGTGTAAGGTAAAGTCTACTGGCTTAGAAAGATCAGTTTGTAAATGGATAGAAAACTGGCTATAAGATAGAATTCAGAGAGTAGTGGTTAATGATTCTTACTCTGAATGGTCTAAGGTTATCAGTGGTGTACCCCAAGGTTCAGTGTTGGGACCCTTACTTTTTAATAACTTTATAAATGATATAGGGTCTGGGATTAAAAGTACCATTTCAGTCTTTGCAGATGACACCAAGCTTTGCAGTGGAATAACCCTTACAGGATGTCTCCAACTTACAAGCCAACCTCAATGCACTGTTTCATTAGGCACATAAGTGGCAAATAAGGTTAATGTTGATAAATGTAAAGTTATGCACTTGGGGGCTAAGTATTATGTAACACAGTGCAAGGGTCAGAAGCAAGTAAAACAGAGTGCAGAGGTCAGTAGTAAGTAACACAAAGTGAAAAGGTCTGCTGTTACTATTTGTGTGCACTGAGAGAATCCACCTTGTTGTAAAGGGATCAGTGCACATTCAATGAGAAGGGGTGCTCTCGGTTGGTTCTCCATAGAGTTCAGTGGTGTGCAGAGGCTGTGGATGCATGGGTCTCCAAACTGAGCCATCCACAGGCATTTCCTGCCACGCTGTCTTGTTGACCCAATGTGTTACATGTGTTTTGCCGGATCTCCCTACTGGCTGCCCTAGCTGTATTTGCTGTGTAGCTGGCTTCCTGGAATGACAGGTATGGTCATCCTGGGTCCTTGACCATACACCTTCTCTTCACACTGCCCAGGCCTTCAGCAGCAGCCCTCCTGAGTCCTATGTACCTTGTGTGCAGTGCAAGAGAGGACCTGGGAGGCTGTTGCAGCTGTTCTGAAGGGTTACGTTTTACTGAAGACTAACTGTTACCATAAGAATCTGCTCTACTTAAAAAGTGTGAAATTCTCCTCCTCCTGACCATCTGCAACCCCTAACTCTGGGTGCTGCATGGGAATCCCACAGCAGGATGGTCAGGAGAAGAAGCGCATAGCCCCACAGGACGGCTACACAGACCGGATGATCACGTCCACCACATACCTCATCTCGGAACCATCGGAATGGGTTTCCTTTCATAAGCACTTTATTTCAGATGCGAGTGCATATTTTTAACAATAAATGTGTCTATAGTCTACACTTAGAGGCGCCTCTGTTTTTGTCTTTGTCTGTAGCCCTGTGGAACCCCTGGCTTTGGTTTCTTGAAGGCTGCCCTAATTGGTGGACTCTCTTTTGCCTTCCATCCTTACTCAGTGACTGTATCTGATCCATATGGACTCTGGCTTATGGTATGACTTATGCGCCTGTATACATGTTTGATGTCCCCACACAGTGCCCAGTGCCACCAAAAATCTAGATGGTGTAGCCCACCCCAGCACCCCCTAGCTTTAACCTTGCTCAAAAGTATAAACTATTGCAGCTTATCAATCCTCAGATGTGGTGACCGTATTCGTTTTCCTTTTTAGGCTTTCTTCCCTTTATATTTACTTGGTAATCCTATAAATAAACACACTTCCTGTCCCTTCCTGTCTACCCTCATTTCTCTGCTATACCTATGGAAGGAGACATGGTTGACACACTGGCCGAATTTCAAACGTGTCTTTGTTTTTTTGGCCACATGTCTCGTTAGTCACAGTAGTATACTTACTTTTGCACTCTTGTGCCCCAGAGTCAGCTGCCATCAGGCTAAAGCTAAAGCCCAGTCAGCTGATGTCACAGAGCCGCTTTAGGCTTTGGAAGGATCCCAACCATATTGTCGGGATCCACCCAGCAGCCTGACTGACAGCTTGCTCCAGCTTTCAACATGCTGCCGAGAGCCAGGGCCAGCTGCATTCGCCCCCCCCTCTCTAGCCTGGGACACCAGTGAGTGCTGGAGGGGCAAAGCAGAGAATGCAGACTGACAGTCACTGCTGCTCCAGAAAGACTGAGAACTGAGTGGTCTGTGGTCATGTGATCACTCAGTTCTCGATCTTAGAGCTGGTGGGGGACAGCCTCATCATGATACCATCGTTGCAGCATGGAGGTGAATATGTATGTTTGTTTGTTTGTTTTGGAGCCCCAAACCACTCCTTTTAACATTTACTTACGATACAAATTCCGGAATATCCTCCCTTCTTTTGTAACGTCCAGTCCATACAAGCAGCTTTTTATCAAAGTCAGATGGCTTTATCTGATTTCTGAATAACTGGTTAACTATTAAAAAAAAAGGAGAAAAAGAAAAAAAAACAGTAAGACAATGATTCTAAATAGATTCAATTTTAAAAATGTATCACTTTCCTATGTACTGTAATATCTAACTGCAGCACATATACATTAAATATATATATATATATATATATATATATATACACACACACACACATACACACAGTTGTGCTCATAAGTTTACATACCCTGGCAGAATTTATGATTTCTTGCCCATTATGATTATGAAAGATCACACTAAAACTTTTCTTTTACTCATGGTTAGTGTTTGGCTGAAGCCATTTATTATCAATCAACTGTGTTTACTCTTTTTAAATCATAATGACAACAGAAACTACCCAAATGACCCTGATCAAAAGTTTACATACCCTGGTGATTTTGGCCTGATAACATGGACACAAGTTGACACAAAGGGGTTTAAATGGCTATTAAAGGTAACCATCCTCACCTGTGATCTGTTTGCTTGTAATTAGTGTGTGTGTGTATAAAAGGTCAATTTGTTTCTGGACTCCTGACAGACCCTTGCATCTTTCATCCAGTGCTGCACTGACGTTTCTGGATTCTGAGTCATGGGGAAAGCAAAGGAATTGTAAAAGGATCTGCAGGAAATGGTAATTGAACTGTATAAAACAGGAAAGAGATATAAAAAGATAACCAAGGAATTGGGAATGCCAATCAGCAGTGTTCAAACCCTAATCAAGAAGTGGAAAATGAGGGGTTCTGTTGAAACCAAACCATGGTCAGGTAGACCAACTAAGATTTCAGCCACAACTGCCAGGAAAATGATTTGGGATGCAAAGAAAAACCCACAAATAACTTCAGGTGAAATATAGGACTCTCTGAAAACATATGGTGTGGCTGTTTCAAGATTCACAATAAGGAGGCACTTGAAGAAAAATGGGCTGCATGGTCGAGTCACCAGGAGAAAGCCATTACTACACAAATGCTACAAAGTATCCCGCTTACAATATGCCTAACAGCACAGACACAATCCTTAAACCTTCTGGCACATAGTCATTTGGAGTGATGAGACCAAAATTGAGCTTTTTGACCACAACCATAAATGCTACTTTTGGAAAAGAGTCAACAAGGCCTATGATGAAAGATACACCATGCCTACTGTGAAACACGGAGGTGGATCGCTAATGATGTTTTGGGGATGTGTGAGCTACAAAGGCAAAGGAAATTTGGTCAGAATTGATGGCAAGATGAATGCAGTATGTTATCAAAATATATACTGGAGGAAAATTTGAATTCATTAGCTCGGAAGCTGCGAATGGGACGTACTTGGACATTTCAACATGACAATAATTCCTAAACACAAGGCCAAGTCGACCTGTCATTGGCTACACAGCAGAATAAAGTGAAGCTTCTGGAGTGGCCACCTCAGTCTCCTGACCTCAATATCATTGAGCCACCCTGGGGAGATCTCAAATGTGCAGTTCATGGCTTTTTGCCAGGAAGAATGGGCAGCTTTACCATCTGAGAAGATAAAGAGCCTTATCCACAAATACTACAAAAGACTTCAAGCTGTCATTGATGTTAAAGGGGGCAACACACGGTATTAAGAACTGGGGTATGTAAACTTTTGATCAGGGTCATTTGGGTAGTTTCTGTTGTCAATATGATTTAAAAAGAGTAAACACAGTTGACTGATAATAAATGGCTTCAGCCAAACACTAACCATGAGTGAAAGAAACGTTTTTGTGTTATTCATATTCTCGGAAAAATGGCCAAGAAATCATAAATTCTGCCAAGGTATGTAAACATATGAGCATAACTGTATATATAGCACACACAAACACACACTAAACTATCATTTTGAAAACATTAAAAGCACCCTTTACCTTCCACACAAACACATTCTAACAGTCACTGCTGTCTGCTCCAAGCAGCCTGAGAACTGAGAGATCAGTAGTCATGTGATCACTCATTCTCGTGCTTAGAGCTGACATGGAACAGCTGCAACATCACACCGATGCTGCAAAACAGAGGTGAGTATGTGTGTTTGTTTTTTTATATACCCCAATCTTCTCTTTTATCCCCTTTTGTTCACTGTTATCAATGAGAGTGAATGTGAAAGAAAATCCCACATTTTGGGTTGTTACCATAACAGGAACAGAGGGGAAATCTTCCAATGGGGACACTAGTTAACAACCAAGGATTGCCCCACTTTGGAGCAACTCCTTCTCACTTGCAGTTTTGGCAACAGAAGTGGAAGTGAAGAAAAATCTCCGCACAGGGGTTAAAACCCTCCTTTAGTCAATCCAAAAAAGAGCAAAAAGTTTTGCTTTTAGTTCTACTGTAAACTTGTGTAGAACTATATAACTTTCATTTGATTGTACAAATATACATACAGTTATTGTATGACTTTTATACAGAATCTTAGGTATGCAAAAGCAAAATGACACACCCAACTTGTTTCAATCTATAAATTTATGATTCTGAGTTAAAGGGCAACAGTTATTTTAATCTTCCTACCAGCTCTGCAGTCAGATTCAAGTGATCAATATACACAGTACATATAATACCAGACCACAGATCGTGGTCTGGTATTATATGTACTGTAGAGGCAAGGGGGGGGGGGGGGAATCTCAACTTCCCCTTAAAGTGGTTGTTAAGGCACTTTATACCATTCTGTCTGGTATGTTTTATAATCCTGTGTGCCCCTGTGTCTGTGTTTAAAAAAAAAAAAAATGGATTTTTGTAAGAACTTACCATAAAATCCTTTTCTCTGAAGTTCATTGACAGACGCAGCTCCATCTAGTCAGAGACTATAGGTTATGCTCCTCCTATCAGGAATAGGCACTAGGCAGGAAAAAAGCTCAACCACACCTATGAGGGCTGTCCCTGCAGGCTTAACCCCACACACCCTGCTATCATCAAGCAGTTTAGTTGCAAGCAGTGTTTAGATTAGAAAAAAAAACCCATTCACTCAGAAGTAGAGGGGCGGGTGCTGCGTCTGTCGATGAACTTCAGAGAAAAGGATTTTACAGTAAATTCTTACAAAAATCCAGTTTTCTCTATCGTTCATCGACAGACGCAGCTCCATCTGGTCAGAGACTATAGGGATGTCCCAAAGCAGTATATTCATGAGAGGTGGGAAGACAACGCAAACAGAAACGTAACCCCTCAAAGGCTAAACTTAGCCAACCAGGTAACATGGAGCTCACCCTGAAAACACAACACACCCTCAAAGAGAAACAAAAAAAAAAGTTCTCTTTAAACAGCAGCCTGCAAAACCCTGCGGCCAAAGGAAGCATCCGAAGATGCCAACACATCTACTTTGTAGAATTTTTTAAACGTATGCACAGACGACCAAGTTGCCGTTTGCAAACTTGCAGCACCGACGCCTGATGGCGAAAAGCCCAAGAGGCACTCAGCGCTCCCGTAGAATGTACCTTCACCAGGAAAGGAGCAACCTGACCCTTCAGTGAATAAGTCTGAACTACCGTCTGCCTGATCCATCTGGATATGGTTGCCGCAGACCCAGCCAATCCCATAAGAGATCCTTCGGTAGGGATAAAAGAGCGTCTGATTTTCTAAAAGACTCAGTGGTCTCCAGATAGACCCTGATCGCCCGAACCACATCCAAAGAGTGCAAAGCAAAATGTTTGGGCTTAGGGCAGAGTGAAGGCAACACGATGTCTTCATTCAGATGAAAATCAGAAACAACCTTAGGAAGAAACGACTGATTAGGTCGAAGTACCACTTTATCTCTGTGCATCACCAGATAAGATGAGCGGCTGGACAACGCCGCCAGTTCAAATACTCTGCGAGGCTTGTAGTTCCTCTGGATCTTGGTCCTCAGGAACTAACTAGTGAAAATAGAAAAAAAAAAAAAATCACACACTAACAAACTTTCCTATAATAGCCAAGACCGAAGTCCCAGCAGGAAGTTAGGTCCTATTACTTAAACTAGGTAGAAACTAACTGCTTGATGATAGCAGGGTGTGTGGGGTTATGCCTGCAGAGACAGCCCCCATAGGTGTGGTTAAGATTTTTTCCTGCCTAGTACCTATTCCTGATAGGAGGAGCATAACCCTATAGTCTCTGGCTAGATGGAGCTGCGTCGGTCGATGAAAAAAGGCGTTCTTTACCAGTGTTTAGAGCGCCGAGCGCCGCTCATGTAGCCCGTTTTCTCTCTCCTCTTCCCGTCTGACATCTGCCTGAAGCGGGTGGGGCAGAGGATTCCTCACTTTTTTCAGTCAGGAGGGGAGGGGGAGAGGAGGGGAGAGGCAACGGATCACGTGAGCGGCAATCAGCGCTCTGAAAACTTGTAAAGAATGGCTTATTTTTATAAAACACAGACACAGGAGCACACAGGATTATTAAACAGACTGTAGACAGGATATGAAACTTTAAATGAAACTACAGCAGCAGGAGGGGCACTGAGACAGGAGCAGACAGGCAGGGAGGGAGAACAGAGGAGGAAAGGTGAGCTGTGGATGCCAGAGGCATGTAAACTGACCATGGTGTCAGGGCTCAGCAGCCATGGTATACCATGGTCAGTTTACAGAGGGGGGGGGGGGCATAGCCAGGCAGGATCAGCTAGGTATTTTAGGTGATATCGGGGGCCAAAATACACAGCACAAGCACTGTGCTGTATAACATGTTTTAAGGGAACAGGATCCATTTTTTTTTTTTTTTTTTAGGTTAACAAATCCATTAAAAATAAATGCTGCCGTTTGCCCTTTAAAAATAAATACTCAAAGTATAATGACTAAGCCCCTCCCCTTCATGACATTGTTGAAAAGGGGCAGAGCATGGGAGACCTTAAAATGATGCCCCCCCCCCCCAAAAAAAGTTCTGCGGAAGCCCATGCCTCAGATGCAGACAAATATACAGTACATTTGTATTCCCTCGGCCTAACCACACTTGCATGGTATTTTATCATACTTGTGGCACTCCCGATGTTTTCTAGAATAGTGCCCTTGTTTGGGGCCTGGCAATAGAGAAAAATAACTATAGTCCATCAACCAATAAGTTGTAAAGAATACCTGGCCTTGGACAGGTCAAATCAATAAAATGCATCTGGGGTCTGGAACTGAATTTACAAAAGTGATAATAGTGAAGGGAGGTAGGATATGGGAGGTTCCTAAAGCTGAATTCCAGGTATGGATATTTTTGCTTAGATACTTTGGGCCAAATTGGACAAATATAGGTATGCATATTACACACCTGAATGATCCTTGTGGAAGCAGAGAATTACTATAAGGCTCCTTTCACACTTGTGTTACTTGTCCTGCGACTTGGGACTGCAAAGTGACAAGTCATACTCCATGATTTCCAATGATTACTGTTCATGTCAGCGCGACTTCAAGTCGCAATGACTTCAAAAGTAGTCTCTGCACTACTTTGGTCTGACTTTGATGCGTTTTGAGGTCCATTGCACAGGCATTACTTGCAAGGCAAGTTCAGTCAAAATCGCGGCAAAATTCGCTGCAAAAAAAATCACGGCAAAAATCACATGGCTTTTAGGTCGCACAAGTGTGAAAGGAGCCTTATAGACACCACTACTATAGTGATTTTCTCTGCCTCCCGAGTACCCTGCCCAGCAGCTGCTCTGTTTCATGATCGCTCACTCAGCACGGGCACCAGAGAGCCTTGTATCTTTTCATCAATTAATAAAAGGAGTTCTCGGATTGGACGAGGTGGAGACTGTGGCATCACGGCCTCGCCTCTTAACCTTATCCAATCAGAGAACACGCTGAGCCTTGTATTTTTCATCAATAAAAGGAGTTCTCTGATTGGACAAGGTGGAGACTGTAGCATTACAGCCTCGCCTCTTAACCTTTTTCAATCAGAGAACACTTTGCGGTCACTAAGAAAAAGCACAGTGTTCTCCAAATGGTGCCTATCCCAAGCACGCGACCCCCTGTGGTTATTATGCAGAAGACAGCGACTGTGATCTAGCAACGGCTACTACTGTGTCTCTCTGCTTCTTCTTCTTCTTCTGCAAGAATCAGGCATGTATGGAATATGCATACCTACATTGGTCCAAGCTGAGCAAATAATATTCATACCTGTAATTCAGCTTTACTGCTCCAGTGTGGGCCAGCTGCGCAGAATCATGTATATATACATGATTCTGCTTTAAGGCTACATTCACACCTGAGCGTAGCGTTTTTCGCGCGTTTTTTACCGCGATTTTACCGCGATTTTTGCGGCGTTTTTTACCGCGATTTTTGTGCAGGCGTTTTTAGATTGAATAGAGATCAATGGAAAACGCCTGTAATCTGCCCAAAAAGAAGCTCATGTACTTTTTTGAGCGTTGGGCGTTTTGTATACAGCGTCAAAACGCTCAGATGTGAACAGGGGCCATTGAAATAAATAGGATTTGTCTTGTTGGGCGTTTTGAGAGCTGATCCTAGAGCAGAAAAACGCCCCAAAAACGCCCCAAAACGCCTAGATGTGAACGGAGCCTTAAAAAGGTAGGGGGGCGTGTCTACCGGTCCAGCTGTGCTGGGATTCGTCACAGAACATGCTGATCACCGGGTCCCAGCCAATGATTGACCACCCCCACCCTGTGATCAGCTCTGATCTTCTACTGACATGGCTCTGAGAGTAAACAACACAGGGCTGTGTTCAGTGACAGGGGATAGCATTGATTTTTTATATTCCTGCTAAGCAGGGAATAAAGACAACTAGATCCCCAGTAAAAGCAGCAGACAGTACATAAATAAATACTTGTTAGGTACATATTTAACCCTTTGATCACCCTAGATGTTAACACCTTCCTGCCCAGTGTCATTAGTACAGTGATAGTGCATATTATTAGCACTGATCCCTGTTAAGCCCCATACACGTGATCAGAATATTGTAAAAAAAAACAAAAAAAAAAAAAAAAAAACACAGCTTTCAAAGTGATTGTCGAATAATTTGATCGTTAGTACACAGCTTTCATCCGAAATTTTCCAAAGGGACAAACACAAAAAATGTTTTTGTACGATACCAGATTGTACGATTTTCGTTTAATCAGCACAGTTTACGTCTGAAAATACAATACAGATACATGACATCACTTCTGAATTTTCATTCTGTCGTACGAGAATTTTAGGACTTTAGTAACCTAGCATCCCCAAAAAATGTTTCTTACAAATAAATAAATAAACAGAGGTTAAAACAGCACTGGTGATGTCAGTGGCAGTTAATCTCTCCCCCCCCCCCCCCCACAACATCAGTTAAGAGTTTTTGCCTGCCACAATATCGCAATCCCGTTATACGTTGCTGAGCGCTGCCATTCATGGGCTGCTATGGAGAAGGATTTAGACAGATTTGTGAACAATATTTGAGAGAAATAAGCCTTTTGTGTAAATAGAAAAAGTCTTAGATGTTTCAGCTCATGAAAAATGGGGGCAAAAATAAAAGTGTTGTGTTCATAATTTTGTTCAGTGTATATAGACAGTGGTTGATGGGTTTTTCTGGTGCGTTTTGCATTTTTTTTTTCACATCCGTTTTTGACGTGTTATTAATGCATTTTGCATTTTCGGGAGGTTTCTGTTGTCTTGCAGAAGAAACCAGCATAAATACAGCAGAAACGCATCACAAACGCAAGCACTGCATTTCTGATGCATTTCCATTGAAGTCTTTGGAACCATAAATGCAACCTGCTGCAAGGAAAAAAGTAATTGACCCTTTTCCAAAAAACACACTGGTGGAAAAGGCACAGATGTGGATGTGATCTATAGGAAATAATGGTAAATGGATTGTAGTGTGTTTCTGCAAAACCAAAATTGCACTATAAATTGCATAGGTATGCACCAGTTCAATGAGATAAAGCCACTGTTTGGGTATTTTGACAGCTAGAATACAATAGCAGATGGACGATTTGTGGCTATACAGGGACTGCATCCAACCTGCAGCAGTGTAGAGGGGGAAGGGACATTCCTCCATGTATGCTGTTCAGCACAGATAAAAGAACTGAGTGATTTTCTCTCGTTCAGCCTGTGGAGAGAAAACTTAGCATGTATGGCAGGCCTTACGTTGCAATGATCCTCCAGAAGAATTCTAGACATGATATATATTTTTAGGTACATTGGTCTAGCTTGGAACAATTTTACTATATTTATACCATACTTGACTGACCCCCCTGGAGGCTGGCAATCAGTGACGTAGACAATGCTACTCCAGTGATCTCCACTTGCGTCCCGGTCCTGTGCTGAGTGGCCGGCCTGATGCATTCTGAACACAGAAGGTGAGCTGCTCATCACGGGCATCATTCAGAGAACGCTTTGCATTTTCTAAAGGAATGCAAAATATTCTCTGATTGGACAAGGTAAAAAGGCAGGATGGGGCACTGGCGTCATACTCTCCACCTCGTTCAATCAGAGAATGCTTTTTATTCATTCACAAAATGCAAAGCATTCTCTGAATGGCGCCCATGATGAGCAGTCAACCTCTTGTGTTCAGAATGCATCAGGCCGGCCACTCCGCTTGGAACAAAGAAGCGTATGGAGATCACTGGAGTAGAGATGTCTACTTGTCACTTATTTCCAGCTTTCAGGGGCATTAGCCAGGTATGGGATATGCAGTATATAGTTACATTGGTGAGAGGAATAGGGCCCCATCGTTGGTGTCAGTGGGAGGAATAGGGCCCCATCGTTGGTGTCAGTGGGAGGAATAGGGACCCATCGTTGGTGTCAGTGGGAGGAATAGGGACCCATCGTTGGTGTCAGTGGGAGGAATAGGGACCCATCGTTGGTGTCAGTGGGAGGAATAGGGACCCATCGTGGTGTCAGTGGGGGGGAATAGGGACCCATCGTTGGTGTCAGTGGGGGGGAATAGGGACCCATCGTTGGTGTCAGTGGGGGGGAATAGGGACCCATTGTTGGTGTCAGTGGGGGGGAATAGGGACCCATCGTTGGTGTCAGTGGGGGGGAATAGGGACCCATCGTTGGTGTCAGTGAGGGGAATAGGGACCCATCGTTGGTGTCAGTGGGGGGAATAGGGCCCCATCGCTGGTGTCAGCGGGAGCAATAGGGCCCCATCGCTGGTGTCAGCGGGAGCAATAGGGGCCCCATCGTTGGTGTCAGCGGGAGCAATAGGGGCCCCATCTTTGGTGTCAGTGGGAGGAATAGGGGCCCCATCTTTGGTGTCAGTGGGAGGAATAGGGGCCCCATCTTTGGTGTCAGTGGGAGGAATAGGGGCCCTATCGTTGGTGTCAGTGGGAGGAATAGGGGCCCCATCGTTGGTGTCAGTGGGAGGAATAGGGGCCCCATCGTTGGTGTCAGTGGGAGGAATAGTGCCCCATCGTTGGTGTCAGTGGGAGGAATAGTGCCCCATCGTTGGTGTCCATGGGAGGGTAGGAGGGATAGTGCCCCATCATTTATGTCAGTGGGAGGAATAGTGGCCCCAAGGCCAGATAAAAGCAAGAAAAGGGCTGCATCTGGCCCCAGGGCCGCTGTTTGGAGAGCACTGCTCTGAATCATTATACTGTATAAATGACTGTTATTGAAATAACATTATTAACCACTTAAGCCCCGGAAGATTTTACCCCCATTCCGACCAGGGGGTATTTTGCGATTCGGCACTGCGTGACTTTAACGGACAATTGCGCGGTCGTGCAATGCTGTACCTAAACAAATTTGGCGTCCTTTTTTTCCCCACAAACAGAGCTTTCTTTTGGTGGTATTTGATCACCTGTGCGATTTTTTGATCACGCGCTATAAACAAAAAAAGAGCGTCAATTTTGCAAAAATAGCAATATTTTTCACATTTTTTTATATGAAATTCCCCCCAAAAAAATGTAAAAATCTAAATTTTTTAACATTTTCAGCCAATTTGTTTTATGCTACCTATGTTTGGTAAAAAAAAAAAAAAAAAAACGCAAAAAGCGTATTTTGATTGGTTTGCGCAAAAGTTATCGCGTTTACTAACAAAGGGAAAGATTTTTGTCATTTTTGTTGTTTTTTTTTTTTTAACGCGTAATGGCGGCGATCTGCGATTTTTTTTTTTTTTGCGGTACTGCGACATTGGGGCGGACAGATCGGACCCTTGACTGACATTTTTTACACTTTTGGGGTTACCAGTGACATTTCTACAGTAATCAGTGCTATACATATGCACTGTTACTGTAAAAATACACTGGTAGTGAAGGGGTTAACTTTATTTGGGAGGGAGGGGCTGTGTGTGTCCCTAGGGGCGTGCTTTCTACTGTGATTGGCTGTGGCTTGAGCTGTAAGGACACTGATCACACGGATCTACATAGTAGATCCGTGTGATCAGTGTTTTTACACCGAGGAGAATGACAGGTGGCTTGTTTACACAAGCCGCCTGACTTTCTCCCTCTCCCCCGCCGATCGCCGAGTGACCGGCGGACATCGGGTCCGCCGGTCACACGCGCGGGGGGGGGGGGTCCGTGACCACGCGGGAGTGGGAGCGCGCGCTCGCTCCCTAGACCCTCACAAGCTAGTGACGTAGCCCTACGTCACTTTGCCTGTGAGGGGCTGACTGCCGAAGTAGATCGGCGTTAGGCAGTCGGCAAGTGGTTAACAAACAAATTTCTTATTGGTACATGTTTTGTTTTTTCAAAAAACAACGTTTTGCGAGAAATAATGGAGGCTCGCATATCGTTTCTTTAAATGCTACCTGCCTGGCTTCAGTAATTTTGGAGTAAAAAACAGCAACAAGCACTTGAAGTCAAACTGAAGTTGCAACTCTTGATTTAAGAAGTCCAATCAGTTCTGTCTGCCTGTCAGTTTTTTAGGTGGTCCTGATTTTATATATATATATATATATATATATTATATACATACATACATACATACATACATACACACACACACTATATATATATATATATATATATATATATATACACACACACATTATTAATATACACTATATATTACATTATTAATATACAATATATCTTACATTAATAAACAATATATACTTTTTTTTTCTTTGCTACGGTGTGCTTCCTTTCTATATTGCTTGTGGTTTCCTGCATTTTCCCATAAAATAAATGCAAAAAAAATGTCATAAAATGCAGTAAAGTGCAGCAAAAAGTACATTATAGACATATGCTTAAAGTTTATATGCATTGCAAGTTATATGCCTGATCTTCGATAAAGACCACTGACCAGCCCCTTTTAGTCATCACAATTCCGCCAATCGTGCGCTGTCGCAGATTGCGATGAATGTAGGAGAAAGCCATGGTGGGCTGAGCGGGTGAGGACATCCAGTTGTCATTGTCAGTGAGACATCTGCCCACCTATCACCTATTTAGATGTGAACATCAGAATGATCTCCTGTACTTACCACCCTGGGCCTGATTAGCAGTCACTTTGGGCTGGAGGTCATTGGCATTGTGGCTGTAGGGCCTCCTGTAGAGTAGAGCTCTGCTCCCTGGTTGCACAGCACACACATTTCTTAGCAGAGAGGACACATGGGCCAGGCTGAGTCTGGACATGGTGTGCAGAGGGGGTGATGAGTCCTGGGGTGTCAGTCTGCTGAACTCTCCTCCGACCTGTCAGTGTACAGTGAGGGAGAAGGCAGGAAGTCTGATCTCTCTCATTGCATTGGCTGCCTGTATGCTGAGTCATAGTGATCGCTGAGTCTGGACAGGATTGGGGGAGGGGACACCCAGCACACACACAGCTTGTCTGCTCTGCTGCAGGAAGACACTTTATTATTGGATACAGAAAACTTTCTACTGACTCCAAAATACAAGTATGTGCTCAATTTGCAACAAAGTAACAAAGGGATCATTTTGCATTCAGTCTGATACACCCTTTGACTGCACTGGCAATAATATTATTGTTAGAAGAGACACAAACCTGAAATTGTTTTTGGAGAAAGTTTTGTGTACAAATAATGGTGACCTTACACACAATCTTATCACCCCACTGATGTGTCATTACCGACCCTTTCACACTTATTGCACACTGCAACTTAAAAATGCTCACTACAGCTTTTTTTTCTGAGCTAAAATACAGCCCATTCATTGTAATGTGCCTATGCACACAGACGCGTAAATGAGCGCCAGACATTCTTCAGTAAGAACAAAATAGAAAAATCGGAAATTTTTGACAGTAATTTACGCCTAATGCACGCAAATGCATGCAAATACGCGCAATTGCGCACAAATGTTCGCACATGAATAAACTGTTGATCTTAAAAATGCTAATTTGCATATTTTACAAAAACGCGAGAATACATATGCGCGAACGCAAAATGCGCGCATTTCAATAAGACAAATTTACGGCGGAAAAAGGAGATGCTCGAACAGGAGTATTGTGTGTAAGAGGCCTTGCAGTTAAATGTATTTTGAACTGCATTGACAGCCCAAAATGAAGGTAATCCTATGTCCTAGGAAATTTGTTTTGATCAAATTATTTATTGATTGGATAACAAAATCAAAGTGTGCTCGGCCACCATAAACTGATCCAAAGGGAAGCCACAGCTATTTAAACGGCTCCTGATTCCATCATTTAGATTGCATGGTACATTAATCAGATGATAAAATCGATTTGTGTATGGCCACCATAAATCGATCGGGAGGGAAGGTATGGCTATTCAGTCAATCTCTAGTTTGATCAGTTTGAGTTAGGGCCCATTCACACCAGAAACAGACCATAAGTGCTCATTGGCTCGGGCGTGCTCGGGATCCCACCTGCACGATCCCGCCAGGAAGCCGACACTGCAGACAGCTAATCACAGGCATTTCCCGATCTGCGCATCTGCGGACCGGGAAATGTCTCAGTGCCTGTGATTAAGCCGCGTGCAGTGTCGGCTTCCTGGCGGGATCCCCAACACACGAGTCCATTCCTACTATGGGCATAGTTCACATGATTGCAGTGCAGCTCAAAACAGTTTAAAAAAACTAGAGCATACTGCATTTTTCTGCACTGCAAATGCAGGTAACGTGCTACAAACACACTTCAGATGCACTGCACCCCTTTGTATAGAAAAATGCACTGCTAAACGCAGCACAAAACGATGCAAGCGTGCATCAAGCGCGCATCAAGTGCGCATCAAGCGTGCTTCAAATGCATGTAAACATGCAGTCATAAACGCGCAATTATGTGCAGTTTCTAGTTTGAATGGGCCCTAACTCAAACTGATCAAAATAGAGACTGACTGAATAGCCATACCGATCGATTTATGGTGGCCATACACAAATCGATTTTATCATCTGATCAATGTACCATGCAATCAAAATGATGGAATCAGGAGCCGATCGAATAGCTGTAACTTCCCTTTGGATCCATATATGGTGGCCGTGTACACTTTGATTTTGTTATCCAATCAATGAGTGATTTGATCAAAACAATCAAATCAGAATCTAATCAAATAACTATAACTTCCCTTCCGATTGATGGGTGGCCATACATATATGATTTTATTATCTGATCAATATGTGGTTCAATGAAAGTGATCAAATCAGAAACCAGTCCAATAGCCTGTATAATAATAATAATAATAATAATACTATTAAAGATTAGCTACAGTCATTTTGTGTTTATTAAATGTCAGCAGCTACAAAATCTGTGACTGATGATTTGTAATAAACAGGCGCTCACTTGTCCCAGGATCCAGCGATGTGCTCACCAGGGCGTAACTACAGGGGTTGCGGGGGTTGCAATTGCCTCTGGTGCTCACCCAAGCTGTCCCTTCTCTCGATCTTCTCTCCCCGGTGCTGGCTTCTCAACTGTTGGTGCCTGGCTGTAACAGCTTGCGGCTTCACAGCCGGGTGCCCACTGTGCATGCGCAAGTCAAAATGCGCATTGTGAGTGGTCCCAAAGTCTTTTTGGACCTGTGACGTGTCCCAGATGACTGCGGGGAGGGATGGAGAGAGGTGAACTCCTGCTTGGATTGTCTAGGCCAGATACCCGCTCCCCCTCCTCCCCCCCAAAAAAATGGTCATTTAGAGGAGAGGAGAAGGGTAGTAGGCCCAAAAACAGACCTTCCCCTTTTGGGTGGAGCCCCGCTTTAATAATAATACTAATAACCATAAATTCCCTCCCAGTCAGTTTCGGTGGTCATACAGGCTTCAATTTTATTATTCACATGATATGCAAATTGATCAAAACAATCAAATCAGAAACTGATTGAACAGTTGTAATTTCCCTACCAATCAATGTATGGTGGCCATACAAGCTTTGATTTTATTATCCGATCAGAAACCGATCACATAGCCATAACTTCCCTCCCAATCGATATATGGTGGCCACCCAGGCTTCGATTTTATCTGATCGATGTGTGATTCAATTAAATTGATCAATCAAATTGACCAGTCGAAAAGCCGTAACTTTTTTCCTGATCAATGTATGGTGACCATATAGGCTTCAATTTTATTATTCAATCAATATGCAGTTCAATAAAAATGACCACATCATAATCTGATTCAATAGCGATTGAACTTCCTTCTTGATTGATTTACGGTGGCCGTACATACTTCAGAATTTTTAACCCTATCAACGAGTGATTCAATCAAAATAATAAAATCAGAAACTCATAACTTCCCTCCCCATTGAATTCCGGTGTCCATACATGCTTAAATGGAATCATCCAAATAATTTGCTGTTTGATCAAACCAATTAGGTCAAAAACCTGTTGAATAATCATACCTTCCATCCTGATCAATTTATGGTGGCCATATACAGTTTTGTTTTATTATCTGACCTATGAACCATACAATAAAAATGTTAAAACCACTATCAAACTGCGTTGTTTGGCCAGGCTGGAAAATTATAATTTTACATCGGTTGGTAGCACTGAGATGCTTTGTTCATGATAGTGATCATATTTTCAGTGATAAGATTATGAGATTTCATAGTGAAAACAGTGAGATGTGATTGATAACTGTCCCACCCACTTCTCTATGGCTGACATTTTGATCAACTGGGTTGTCGACTATAGAATGATTATTCCTATTGAGACAGATCGATTGGAAAATAAATCAATCACTTATGGGAACATGTATGGCCACCTTTAGACTCGGTTTAGATTGGATTTGATCAAATTTAGTTAATTGGCCAGGATGGAAAACTATTGATTGTTTTATATCCATCCACAGCCCAGAAAATTCGATCATAAGTTTGATTGTATTTCAATTGATTGGATTATGAGTTTGCTAAAGCCCCGTACACACGTACCGATCGTCGGCGAACGATCGCCCGTCTTTTGTCCAGGGCTGTCGGTGTCTGTTGAAAAGTGCAAAAGACTGCACAAGAATTTTGTCCGCCGACTACAGCCGACTGCAGAAGTGATGTCATGTAATGGTTAACTTTCCCTGTGTTTTTTCTTTTCTGAGCATGCCCAGTCTTGCAAATCTGCGGTCTGTCGGCCGAAATCTGTACTGACTGGCGAACAATCGGCCGCTCTGGTGTCGGCATACAAAAATTTTAATGCTTGCATGACAGATTCTTTTCGGCCGAATGTGCGCTGTCGGCTGTCGGAGGCATCATACTAACAAGCCTACAATCGGCAGATCGGTCGTCGGCCGAAGCTTTTCGGCCGATGATCGGTACGTGTGTACGGGGCTTTAGTGAAAACAGAGATACTATGTATAACTTGATATCTTATCTTCCAACAATCGATCGAATTTCACTTCCCTATGTATGACATATCGATTATCGATCAATTATTCCTATGAGAAGAGAATGATCAGAAATTAAATTGATCATTTATTTATGTGTATGGCTACCATAGTACAAGGACCTGCCTGCTTGGATACAAATTGATTGGTTAGATTAGTTAGGCACTCATATTACATAGTATTGGTAAATCCAAAGTTGATTTAATTTGTAGTTTAAATTTAAAATTGTATGGTCAGTAATGTCTACAGTGCCCCATGTCAGATGGGCGAGTTTGTAACAGTGATTAGTTGCTGCCACAAATCATGCCCCTATTCACACCACAGTGTTTTGTAGCTTGAGGCCCCATTCGCATTTTGCGTAGCAGGAACTCGCGTGCCAGCTTGAGATTTTGTGTGGGCAGTTTTTCACACAGTTCCACATGTCGCACATAGGGCAGCTCATTAAATTAAATGACCTACCCTGTGCTCGTTTGTTGCCTTAAAGAAACTCCTGTTCCCTTTCGGGCAACAAGCTTCACGCAATTTTTAAAGGTGCATTTTGCCATGATTGCTGTGTGATTCTGTCGCGCAACAATCGCGGCAAAATCACATGCATGCTGGGTGCCATTTAGAATGAGTGCCACCCAAATGCACATCGTGCAATTTGCTGCAATTGCCATGCGATTTTGAATCCTGGATGGAATCACAGCGATTCTGTCCATGATTTTAAATTGCCAAGTGTGAATGGGGCCTGAAGCTCCAAATAGCTCAAGCTAAATCCCATACTGATTACATGAGTCTGCTCTATTAGTGATTACATCGTAGGGGCCTCAATTAGCTGCGGGACCCAGCAGACTCTCATTGCTTTCAACGGGGCTGCCCCTCCCAGAAAATCCCAAGGGACCCCTGCTGGGGTTCTCCCATGTAGACGCTGTTGGGCCCATTTAAAGCTGTGAACGTGGCCTTATCCTGCACATATGTACATTAACCCCTTCATCTCAATCCCCCACTGTATGTGATCTGTACATTAACCCTTCCACCTTCGGATCCTTCTGTGTATGACCTGTACAGCTATTGTATCTAGTGCGCCATTACCAACTCTACGTTTTATCTGCATCAATATTGGCATACTTCTTCTTCTTTTCTAAGAAATTTTGACAAAAAATCAGATCACGTTGGGGGTGTCTACTTTCCAAAAAAGGGTCATTTTGGTTTGTTTGTTTTCTATACTGTCCCGGCATTTTTATACACTCTGTTTTAAAATGCCTAAAATATTTTTTTTTTACTTTCAAACGGTAACTTTTATTGAAAAGAGAAAATTGTACAGCAGTTACAAATAAAGAGTACAATCAAACCCGGGAACAATAAAAGAAATTAAACACAGAAAAAATGGTCTGGTGGATTCATTATCTAGTAACAAATACATAGGTGGAACGCACGCCGTAAGCTTCCGGGTAGCCTGGTGGGACGCAAGCCGGCAGTCGCCGTTCTCCATTCCCAGGCATTCACCCAGAGCTGGCGTTCATTATTTTTACCTAATCTATACCTTGTATAACTTATATTATCGGCATATAAAAATAAAACGGTTTTAATGGTACTGCACTATCAGAGCACTCTTTTGTTCCTTCCTTGATCTGGATTGGAGGATCGATCCCCAGACATAGGATTACCAAGGACCAGAGTGAACCACAGAGCCCAGCAGTTTCCTACAGGCTTGGGAAGCCATAAGCTCGTAAGGTCTTGGTACTATACGGTACTCAAGACCCAACAAATCCGGTGAGTGTGCACCCCTTTTCTTACAAGATATGCCGATTATACCAGCAGCTGATATATTGGAGAAACAATACTAGGACACATTTGCACAAGATCACTGAAGGAACTTCACATTGGGACTTTTGAATAATTTGTTTATATTGAATATAATTTATTTATTGATGTATTATATACCTCATCCAGCACTCTGCACTTTAACATAATTTATATTTTGTAGTTTTCACCTTTAGGAATTTAACTGTTTTCACTTGATTGTTCACTATTCAGGTGTGTGAACAATCAATTGCTCATCCCTGATAGATTAGAAGCAAGCGCTATATTAATCCCTTTGGGATCTATATCTCTCTATATATTTTAAACTATAGCAGCTGCTAACTAATATTTACCCACTTATTTATTAATATATTTATACACATTATTAGATACACTTTTCATTTATTTATTTATCTATTTATTTATTTAGCTACTCCTTTAAAGCGGTTGTAAACCCTAAAAAATAAAAAAAAAATAAAAAAACCCTGCAAGACAAAGGCATAATGAGCTAGTATGCATCGCATACTAGCCCATTATGTGTAACTTACCTTAGAACGAAGCCCCGACACGGACCCCCGGACATCGTTGCGGGCGCTGCCATGATCCCTCGCCGTCTCTTCCGGGTTCGGCGGCTCCGGCGTGGTGATTGGCCGGAAGAGACAGCTCCGGTGCGATGATTGGCCTGAGCCGCGATGCGCGCGGGAGTGATTTTCCGGCAAGCTCCCGGCAAACTAATTGAAGGTCCCCCCGGACCTTCAGAGCGCATGCGCCGCTCGCGCGAGCGGCTGCATGCACTGTAAATATCTCCTAAACCATTCCGGTTTAGGAGATATTATTTGTACCTACAGGTAAGCCTTATTATAGGCTTACCTGTAGGTAAAAGTGTCAAAAAGCGGGATACTACCGCTTTAAATTACGCTCTCCAGAGGCGCGAGGGTATATACTAATTTAGTATATAATTTTTAACAAATACATGACGTAGCCCAGAGCACTGCTAGGGGAGGTAAAGAACATGACAATGAAATAAAACATGTTTGCTCTTGGGAGGCAAGTGAGGTATATGATATACACATAGTAACCCCCAGGTACTGGGAGTCACGAGATTCAAAGTTAACGGTTCTCAGTAGAAGACTCCTGAAGTCACCTATCCCAAATCTTATTGAATTTAGTTGAACAATCCCTGTTGATGTACACCAGTCATTTATATGGCAATATATTATTAACCTCTAGTTTCCAAGAGTTGAACTCAGGTGGTACATTACGCATCCATTGCTTAGCAATGCATTTCCTGGCTATAAACAATGTCTCTTGAAGGTAAATCTTTGTAAATTTGTCCAAATCCCCATCAGGGAAGATCCCCAACAGGCATGGAGCATCAATTTCTGCATGATGAGATGGGGTATCTCATCATGCAGAAATTGGACTATCTGCCGCCAGTATCCCTATATTAGTGGGCATTGCCAAAGGAGGTGATAGAAGGTTTCCGGGTGCACAGAGGGCATAAGGCATCCTGATCCCTTTTGTACTTGGCCAACCTAATGGGGCTGAGGTAGGCACGATGCAGTATATACTGTTGTGTCAGACGATACGACAACTTAAGGGAAACCATCCTGCAATTTGCGAGCGCTTCCTCCCATTCCTCATCATCCAGGGTACCAACATCCCCCACCCAGCTCTCTTTGAGGTCATATGCCAACTAGGTCGAGGAGGGGAGATGGAGCGTGGAGTAAAATAAAGCAATTCAGCTTTTTGGAGTTTGGCCCTTTAATAACGTCAATAATATATATAGGATCGGACTGCGGGGGGGAGAGCCTAAAGTGTGCCTGAAATGCATGCCGAAATTGTTGATACCTAAAAAAACATATGATTGGGCAGAGCATACTCAGACTTCAATTGGTCAAAGGTTTTAAGGTCACCAGCCACCATTACATGGGATAGGAAGTATATACCTCTCAAGCTCCTTAAATGTGAGTCAGGGATGGAGCAAAACTCTGGTAAAGAAAAGTTATGCCATAGAGGTGTAAAACTGTGAATTCTAGGAAGATCTAGTCTATTGGACACTATTTCCCAGATCTATAATGATATAATGTTGAATGTTGAATATCTATCTCCCGGCGTCTCTGCCCCCACAAGGCCACCGAATATAGCGCTCAATGGGTCTGTCGAGGGATGAGACCATGTACAGCACAAAGGTAATAAAAATCAAAGTTTATCTGTCTTATCTAAGTGGAAGAGATGTGACAATTGGGACGCGAGGTAATAAATGTTGAAATCCGGGAGTGCCGCACCTGTGAGGCAGTGAGCTGTAATAAAATGCAGACATGCTGCATTTTCTCGCAACTTTCCGGACGGAATCTCATCTCACTGTACAGCGACATGAATGAAGTGTCCCTTTTGTACACTTCAAATAAAATTCATCCAAAAAAAGGAAGCTGTGCACTGACACACACATCACACCGCCCCCTACAGCCGGCTCACTGCAGTTGGAACGAACAGCTGCTGCACAGTAAATCGTTCTGGTTTATTGTGCAGCAGCTGTCAGTTTATATGTGAATGAGCACTAACGGCCAGTTAAAAGTGAATGGGCATGCTCAATACATATCGGCGTAACAAAAACTGCATGCATAAGCTTGAAGGTCGGTCGTATAGCTAGCAAACCAACAACATTCATTTGAAAAAAAAAAACACAATAATAAACAGTGAACAGCCAGGGCCGCTGCCTAGGCCTGGTGGGGTAGGGGGCAGCACTAAGCCTTAACTAATTTCCATCCCTCTTGATGACCTTTTAACTGGATCTTAATACTGGGAGGCAGAATGGCTGTCACAGCGGTCACATGATCAGGAGCATGTCTCGCCAGCTACCAATCATACAGTAAAGGGAACTGGTGACAGTTCAGTCCATGCATGTGCTGGGAGCATAGTTATCTTGGGCACCATGGATGCATATGTGTGGCATGTGGACCTTCAGGCACCCCCCCTTCCCCCATTACATGGTCGGCATGGAGGTTAACCACTTCATCTCTCGCGTCTGTATACTCTTTATGGGCCAGAGAATATTTTATCTATGGCCCCATTGATTCACCAAGAGCAATTTCACACCATGCAATACTTCATGTCACGCAGGACCCCTTCTTAAGGCATGCTTGACAAAGGGGTCCTGCCTGGCCCCGATACATTGCACCTTACTGCTGTGATGTGATTTTTTTTAAAGAAGCTTTTGGATATTAATTTTGATGACCCATATTTGTGCTAGTGGTATATACTCAGTTACCAGGTAGGGTTACCTACCCAAGAAAATGCTAGGTACTCAGTGCCATTGGAAGCATTAATTCATATGAGAGGTTGGTGTTCTTAATAAGAGTAAATAGGAATAAGAATAAAGTAATAGGAATAATAAGAATGGCTGTCACAGCGGTCACATGATCAGGAGCATGTCTCGCCAGAAACCTATCATTCAGTAAACAGGCACTGGTAGCTACCGGTGACACTTCAGTCCATTTATGTGCTGGGAGCATAGTTATCTTGGCCACCATGGATGCATATGTGTGGCATGTGGACATTAAGACACCCCCCCCCCCCATTACATGGTCAGCATGGAGGTTAACCACTTCATCTCTTGCGTCTGTATACTCTTTATTGGCCAGAGAATACTGTAGATTTTAGCTGTAGCCCCACTGATTCACCAAGAACAATTTCACGTCATGCAGGAAACCTTCTTAAGGCATGCCTGACAAAGGGGTCCTGCGTGGCCCTGAAACGTTGCACCTTACTGCTGTGATCTAACCTTTTTAAAGAAACATTTGGATTTTAATTTTGATGACCCATATTTGTGCTAGTTGTATATACTCGGCTACCAGGTAGGGTTACCTACCCAAAAAAGTGCTAGGTAATCATTGCTATTGGAAGCACTAATACATATGAGAGGTTGGTGTTCTTAATAAGAATAAATAGGAATAAGAATAAAATAATAGAAAGTAAAAAGAATCGAAGAAGAGAAGATCAGATTACGGATTAGGTTATAAATGAGTGCTGAAAGACCTTTTATAAAGTGGTGAACTTACTCCGGTGAGCCTTTTGTGTGCACACAGGTGACATGCATTGGATTGCTTGTTGGAGTGCATGGTGGTGACTCACCAGTAAGTATGGCACGGAAATGGATTTATATCCTGGTGTGATCATATAACCTTTCCCATACAATAAAATGTGAAAGCATCAGCTATGCTCAAAAGATAAAAGAGAGAACTTTTGTAACATATTTTTATTTGGACAATTTTGAAGATATCATACACTGATACACTGTATATTGTTTTATGTTTAAGGAGACTTTCACTGTAGGAGTGCATTACTGTATTTATAAATAAGGGGAACCCGTGTTACCCAGTTGTGAATATCCAATCATTAGTAAGGGAAATTTAGAAAAAAAAAAAAACTTTGTTTACCAACTTTTTTTTTTTGTTTTTTTTTTGTTTTTTTTAGGATTGTGTACCAAAATAATTAATTGTAATTAATTTTAATAATTAATTTTCAGGTCATTATAAAAGGAAAAATATATAGAATATCATGCGCACAGTTCATCTAGACCTATTTAAACTGACACTGGTCACACTAGAAAATACATACTTTTATGTAAGCTTCTTTGTTGCTTTGGACATTGAATTTAAAAATATTTTTTGGCAATGCTACCCAAACAAAGAGTTTTGTCCCTGAAAAACAGAATTTGGTTTAACTGAAGGAATAGAGACTGTTCACTCTGTAAAGTGAATGTTAACAGATTTTAGTAAATTGCATGAAGCTATGTTCACTGTAAATAGTAATCATGTACAAAAATCAATTTATTCTATGTTTTCCCTAATTCCTACTACAAAATCAAAATACAATGTTATTATGAATTTATTAATGAAGTCTACAATTCAATGCTCAGGAGCTATCATTGCCCCTACTTCACACTCTGGACACAAGGTTCTGACTGCTTGAAACAACACTGGACACATTAACCACTTTTGGGCCAGAAAGAAGGTTTTACCCCCTTCATGACCAGGCCATTTTTTGGCACTGCGTTACTTTAACTGACAATTGCACATTCGTGCGACGCTGTACCCAAATAAAATTGATGTCCTATTTTTCTCACAAATAGAGCTTTCTTTTGGTGGTATTTGATCACCTCTGCAGTTTTTATTTTTTTGCGCTAAAAACAAGAAAAGAGCGACAATTTTGGAAAAAAAAAATATTTTTTACTTTCTGCTAAAAAGCATATCCAATAAAAATTGAATAAATCAAATTTTTTTCATCAATATAGGCCAATATGTATTTTGCTAAAATTGATCTCCTATTTTTTCCACAAATAGAGCTTTCTTTTGGTGGTATTTGGACACCTCTGCAGTTTTTATTTTTTTGTGCTAAAAACAAGAAAAGAGCGACGATTTAGAAAAGAAAACTATATTTTTTATTTTCTGCTGTAAAACACATCCATTAAAAAAAATGGAAAAAATCGAATTTCTTAATCAATTTAGGCCAATATGTATTCTGCTACACGTTTTTGGTAAAAAAAAATCCCAATAAGCGTATATTGATTAGTTTGCGCAAAAGTTATTGCGTCTACAAATAATGGGATATTTTTATGGTATTTTTATTTATTTAATTTTTTTACTAGTAATGGCGGCTATCAGTGATTTTTAGTGGGACTGCGACATTGCAGCGGACAAATTAGACACCTAACTGACCCTTTTGACACTTTTTGGGGAACCAGTGACATTATTACAGTAATCAATGCTAAAAATATGCACTGTTACAGTACTAATGACATTGGCAGGGAAGAGGTTAACACCAGGGGCCATCAAAGGGTTAAGTGTGTGCCTAGGGGATGCTTTCTAACTGTGGGGGGGTGGACTCACTGGATAAACACAGAGATCTGTGTTCCTGCTTAGCAAGAACACAAGATCAGTGTGCTCATCCCTGACAGAACGGCGGTCTGCCAATGTAAACAAGGTTCTACCTCTCTAGGGAGCGATCAATGGTGGCTGGCAGACCCCCTGATTGGCTCCCCATTGGCCAAACAGGCGCGCACACAAGCCCCTGCTGGCTATTGCGCAAAACGGCATACAGGTACGTTATTTTAACGCAATAGAGCCGACCTGCTGCAGTATATTTACTGTGGCTGGTCGGCAAGTGGTTAAAGGGGGTTTTACTAAAACTGGTCCACAGAGAATTTGGTGCAGTTACAAATAGTAATCAAATCCGCTTCTAACTTCAGCTTATTCTGTTAACCACTTCAGCTTTGCCATTGTTATGCGATACAGCACTGCGTTGCTTTAACTGACAATTGCGCGGTCGTGCGACGCTGTACCCAAACAAACTTGATATCCTTTTTTTCCCAAAAACAGAGCTTTCTTTTGGTGGTATTTGATCACCTCTGTGGTCTTTCTTTTTTGCGCTATAAAAAATAACCACAATTTTTAAAAATTGAAAAACACAGTATTTTTTACTTTCTGCTATAAAATATATCCAATTAAAAAAAAAATTAAAAATCAAATTTTTTCATCAATTTTAGCCAATATGTATTCTGCTAAATATTTTTGGTAAAAAAAATATTAACAAGTGTATATTGATTGGTTTGCCCAAAAGTTATAACGTCTACAAACAAGGGGATAGATTTATGGACTTTTTATTTTATTGTTGTTGTTTTTTCGATTTTTAGTGAGACTGCAACATTGCGTCAGACAAATTTGACACTAAGTGACACTTTTTGGGGACCAGTGACACCAATACAGTGATCAGTGCTCAAAAAAATGCATTGCTACTGTATAAATGCCACTGGCAGGGAAGGGGTTAACACTAGGGGTGATCAAGGGGTTAGGTGTGCTCCTAGGTAGTGCTTTCTAACTGTAGAGGGAGTGGATGCACTAGAGCAAAAGAGAGATCTGTGTTTCAGCTTGTCATTCCACCGAACGATCGGCAAGTCCAATTACAGTGGGAATGACGCTCCGGCGGCGCGCGCGCCCCACATCTCTTGCTTGATTTTGTGCGGCTGGGCCATCCTGCCGCAGTATATATGCAACAGGCGGTCCTATAATGGTTAAAGTGGAGTTCCAGCCTGTATAATAAAAAATTGAAAGTCAGCAGTTACAAATACTGTAGCTGCTGACTTTTAATATAAGGACATTTACTTGTCCAGGGATCTCACAGTGTCAGCATCCCAATCCGATTCGTCCATCGGCTTTGGGTGCAGGCGCCGGCATTGCAAATAAGCAGGCTTCACTGCTGATTGCCTACTGCGCATGTGTGGATCGCGCTCCACTTTCTAAATGGTCCCGTCATCTTCTGGGACACACACAGGTCCCAAAAGGCAGCAGGGGGAAGGAGCAGGGGCCGTAAATGACAGAGATCATCATACGGCGATCTAACCATGTAGTACGCGCTCTCCCCTCCCCTCCAAAAAGTGCCAAATATGGCAGTGGAGGGTGCGAACAAGCGGAGCTTCACCTTCTGGGTGGAGCTCCACTTTAAACTTTAACAATAAGGCTTCATTTACACTGCTGCAACTTTGGGCACATAAAGTTGTCTGACAAGTCGCAACCTATTGATTTTAATGGCACCCGTTCCAATCTATGCAACTTGCAAAGTTGTGGTGACTTGGAAAAGGTTCCTGCACTCGTTTGATGCGACTTTCTTGTAACTTGAGTGTAAGAGAGTGTAAAGTTGCAATAAAGTTGCACTCAAAATCATGCGACTTTTGAGTCACACTAGTGTGAACAGAGCCTAAGCCCACGTTCACATGTCAAATCGGAGGCAATTGCTGGCAATGGCACTGTCCGAATCGGTGTGATGCCGTCTTTGCGGCTTTGCTCCGATTCCCAAAAGTAATTTCTGTACTACTTTTAACGATTTCCATCGATATTTTTGCAGGAATCCGCACAGATGTCTGTAAAATCGCCCCGAAGTCGGACTGAAATGCAGGCTTGAAATCATGCGAGTTCAGCTGAATTTGCACGATTTCAAAACGGCCCCAGTGTACTTTTTGTGTTTCTTGAAATGAAGCCCAAGGTCTGCAAATGGGTTACATTTACAAACTGTGACATTTTTTTCTTTTTTTTATTATTGCTTCTTTCTTCTGTCCACTGGTAAACATTCATGGCTAAATTTCTTAGTAGAATTGTATGAATGAGGTGTTTAGAGAAATATTATGAAGACTTTGTTTTTCAAGAAATATGAATCCAGCTTTCCCTTCTTTGTTAGTCTGGAGTTATGAAACTGACTGCTGCTACCTCTAGCACAATATGACATGGGGGGGGGGGGGGGTAAAAATGACTCTATTATCTAGGTGCCTCTGAGGAAGCCTAATGTCTAAGTAGAACACAACATAAAACAATCTGATGATTTTGATCATTTCCTAATTTCAAACTACTAACTGAAAGACCTGCTCTGCTCCATTGTCACTGGCTAGCCTCCTAATCCAGACAGAATGCAAAGGGACTGCTGGACTTGCAGGTACAATCTGACCACCTGAAAACATTTTTAGATTCAGTTTCAGAATCAAAATGTAATACTGGCACAGAAACAGTATAGTGGAAAAAATGCCGGCACTTTACTAAGTTTGGAATTGTTACTCAGTAACATGAAGGGTTAACTAAACAAAAATTTAATACATTTTACCAGTCCTGAACCGGTTTTCTTTTTTTTTTTTTTTTTCCAAGTTAGGAACATCTTCATCAAGTACATAAAATAACTACTGAATTTGCTAGAAACACACAGGGGAATTCATAAAGTGTGGCATAGACACCTTTCAGGATTCCATCAGGGCACAGAATTAAAAGTGAAGGTGCTGGCACCCAATTCATGCAACTATCAGGGACAGGTACAGGTATGACAATGTTGGCACTGAGGTCAGGATGTCCGTACTGGATTCTCGTTCCTCAGTGCACTAACAATCCCAAAACCCCGTTCCACCTACGAAGCCAGGCACGAGGTAGATGTACAGGTCAGTGCTGCCGCCTGGAGTGCTGATCCCCAACAAGCGATACTAATACAAGATAGGAAGGCGAGCACCCGTCTATTGCTAAAACTTAGCTTTTTATAGCACAACTGGGAAAATTACAGCAAGAGAAGCTTACATGTTTTGACAAACAGCCTTAGTGCCATAGCAATCCTCAGTGTACTTGTAGGCAGGTTGCCTACTGTGTGTATTTAGTTAGCAAACAGCCGGCCAGATTAGGGGGAAAGGGTTAATGTTTTGCTGCCTCTTGCCCAGCATGTTTGCAGGCGTTCGCTGGGGTAAAGCCTCCCTCCTGTGTTCTAAAAAAAAGGGAAGAGACTTTGAGGAATGCCTGGGGAGTGGACCTATTGTCCACCTGGAAGGCTGAATCACCAGAGGAACCCTGCAACATGGATTTCTCTACTAAAGCACCACCAAGTTTGGACATTCCTCTAAGAAACTTCACCTGTACTGGTAACCTGGGGCAGCCATAGCTAGATTTATTTAGGGAAAAGACATTACTGCATGTTCTGCAAAATGTTCAGTAAAGTTGTTTTAACTGCTCAAGGCTTGGTCTGAACAGCACATTGGGGTCTGTGAAACATCACTGCAAAGGTTGGTCTATGAGTCTGAAAGGAGAAGAAGCTGCCATGGGTAACCATAAAAGGAAACTGCAACCAGTCTTTGGCATTGTACCTGGTTAGGTGACAGGTCCTCCGGTAGTGAGGGGGTTCAGTGTCCGGCTCCCTCCCTAGCTGTCGGACTAATTCGGTCCCCGGGAGCAGTCTAGCATTATGGAGATCTATGCCTGGTCATTTGGTACAGAAAAGAAGAGCTAAGTGAGAGCACACATGAAGTCTTCACCCTATGCTCACCAGGACCCCATTCTGTTATTTGGGGAGAAGTAACAGGTACGCTGACTCGTGGAGTGAGCATAGGCTCTGCATGCCCCTCATAATGCAACACATTCACTTGTACAAGTGTGTAGGACAAGGGACAACCTATTCTGGAGGAATTCCGCATACAACACTACACACAAGTGGCTCATATCAAAGTTGGGGGACTGCCTTAATGCCTTAATGTTTGATTTTTCACATGACCATTGCCTCTGCCTGGCCCCGGCATTGGTGAAGTGTCACCGTTGTGCTAGCATGAGTGGCCCTAAACACCCCTGGCATAGCCTAAATAGCCCACTTGGTGTGTGGGGGAGGAATAGTCCTCTCATGTGCCTCAGAACTTGGCGCCCAGTGAGTTATTGGGAAGCATGGAGGAAAGGTCCACCATCCACTACCTATCCAACAACCACCCGCCCCCCTACATGCTGATCCCCTAACAAGTGATACTAATCCAAAATATGAAGGCAAGCACCAGACATATGTCCATTGCTAAAACATTAGCGCAACCATTAAAAATTCAGCAAGAGAAGCTTATATGTTTCGGCAATAAGGCTTATTCATAGCAATCCTCAGTGCAGTCCTTCCCCAGCCACTGCACTCTCCACACTGACTGGTACAGTGCTGAGGAGTTTTGTACAGGGGGTGGGTAGAGCCTGATGGGTAACTGCGAGACTATTTCCCCATCAGACTGTTTTCAAACAGCTGCAGTGGCTATAAAATTGATTTGGTAGATGGGCATGGCCTAATGAAGAATTCTGAGACTAGTTCTCCATCAGGTCTTTTTGGCTGCTGTTGGAACAAATAAAGAGTCTGGAATCCTCCCACTGCCATTCACTGTTTTTCACAGTTAAGGCGGGCATAATGTGGAAGTAGGACTGTGATCTTCCTATTGAGCTAGCAGCCTTGTGTACATATATTTTATATTGTCTTAGTATTTTTCTGTCTTAAGCTCAAATATCATTCCCCTTTTTATAATGTGGAAGTAGTCTCTCAGAGTTCCCCATCAGGCTCTGTCAACTGTCAGTTCAGCGTGATCTGTGTTGTTGGTTGCTAGGACACAGGCATTGTTCATCCTAGCAACCAATGAAGTAGATGTAAGGCACATGCAAATAAATTAATAAAAGGAATGAACACACAATGCCCCCCACCCCTGCATGCCATCTTTGAGAGGGTCTTAATTGCCGCCAGTTTGCTTATCACTGAGCTGGCTGTAATTCTTTTAGAATCTATTGTAGTCTTATTGACAGACTCTAAAAGTGGCCATACTAAGAACTACCAGAATCTGGCACTCGTGCAGGTACTTGTATTGAAACTGAGGCAGGGCTTCAATTACATAGGAGAAGGCCTTGTTAAAGGGACCACATGACCAGAAAAGTGACATTACTGCTTTGTTGAATTCCTCTGACAGAGTCTGTTAGAATATTATGTACTGGTATCCTGCAGAACAGGTGTGATCAGATATGTTAAGCTGCACAACAGCGGCTGGACTCAAACTAAGTGCAATTATAATAGGATTTATTAGGAACACAGCAAGTAACTGAGGATGCAGCACCACAAACAATAAATATCTGCAATTTACGACCATAAGTGAAACCAGGTGAAAACCGTTCCCTAACAATCTAACTGTTCCAGGTCAGTGAATCATAAAGTATTAGACCGCATGCCAGTGGTCCTCATCTCCTGTCTTTAGGACCCACTAACAGGCCAGGTTTGCAGGATAACTGAAATACATCAAAGGTAATATAATTTGATGCTCAGTGATTGCAGTACTCTAGTCTGCATTTCCCCAAGGTAATACCTAAAATCTGGCCTGTTAGTTGGTCCTGAGGACAGGAGATGTTACAAAACATTGCTTATACAGGTGTTTTTTCAGCTCTTCAGCTCTATGTAAGTCAATGTGTTCATGTGCATACAGGCATATTAGAAGAGGAGGGCTTACAGGCAGGAAAAAAAAAACACTAGGAGAGGAGCTGAAGAGCTTAAATAGCACATTTCATTGGCCAGAATAAATTAGGATTTGGCCATTAGAATGCATTACTGCTCAAACACTAGATGCACCTAAACTTGTGTGTAAAATGTAGCTTTTAGCACATGTTTATAAGCAGCATTTTCCTGCCGGGAGTTCTGGTGTTCATATTGGCTTTCACAGATGCCCTGTGTGCATGAAGCCATAAAGCCAAGGGACAGCCAGGCATATAACATTTTCAGAAGGATATCATCAACGGCAGCATACTCATTTCTCTTTGTACATGTTTTCATTTTATATGATATATCTACAAAAGTCTTCTCTGCTTCTCTTTTTAGATCACAGCACAGATAATTCTGAAACAATTAGAATACAAGTAATAAAGAAAATGAAATGATTCGGAGAGATCAGTAACACAGATTGTGCGTAAGGTAGGAAGATGCCAGGCGATGATATATGGGAGACAGATGGCAATGTCTGCATCTCGTCAGATACCCAAAGCCCATCTCCCGAGGGCATATCAGACCACTTTGAGCACATGCAGCAGTTATATTTTGTCTGAGCACCAATTTAATGACATTATAGAGAAACTTGCTGCTAATAATGACTTTGTTCTTTGCCTCCCACAAGAAATATACATAATGAGAGGAAACATAATGCATCGAATGTGTAACCTAATTTGCTGGTAATCCAATAAAATAAATGAAGTCTGTTTTGAGACTCAAATTTACTTGAAGATGCAAAATAAAGTTCTTCACTTTTCAGGTACTCCAGACACTCATCAGCATATCATTGATGTAACTGCTAGAGAATTGCTAACACTCCCAAATACAATATAAATTCAACACAATTAAATTGAAAGAATCCTGCTAAGCACTTTCATATTATCTTCTACATAAAATAAATCATAATAATTCTTAAAATTCTGCAAACTACTGTACAAAATATATGCCATCCCTAGCATCTCATAAGAAAGAAAGGCAATAGACGATAGAGAGTGGCTAAACATATAGGCACAATTCACATGGTCTCTCATTTATGTCAGAACCAGGGGTCGAAAAACAGGCACACTCAGCTTGGTCATGGATATTCCATAAAGGAAAAGGAATTGGCAGCATTTTAATGATTAAGCACACAGTCAGTGTGTGAAACGCGTCTACCTTGTCACGATTGTCATATTTGGAGGTCCAGTCAATAAATCTGGATTTTGACTCAACCTGGAGTGCTGCCAATTCCTTTTCCTTTATCAAGTTTTCACGGAGGCGAGCCGGGGCATGCACCGGTGTGAGTCATCAGGCAATTACACCACCTTGAGCAGTGAGTTCTTGTCTCTTCAATGGATATTCCATGGCGAGGGGCAATTGCCAAATATCTTCAGCTTTCTTATTAACCACTTAAGCCTGGAAGATTTTACCCCCTTCCTGACCAGGGCCTATTTTGCGATTCGGCACTGCGTGACTTTAACAGACAATTGCGCGGTCGTGCGATGCTGTACCCAAACAAATTTGACGTCCTTTTTTCCCACAAACAGAGCTTTCTTTTGGTGGTATTTGATCACCTGTGCGATTTTTTGATCATGCGCTATAAACAAAAAAAGAGCGTCAATTTTGCAAAAATAACAATATTTTTCACATTTTTTTATATGAAATTCCCCCCCAAAAAAATGTAAAAATCAAAATTTTTTAACATTTTCGGCCAATTTGTTTTATGCTACATATGTTTGGTAAAAAAAATCGCAAAAAGCGTATTTTGATTGGTTTGCGCAAAAGTTATCGCGTTTACTAACAAAGGGAAAGATTTTTTTTAACGCGTAATGGCGGCGATCTGCGTTTTTTTTTTTTTTTGCAGTACTGCGACATTGCGGCGGACAGATCGGACCCTTGACTGACATTTTTGACACTTTTGGGGTTACCAGTGACATTTCTACAGTAATCAGTGCTATACATATGTACTGTTACTGTAAAATTACACTGGCAGTGAAGGGGTTAGCTTTTTTGAGCGGGAGGGGTTATATGTGTCCCTAGGGGCGTGATTCTAACTGTGATTGGCTGTCGCTTGAGCTGTATGAACAGTGATCAATGGTCCTACATAGTAGAACCGTATGATCACCATTCATACACAGGTGAGAATGACAGACGGCTTGTTTACATTAGCCGACTGCCTTTCTCCCTCTGCACCGACGATCGCCGAGTGACCACTCGTCCATGACCACTCGGGAGCGGGAGCGCGCCTCCGGGGGCGCGCGCTCGCTCCCTAGGCCCTCACAGGCTAGCGACGTAGTACTACGTCACTCTGCCTGTGAAGGGCTGACCGCCGCAGTAAATAGTCGTGCAGCGATCGGCAAGTGGTTAAGTAGAAAATAGTGCATGTTTTAACAGGAATGAATTCTATTTGTGAGATGTGAGATAATCGCTTACTTTTGATGAAAAATTAGTGGTATGTGTTTTTGGAAGGAAAAAAGCCATTGCTCGCAGTCCTTAGTATGTTCTTTCTGCACCCACAACAAGAAAAAATCTTTTTTCCCCACATGACACCAAAGGTTTATCCTGACACATCAATGTCTTCTTATCCTAATCCTTTTATTTAGGGGTCTATTTATTGCATAGCCATTCATCCAGCAAATCTGCAGGTATTTCTCCTTTACGAATCGGGCAAAAGACTATTTTCTCTTCTATGCAAATGTTCCTTCTATTATTATCAACCTTAGTAAATATACAGTACTGTGCAAAAGTTTTAGGCAGGTGTGAAGAAATTCTGTAAAAATGCTTTCAAAAATGGATATTAAAATGTTTAATTTTATTAATTTACAAAAAGCAAAGTGAGCGAACAGAAGAAAAATCGAATTCAAATTAATATTTGGTGTGACTACCCTTTGGTTTCAAACCAGCATCAATTCTTACACTTGTGCACGTTGTACACTTGCACAAAGCCTGGGATTAGAGTCAGGTGTATGATTAATCATTTATAACAAGCAGGTGCTAATGATTATCAATTTCATATGTAGGTTGAAACACAGTCATTAACTGAAAAAGAAACAGCTGTGTAGGAGGCTTAAAACAGAGTGAGGAACAGCCAAACTCTGCTACTCAGGTGAGGTTGTGGAAGACAGTTTCATGTCACAGATCATACACCATAGCTAGACTGAGCCCATAAGGTAGTTATACTGCATCAGCAAGGTCTCTCCCAGGCAAACATTTTAAAGCAGACTGAGGTTTTAAGATGTGCTGTTCAAGATCTTTTGAAGAAGCAAAGAAGCACAAAGAAATGGGCAACTTTGAAGTCTGTAGATGCAGTGGTCAGCCAAGGATTTGCAGTTGTGCACAGCCTTTTTAATCTAGGGACTGTATGAGATTCAGGGCTCTTTTCCCTTGGGGAGCAGCATATGTGTGTGGAGAGGGACACTAGGAAAGTCTACCCTGGCCTCAAGCATAGGTGATCAGATCTGACCAGGCTGGGGCCTTATAGTGATACTAGGAGAAGGTGTGTAAATAGGCAAAAGCCTGTGTACACTGGGATGGGCAGAGCTGGGATAGCCAAGAGCAGGGCCGCTGATAGGGGGGGACCACCAGCCCTCTTGTGGGGGGCCCTAGCACACAGGGGGGCCCACACAGAGAGGGGGATTAGTGATGGACAACAAATACAAAAATCTTCCTCCAGAACCTGAATCTGATCTGTCCCTCTCCCTGCTATCAGCTTTTACCTGTTGAGAAAGAGACAGTCGTTTTTCACTAATCCCCCTCCCTTGTGTGGGCCCCCCTCCCAGCACTTATCTCTGCTCAGGAGTTTATTTGTAAATTGTAACTTTGTTTCTCTCTCTCTGTCTCTCGGATCACTGAGCTCCAACTGCCCAGCCTGTATATTTTTCTCATCTCCTCTTCATTTTTATTTAACATAGTTTTTTTTTTTTTTTTAGATTTAGCAGGAATTATGCGAGTTATGTTATATTTGTGTCTGATAATAGTGATTTTGTTGTAATTTTAGCTAAATATATTTTTAATATTTTCTTGAGGGGGCCCTGCCAGGTAGTCTGTACGGGGCCCCATGATTTCTCACAGCAGCCCTGGCCAAGAGGCTGAAGAATTTATGTTCTGTTATGGAGATGAAAAAAACTCCTGCGCGGGTAAGTTTGTTTTTACATTATTCACTATATATGATGTCACTGGCTGCATGTAAAGTAAATATCTCCTAAACGGTGCAGGTTTAGGAGATATTTACAGTTCCTTTAGGTAAGCCTTGTCATAGGCTTACCTATAGGTAAAATTTACAGAGGGAGGTTTACTTCCTCTTTAAGAGGTAAATGTAACCAATTTTCTAAAACTGTTACATTGTGTCTCTTGTTGTAAAGATGTATGTATTCCCTATGCTCTTCGGCTCCATCTAGTTTTTGCGCAATCAGCACAGAATGCATGTACATGCAGATTCACTGGACAAATGGCTATACAGATTCTTTTTTATAAATAGACCTCTTAAAATTATTTTCAAACCAAAAACTTTTTGTTATGTTTAGATAGGAAAGGAATAGAACCCTGTCTGTTTTCTAGTGTTAAGTGGAAGAGACAGAAGGCTTTCTTTTGCCTCACTTTCTGCCTGATAAGGATGAGCTGAAATGCCCTTGGTTCAGTCGGGGCAGGAACTTCAATGAAGTTCAGGTGCCATCCCATTGAAATCAATGGGAGCTGAATCTCTCAAATTAAAAATGCCCATTTTCTGGACTAATGTAAATATAAATTTTGCAGTAGCACATCCTACAGAAAGAGTGAAAATAATGCATAGAGCTCCCCCTAAAATACATATCAGACCCTTATGAATGTTAAGTAGGTACCTAATGCAAAAAAAAATAAATGCTTGAGGTCCCCCAAGGAATCTATACAAGACCCCTCATATCTGGTACAGATTTTAAGGGGGATCCGTGTGGAAAAAAAGAAAAGAAAAAGAAAAGTAAAGTCCCTCTTAAAATGTATACTAGACTTTGATTTAGGCGTGCAGTCTGTCTGCTCATGTAAGGTGGTGGAGGGGGGGGCAAGCACGTGTCCTGTCCCTCCTGAACTATACCAGGTCACATGCCTTTAACATCGGGAGCTGCATTGCCAAGGGCGATTGCCCTGACAAAGCACTTTATCCCTATGTTGATGAAGACAAGGGCCTCATTCCCACAACCTACTAGTGAGGAGCTTATCAGAATCTGGAATCTCACTTAATAAAAGGGGGCCCCCAGATATCGCCCCCCCCCCATGTGAATGAGTATGGGGTGTATAGCCAGGTGCTGGCAAGTTTTTCCCACCAAATGCTTTGGAACTATCTGCAACAAAGAGACACAGGTCTCAGACTCAGCCTACACTCTTCTTATCCTTTAACCCTCCCACCTTCTCTCATTCAGCTGCTCCAGACCTAAAGAAGGGGAAAGACACAGCCAAGAATGGCATGTTGGAGATGTAGTTTGACAGAGGTGCAGTGGTATTGTGTTGGAACAGATAAAGACTACAGTTCTAAAGTGGCAACAGTAGAGGCACTGGGGCGAGGTAGAATGTGGACCTCCATGGAAGCGTGTCCAACTGACTGGGGTTCCAGCTGGGAGCATAGCCTGTTTTTCAGCTGTCATTATTGGGAAGCAGAGTACAGCCGCACCTTCTGCTTTGTTGATGTTAAACTGTCAGGGAGAGGAGGATAGTGAGACCGTTTATTATCATCTTCCACAGTGCTGTTTGAAGGAGACCCAGCAAGAGACCGATGAGGGGCCCCTCCTACACTGCAAAGAACTCTGTGCTGCAGGACTGGTAAGAGGGTTGCTAACCCTCTAAGAGTTCCCCAACAAACCAGGTTAATTACCATATTCTCAATAGACACCCGTAAATCCATTACAGGCAGTTTTTAACAGATGTTTACCTTGATCTCCTATCCAAGACAACTCAGTTTAGTTTATCTGGTTCTGCATGTAACCTATCATCACACAACATTGTCCCCTTGATTAATCTATAACTAATTCAAGGATACTTTAACTGGATGCAGGCTTATCAAATGACTTTTTGCGTTCACCAACGTTAAAGGGCCCAAACAATAGCCGACAGCAGTAACAACCTAAGGACTGCCCTGTTCTACCAAATCCACTTAAAAACCACTTTATGTGATCTTCATTTTGGGCAGTCTGGCTTGATGGTGTCCTTCAGGCAGTCTTAATCCCAGCATAGCTATCCCAGTGCATTCATGAGTGGTATAGCCCCAGGGGTTTAGACATAACTAATACATCACTGCTCGCTGCTTTATGCTGGGTGATGCTGTTACTGTTTAAGCTGACTTGGATGGCTGGTAATTTGTAAACCTCTTGGTACTGACGAACATCTTATGACTAAATATACATTATTGTACGCTTAGTGCAATTTTCTATCTGTCAGTTATTGCCATGTATTCCTATTACCCTATCCTATTATTTGTCTAATCATTATTTTACCTCAATATACAAAGTTTATGCCATTGACTGTGCTGTTATCTTTTTTGATAAAGCATTATTGCTGAATATTGAGGAGTTGTTAGGGCCCTCTCTTGAAATACAAGTCTGTGTACTCAGCCGGGTGTGTCAGAAAGAATGAGAAGTTTAAAAAAAGAAATGGTCAATGCCAGAATCAGAGAGCCCATCCAAACCAGAGAACCAGAGGCTCCTGCTGGGGTGGTGTTACAAGTACATAGTGCCTACTCATTCACTAAACAAAGTTGTAACCTAGACACCCAAACATTTGACAAGTTCTTTAATAAAAAAAATAACTCCCCCCTCCAAGTCATTGTAAATCCACAATCACACATCATCATCGTGATACCCATCACCTGCCAACTTGCTGAAAAAAAAACCCAACAACCTGGAACACCCAACCAATGCCAATGGTACTCATAGCTGAATGACATCTACTCAAAAGGGTGGGGATAGTGGTGACATCGTTGACCAAATATGACAATGGCCATATTGTCAATAAATATGGCCATATGTTACTGTCCAAATATGGTTAGCATATTTGGGTAGTAGTGATGTCACTGCTATTCACTTCCCTTTGCTTTAAAGGGGTGGGGATTCCCTGTGATTTCAGTGGTTCCTGGGGACGCTGAGGGTGTAATTTCCGTTGGAACCAGTGACAATGGGAAACTGTCATATATAGAAGTGGTAGAAATACCTGTGATCCCTGAAAACTCATCTCTTCAGGGAAGCCTATCCTACCTTCAAATAACATACTCTTCTATTTCTCTTCTTAGTTCATCCTGCACAGCCTTTACCTTTTGTTCCATCAGCCCCTTGCTATTAGATTGCTAGCTCCCGGAAGCAGGGCCCTCCTAGCCCTCTTGTACTGAATTGTGTTATTGCTTTATTATGTCCTTTTATATTGTAAAGCGCTGTGCAAACTGTTGGAGCTAAATAAATCCTGAATAATAATAATAATCACCACGGCAAGTCAGTTTTCATAGTACACTTTCTTTAGCCGACTGTCCTTACCATTAAAAGGTCACTTGGTTGTATTTGCCCCAGGCGAAAGGTTCCCAGTTATTTTCTGGCTGCAGTATTTTTATGTTGTGTTTTTTCATGCTTTGATTCTGTCTTTCCTGCTATTTCTATAATTGCTTCCCACCCTGGCCTATTGTTACATGACAGCCGAGTTGGTGCTCTCTAATCCTGGGTGGGCATAAAATTACGTCACCCCAGGATCATGCCTAGCCACTGCCCTAGGGACCATGCGGCAGTGCAATCTGTCACCGCTGTGTCCACCAGACACAGTGGGTGACAAATCATTCTATTGGGCTGCTGCTAGTACCCTGTGATCGCTGTGACCAATCAAACCAGATAGCATGCCAGTTGTACACAATGAATGGCTTTAATTCATAGCCATTCATTGTGTACTAATGGGTTGATCTCTGTGATTGGTCACAGTGATCACATGGTACTGACAGGGTCAATCACAGTGCATCTGTACCATGTGATAGCTAAAGCCAATCACAGCTCTTCAATAGTACACACTAGATAATGGGATGCCACTCATAAAAATGCTTGCTTATAACAGTAATTATCACTGTTATAAGCAATCATAATGTAAAAAAAATTCTGATCACTTCTCTAGAGTAGTGCATGTCACTATGGTAACACTGTATTGCTCTAGTCACAGTATTTAAGCAAAATTTAAAAAAATCATTAAATAAAATTGAAAAAAATATATATTAATTTGGGGGATATTTGTACTGTCCTGGCATGTTTGGGCCTCAACAAATGAGAAGGGCAGTCAGTACTGATTGATTTTAAAATGTGTATATACCAAAATTTGTGGACTCTATAACTTTCCTACAGGCTGAATAATATGCACTGACTTGGTTTATTTAGAAATGTAGAATTTTTTTCCCATTTATGTAGCAAAGCATGAAAAAAAAACACCCAAAAAAGCTATATCTGTCTCGAAAAAATGATATAGATTTCATTTGGGTACAGTGTTGCATGAGTCATTCAAAGTGTGATAGTACTGAAATCTGAAAATTGGTCTGGGCAGGAAGGGGGTTAAAAAGTGTCTGGAATTGCGGAGGATAATGTTGTTGTTCCTATATACATTAAATAAGGATACCCCTGGCTTTGTAACCTATCACAATAATGGTGGTTTGAGGCCCTGTCCTATCTCTTGACAGCCTCACTTTTACAGTCAAGAAGGTGAACATGAGTAAACTGTCACATGAAGGTTTATCAGCCTCCTTATGACAGTAATAAAGTCAAATAAAAAAAGTAAAACAATAAAAGTAAATTTATAATAAAAATCATCTCCCCCACACAAACACAACGTAACTGCTCACACAAACAGAGCGTGCACATAGGTACAGTTAGAATGCACAGAAATACAGAAGACCCCTATTACACTACACAAATTAGGTGTACAATTGGCTCTTAACAGCTTTCTGTCCTTTAAGAGTTCTAAAAGCCAAGAGGCGGAGACAGGCATTCGAGTTCTGTGATTGGCTGTCACAATGGTAACATGATCGGAAAGCACTCTATCGCAAGTATGCAACAGGAGCTTATCGATTCCCACCAGCTACCTTGCTGGGAGCATGCAGAGAGCGCACTCTAAGCATGGTAAGTTGTAAATACAGGGCTACATATATGCAGCTGCTCAGCGTCAAAGCCCACCCGCTAAGAAGCCACATGTATAGAACGCTAGACTGCAGAATTCAGATACATCTAACAGGGCAGCTGATATGGCAGTGCAGCTGGACCTCCTGTACTGGGCCAGCCCCATCAGTTCAAAAAGAGGGCCTGGCCAGAGCAGTCGGCTTTCTTGCTCTGGCTGTGCTGCAGGAGGATTGATTCTTGTATCTGTGCACACTTCCCCCTGCTGTCTAGTCACCCCCTGTGTGCCTGCCTCCCTTGAAGTAAGCCTTGCTTCCCTCCTCTTTTCTCCTGCCTGCAGCTTCTGAGGGCACACCGGAGGATCGGGTTCAGGATCAGAGCTTAGGGCTGCTAAATATGTCATATCAGTACCGATCACTCCTGTGTCCATTCATCATTGACCCATGTGCTTCAGTTTGTGAAAGAACAGGAAGTCTCAGAGCACTTCTTATTCATTCATCTGCAGCCAAGGTCCCTTTCTCTGTCTCAAATGTGAGACATCAGGTGTCTGTTTTGACCCCTCATATTTTACCAAAGCCCCCCCCCCCCCCAACAGGTCACTTAAAAAAATTAATAAATAAATATTACAATTCTAAACAAAAACTACAATTGTAAATAATAATACATTAAGGGCTTGTTTAAATGTGCTTTGCTCTCTGAAGAGCAGTCAGCATTTGGATCCCTCTTACATAATATCACGACTGTGGCATTTTAGCGAAAATGCAGCACAGCACTAAACTGACTGCAGTACACTGTGTAACATAAGAATCAGCCCTACACTACACTGCAATGGCTGATATATATATACTGCTCTGGCGGATATATATCCTGCAATAACTGATAAATATATATACTGCATTATCTCCTGCAATAGCTGATAAACATAAATCTACTACACTGGCTGATCTAATAATAAATAAAATGCACACACCACTAACTACCCTGCCTAATCTCCACTCCTAACACAGGAGACAGGACATTGTGCTGTGATTGGCCAAAGCATACAGGTCAAGGTGCATGCTTGGGCCAATCACAAGCATTGCATTATGGTGGGCGAATTTCCCACAAACTGCCCCGTTTGTTCATTGTTCTGCGAACTTACGTTTGACTCAAAGCTCATCCCTAATAAGAAGTATTTTGTGTGTTCAAGGACTGTGGCAGTTATGCCAACCGCCCCCTTTTTAGCTCATTTTCAGGCTGCCTGTAGATGTCTGTAATGGGCAGCGGCGTCCATAAAAAGGATGGCTGTGGGCCGACGTGCAACTGCACATGCGCCGTTCCGAAGCCTGTCGGGCTTGGAAAAGCTCTTACAAGCTCGCCCATTTAAGCCTGGGCGGGTGCATGCGCAGTGATGTACTGGCGCCAGTTGGCACCATTTTTTAATGGAAGACAGTGTCATTTGTATTCATTGTCGCGGAGGGTACAGAGGAGGGGAGGACAGGACAGTGCTGTGGGGGCTAAAGACAGGGGGCTGAGAAGGACAGTGCTGTGGGGGCTGAAGGCAGGGGCAGAGAAGGACGATTCTGTGGGGGGTATATGAAAGTGGGCAGAGGAGGACTCTGCTCTGGGAGGGTGATAATAAGAGTAGCAGAGGAGGACACTGATTTGGAGGGTGTAGAGGGGCAGATTAGGACACTACTGTTGGGGAGGGGGGTGTCTGCAGTCTCTGACCATCTTCTGTACCATGTCCACATCCTCTGACCACCTCCTGTACCATGTCCGCAGCCTCGACCACCTCATGTATGATGTCTGCAGCCTCTGACCACCTCCTCCTGCTAGTGAGTGTCCCGAAAAGAATATAGTTCACCAACTGGAGAGAAAGAGCAAGGAGACGTAACCCTTTCTATGCATGTGACAGTATGGATTAAGCAGTGCAGTTGCTTCCACAAACAACCTGGTGAGGCCAAATGAGAGTTGTCCTTATCCTTTGTGAACAGTTCCATTTGGAGTATCCCACTATTCCCTTCTCCCATCCAAGTTCCAAAATAAATACTAAAAACCAATACTCCTGGACTGTTTATTGAGTGACGAGCCATCAGGAGTAAGGAGGGATGTGTGAACTGTGACTGTGTGCTGGTAATCAGAGGAGGCCTAACAAGTCATCATACAGCATGCCCTATAGGACAGTGCTACATTTGGGGGCTCATCTGGGATCTCCTCTGAGTAACAGCAGCGTTTGCTACTGCCAATAGCAGAGTATTTGCCTAAGTAATGCTATGTCTTCTCAAGAAAAGTACTGGAGTGTTAGCTGAGAAAGTAATGTCTGCACTACAGTACAGGGAAAATGTGCTGCCTAGTCATGGTCACAGCAATGTTGCGATCTTCAACTAACGAACATTTACCTAGGAAACACTATGTCTTCTCAATTAAAGTGCTGGAGTTTCAGTGGATAAAGTAATGTCTGCTCTACAGTGATTAGTGAGAGTGTGCTTCCAAGTCATGGCCACTGCAGTGGTTGCTAAAGGCAACAACCGGACAGTTACCAAAAAAACATTATGTCTTCTCAAGTAAAGTGCTGGAGTGTCAATGGAGAAAGGATGTGCTGTATTGTAGGAGAAAATTGTGTCTGCTTTACAGTAATCAGTGCAAGTGTGCTTTCAAGTGATGGTGAAAAAACCATTGACCCGGGACGTGGGGATCGGCGTATCAGGGGTTGTGTCTGTACATTTACTGTGAAAGAAAATGTCTGCCATGCTAGTGAGTGCTAGTGAGTGCCCCTTAGAGTATATAGTACATCAAGTCTATTGCTGGAGAGAAAGAGCAAGGAGATCCAAAATAAACACTAAAAACTGTAAGAATATTTAATAATAATATCTTGCACTCGTATTTCATTATGTCAGAATATTTATACTGCTCTGAATATAGCAGTGTCTATTTATGGTTAATAAGCAAAGATCTATGAGAAAGGAGAATCTTCACCTATTGCCACAAATCAATATGTCGTGAATTCTTTTTAATTGATTAATTTCTTTTTAAAACCATATACCAATCTTAGTGAGTACAGTCTACAGTATGGAATATATAAAAATATTTATTCACCAGACATGTAATCACAATATATGATCAAACAAGAAATGACACAAAAAGATAACTTCTACATAAAATACTAACTTCAAACAATCAATGCAATGTGATGTTTAGCTCAATAATGAAAGTGAAACTGAAACAAAGTGAAAGCAAAATGAAAGCAAGATTACCATTTCTCCCCAGGTATAGCACAAACAATAGATAACTGTTCTATATAAACAGACCACAATTGTCTGCGAATCACACGGGCGAAAGTCACTCCACTGCAGATGGAGTGAGAATAAGCCATGCAAAATGGAAGACTTAAAATTGCAAATAATGCACAAAATCTGATATTAATAAAAATTTATAAAAACAAAAATCAGCTTTTTAGAGAAAAATATACCATGGTTTATACGGCTGGGATTGTAATCTTATTACCCTTAAATATGCAATATAAAACATATAAGGAAGGAAATAAACAATATTGAATAAAATCAAATAATATAGCAAGGCATATTTACCACACTTAAGATGGCCGCTAGCTTCAAATGGTCATTACCAGAGTCCTAAAATGGATGCCTTTCTTAAGATGGTGGCTTCCCTCCAAGTTTCAGATGAATGATGGAGCAAGGTGCAGTATGTCTAGATGAGTCTATAGATAATTGTATTAGTGTGTGTGATGTATGTGTATTGTATGATGGGCAGTGTAATGTCATGTCTCTCATATCTGGGCTGTTCTTTTATATGGTATGAACAAAGGGCTATAAAAAATTTACCATAAGTTAAACCCAGAGGGATCAAACATTATCCCCATTGGTTGGGATATTCTATACCTTAACTGGTGAGGTCAGAGTCACACCTCTCCTGATAATTCAATGTTCGTATAATAAAATTAAAGGATGATTCCTCTATATTTAAGATTAATCATATAACACAACATAAAACTTTGTCCATACTCCAAGTACATACATAAATGCCCATCTGTATCTCCATCATTCACCTTGGCAAGTAATGCCATTTCAATAATTATATTTTTAATACAATATAATATTTCTATATGGGAATATCTGAATAATCCCAAGACTGCATTTGGTATTTCGTCTATAGAGGGCAGTATCGTACCGTTCATTAGATTTTGTATGTAACAATAATTAAAACATATTGTTATCTGATGATCTTTGACCTGTTGGCTAGTGAAAGTCCATTAATTATTTGAATTCTGACATAACAGTCAGACATAGCGTCTAGGACTGGAAGATCTATGATACCTTTGAACACTTAGACACAAACTTCTCTGAAATGAGGTAATTAGTGACGAGATACATATGTTCTTACACTTATTAGAAAAAATATTCTAAGTAAGATTACTACTGTAAGAATATAAACCCAAAATATGATATAACATTCCTAAATATATATGTATATGCCTTACATAATATAATGACATAATTATGGCTAATATCTTCTCACGCATAATAATGTATCTATAAAAACTTATATATTAAATGCACCTATTGTTCATCTTTAGAATACAGACAATTAAGGAGATATCACCCCCTTAACATAGCGTCAGCTTGACTGAGTCTTATCTAAAAGAACGTCAGTTTTCCACTTATTTATGCCCAAAAGAAAACAGAGACATCTGCTGAAAGTATAAGACCCTATTGTAAGCCTGTAAGAGACTTTGCAAGAAGACATATATGAACTTTCTTTCACCTTAAAAACAAGATGGAAACTATACTGTTCAGAATCTTATATGCATAATATGGAATATACATGGCTTTTTAAATCCATTTTTTTTACCTATTATTATTTTAATCACCCCAAATAATCCCGACAAAACCAAGACCCCTGAAATGTTTATTGAGTGACGAACCATCAGGAGTAAAGAGGGATGTGTGAACTGTACCCTAAGTGACTGAGTGATGGTAATAAGAGGAGGCCCAACAAGTCATCATACAGCAAGCCCTACGGGGACAGTGCTTACAAATGTCTGTGTTACTGTTTTGAGTGTTCTTCTCATCTGTTTTGTAAAACCTTCATTATCAAGACAGGAAGTAAAGAGAAACCTCTCTAATAAAACCCCAGATAGCAAAAAAAAAACCCACCTAGGGTTCCAACCCTACTCACACCATCCAAACCTAGGAAAAATAAAGTTTTAACTTGGCATATACTTAAAGTAGAACTACTGGCAAAATGTTTTAATTTCTTTTTGAATAGAGCAAGGGAGGGCTATGATTTTTTTTGCTATTTTTGTCCCATTGCGGAGATTTCCCTACACTTCCTATCCCACAGCCAAACAGTAAGTGAGAGGAAATCCCTGCAATTTAATGGAATTCCTTGGAGACCCCCAGGTCACCAGAGTTAGTATCCCCATTGGAAGATTTCCCTTCAATCATTTTTCTGGGGATAACCCAAAATTTGGGATTCTCTTTTACTTTTACTTTTAATGATAATGGTAAACAGAAAACAAACAGAGAGGGTGAATCTCCTTAACGGGGGCACAAACAGCAATAAAAACTGACAGGGGGGTCTAACCCCTCTCTACTCCATCCAAAACTAAAAAAAAAAAAGTTTTGCCTTTAGTTATACTTTAAATCTATCTCCTTAAAGGGGACCCCAGCTAAAACTTTTAAAGCAAAAATCAATAGCCATTCAATGGTAAAATAAGAAAACTTTAACTTTGTTACAGAATTTCCCCTGCAGTACATATTCTGCCACTAGATGTCCTCATTCTGATGGCCAGCAGTATTCATACCAACTTCCTCTGAGCCCAGATAACCCTGGACCTATCCCACCCTCTGACTGGAAAGTGAAAGGAGAGCAGCACAGTGATGAGCTCATGCTTGTCAGCACATGAACTACAGGAGCCTGATTCCAGGTCAAATTTAGGTACCCTGCTTGAATTTAATAACAGATTAATAATGTGTTAATGATTAGGGATGATCGAACGGTTCAGGTCAACCATCGGTTCGACCCAAACTTTGGGTGTTCGAAATTCGGCCGAATTCTGAACTTTTTGCGGTAAAAGTTTGGAATTCGGCCACCAGAACCGCCCAAAATGCAAAGGGACAGGAAGTGGGCTTTAAAAGCCCATGATTGGCCCAGAAGAGTCAGCAAAAGCCAATGAAGGGGCAGGAGTCTGGTAGGAACGTGATTGGAGTGACTACGGGGACCAGAGGCCAATCAGGAGTGAATACGCCCCCCAGTATATAACATAGCCCCGCCTAACCTCTAGCACTGTAATATAGGGATGTAACGATATCGAAGATATCGCGATATCGTATCGTTGTGGTCGTCTAGATATCGTCGTGGTCGTGTCTCGATATCGTCGTGGTTGGGTTACAATATTAAAAGGACAGGTGTCCGTCAAAAAGCAAGAGGAATAAACACAGTCCCGCAGAACAAATCATTGTTAACTACATAGACCAGAGTTTAAGGATTTTTTTACTGTTTTTTTTTTTCTTGCAATGTAGATATTTTGATCTTTCTGATGAAAAACGTGAACATAAGCTAAATGATAGGTCAGTGTTTTTTTTTAAAGGCTTTTTGACTGACTATTTTATTTAAGTTTAAGTTATGTTCCTAAATACCAGTTTTAAAAGGCTGCCTTTATTTGCCTTGCACATTTAAACCTGACTTAACTTGATCTTTGTTTGCACTTAAAGGGAATTGCCTATTGTTTGTTTACAATTGTTCTAGCTGCTTCTTAACTTGAACATTGCACAGAAGAATCAGTTATGCAACCAAATATTACTATACAGAATATTGATGTTCCTGACTACAACTTGCACTTTAAAAGCACTATGTGATCAGTGTTTTATGTTTTCATCCATAAATACAACAATAAATTGCCTGTTGACTGGCAAAAGCAGAATAAATGTCGGTATTTTTTCGCTATTATCATCACAAACACTATCATGAGCTATTTAACAATACCATGAGCTTTTCCACAATATCGCAATAAATATCGTACCGTGAGGTCAATATCGAAATTGTATCGTACCGTGAGATTTTGATATCGTTACATCCCTACTGTAATACAGAGGCTGTGGAAGAGAGTGGAAGCACTTGTGTTACTCCTGCTTTGTTACAGACCGTTTGCTGCATAGCCGAGTGCTTTTAAAGCTCCATATCAGCAGAAGAGCATTCAGCTTACAGACAGTCAGTGTAGTTAGAAATACAGCGATTGTGCTGTTTGTTTGAGTTAGAAAAAATAAAAAAATAAAAGGGACAGTGTCAGTTAGAAATTGTCTTCTGCTGTATGGTGCTGTTCTTTTAGTGTGAGGAAAGGGATATGCAGTGTAGTTAGGGTACTATATACCACTATAGTTAGATTAACCACTTGCCTACAGTGCACTTTCACCCCCTTCCTGCCCAGACTGATTTTCAGCTTTCAGCGCTCTCACACTTTGAATGACAATTACTCAGTCATGCAACACTGTACCCATAAAAAAATTGTGTCCTTTTTTTCACACAAATAGAGCTTTCTTTTGATGGTATTTAATCACTACTGGGTTTTTTATTTTTTTGTGCTATAAATAAAAAAAACACTGAAAATATTGTGAAAAAACACATTTTTCTTTGTTTCTGTCATAAAATTTAGCAAATGAGTAATTTTTCTTCACATATTTTGGCCAAAATTTATACTGCTACTTATCTTTGGTAAAAATAACCCAAATAAGTGTATATTATTTGGTCTTTGTGAAAGTTCTAGAGTCCACAAGTTATGGTGCTAATCATTGAAAATTGATCACACTTGACCACACCTGATGTACTGAAGGCCTATCTCATTTCTTTTTTTTTTTTTCAAATATAATTTTTTATTTTAAAACAAATCAACAATTACATAAAAGAACATACAACGGAAAAGAAAAAAAAAAAAATAATGAGTACATTCACAATCAAAACATGGTACCTCGCCTGGTAAACGTAAACAGTAAATATATATCATCTATGCTTCTTCTCATAACTCACAAACGTATCCATGGATTAATACCCTTTCTTAATACGTGACACAGGATTGGTTTAAAAAAAAAAAAATTGTCTCTTGTCTGGGGGACCATCCACCATCTCCACTCACTACTGCAACAGGGCCGCACCCTCATCAGACAAAACAAAATTGTTCCAGAGCTCCCAGGTCTCATGATACAACTCCCGCTTACCATGTGATGTCAGCACCAGATCTTCCATTTTATTAATAATCTCTACCCTCCGTAGCCAGTCTTTTACTGTAGGAGGGCTTGACCTTTTCCACAACGCAGGAATACATGCCCTTGCTGCGTTAATTAAGTGACACACTACCGATTTCTCGTAACGTTTTCTAGGAATATCTGACAAATGAAACAGGAAAAAGGCTGGATCTTCCTGAATAGGGAAATCCGTAAATTTTTGCACGATGGCTCTAACCTCAGACCAATATTTTGAAAGTTTCGGGCAAGACCAAAAAATATGAAATATTGTTGCGTCCACCCCTCCGCAGCGCCAACAGTTTGCCGATACGTTCGGGGAAAATCTATGAAGTTTATGAGGTGTATAATACCACCTGGTTAATATCTTGAAATTGGTCTCTTGAGTTTTGGTACAGATAGAAGTTTTAAAGGACAAAAAAATGATATTCTGTATTTGCTTTGGTGTGAAAGTGCGGTTCAGGTCAGCTGCCCATTTAATTAAACACCGTAAAGAGAGTCTATCCAACGGGGTTATTAGTAAACTGTACAATAAAGAAAGCGTATGTTGTAGTACCCCTTCTTTCAGGCAGTATTCTTCAAATTTGGTCAGACTACGTGCAAAATCCATAGGTTTTGGTAGTGTATGTAGAAAATGGTGCAGCTGTAAAGCAGACCAGAAAGTAAGTTGAAAGTGACCTTCCGCTGCCATCAGTGTCTCCAATGTCGGCCAACTGTCCGATATCAAAAACTGGAAGGCTCGAGCATATCCGGATATACCCATCCTCACCAAATCTGGTGACGAGAGGCCCGGCAAAAACCTTGGGTTCCCAATCACAGGGAGTAGTGGAGAACACGAAGAAGATAAAAAATTCCGCATCATAGCTTGATGGCCTATTCGCACCGTGGTACCCACAAGAGGGTGAAGACGCATTTGTGATGGTAAATCTGGGTAGCACCAGAGAGCTCCCTGAAGCGGAATATTCGCCTGTGCCTGTTCTATGGTGACCCATAATTTAGATGCTTGATGTCGGCACCAGTCCACCACCCTACTCAGGTGGGCTGCCTGGATATACTTCTGTATGTCCGGAAGGGCTAACCCGCCGCAAGCTTTTGGTAAGGTCAAATGTGTTCATGATAGACGTGGTCTTTTCTGCGCCCAGATAAACTTGACAAAGAGAGAGTGGATCAAGTGGGCATATCGGGCAGGTAACCGCACCGGAAGAGCTCTGATCAAGTAGATATGTTTAGGTAATATACTCATCTTTATCAGGTTGCATCTACCGAACCACGAATGCAGACCCATCTGCCACTTGTCCAAGAGGGTGCGAGTCTGCGTAATCAAAGGAGGGAAGTTCAGTTCATAGACCTTAGATAAACATGGTGGAATAAAGGTACCAAGATAACGTAGGGCCGAGTCTGTCCATCGAAAGCTAAAATTCTTTTGTAAGGTACGTAGAAAGGACAATTTAATCCCTACTCCCATCGCCTCTGATTTGCTAAAATTAATCTTGAAATTTGAAAGGGTTCCGTACCTGGTCAGCTCACATAGTAGATTAGGCAAAGAGACGTTCGGGTTTGTCACAGAAAACATAAGGTCATCCGCGTACGCGGATATCTTATATTGGTTTCCGCCAACTTTCAATCCCTGAACATCCGGGTTCTGGCGTATAGTGCAAAGGAAGGGTTCCAATGAGAGAACAAATAAAAGGGGATATAAGGGAAAACCTTGCCTCGTGCCGTTATTGATAGGAAAAGGCTCAGATAAGAGACCATTCACCTTGACCTGTGCAGTGGGATTTGTATATACACTCGTGATCCACTGCATCATATTACCTCCTAGACCTATATATTTAAGGACCGTAAACATAAAATGCCAATTCACCCTATCAAAGGCTTTTTCTGCGTCTGTATTAATGAAAACACTCGGAGTTCGGGAGGCATTAGCCGCGTGTATCAAGTTTAATACTTTAGTGGTATTGTCCCTAGCCTCTCGACCAGGGACAAAACCCACTTGATCAAGATGCACAAGGTCAAGAAGATGTGAGGCTAATCGATTGGCCAGTATTTTGGTAAAAATTTTCAAATCAATATTATTATTATCTCATTTCTTGAGACACTAAAAAGTCAGGAAAGTACAAATACCCCCCAAATGACCCCTTTTTGGAAAGTAGACATTCCAAGGTATTTAATAAGGGGCATGGTGAGTTTTTTGAAGTTGTAATTTTTTCCCACAACTCTTTGCAAAATGAAGATTTTTTTTTTTTTTTACAAATTGACGTGTTAACAGGTTATTTCTCTCACACAGCATATGTATACTTGCAACTACACCCCAAAACACATTCTACTACTCCTCCTGAGTATGGCGATACCACATGTGTGAGACTTTTTCACAGCCTGGCCACATACAGAGGCCTAACATCCAAGTAGCACCGTCCGGCATTCTAGGAGCACAAATTACACATATAATTTCCTGACAACCTATCGCACTTTTGAAGGCCCTGGAGCACCAGGATCATGGAAAACCCCATAAAATGACCCCATTTTGGAAAGCAAACAGCCCAACTTATAATTTTTGAGGCATAATGAATATGAATATGTCATTTTTTTCCACAAGTTTTTGGAAAATGTGGAAAGAAAATGAAAACACATTTTTTTTACACAAAGCTGTCCATTTATGCAATATTTCTAACACATAGCATGTACATAGCAAAAATTGCACCCCAAAATACATTCTGCTATTCCTCCTGAGTATGGCGATACCACATATGTAACACTTTTTCACAGCCTGGCCACATACATAGGCCTAACATCCAAGTAGCACTTTTCACAAAGTTGTCCATTTATCCACTTTAAGACTGGGCCTATTTTTGACACTTGGTGTTTACAAGCTAAAATCATTTTTTTTTGCTAGAAAACCACTTAGAACCCCTAAACATTATATATTTTTTTTTAGCAGAGACCCTAGAGAATAAAATGAGATCGTTGCAATATTTTTTATCACACCATATTTGCGCAGCAGTCTTCCAAATGCAATTTTTTTGAAAAAAAAATCACTTTTTTTAACTAAAAAATAAGAAAACAGTAAATTTAGCCCAGTTTTTTTCCATAATGTGAAAGATAATGTTACGCTGAGTAATTAGATACCCAACATGTCATGCTTCAAAATTGCGCATGCTCACAGAATGGCGCCAAACATTGGTACTTAAAAATCCCCATAGGCAACATTTTAAAAATGTCTGCAGGTTACCAGCTTAGAGTTACAGAGGAGGTCTAGGGCTCAAATGATTGCTCTCGCTCTAACGATCGCGGAGACACCTCACATGTATGGTTTGAACTCCGTTTACATATGTGGGCGGGACTTGCGTATGCGTTTGCTTCTGCGCGCGAGCTAACGGGGACAGGGCGCTTTAATTTTTTATTTTTTTTTCCTATTTATTTTATTTATTATTTTTTTATTTTTACACAGTTTAAAAAAAAAAATGTTTTGATCATTTTTATTCCTATTACAAGGATTGTAAACATCCCTTGTAATAGAAATAGGCATGACAGGTCCTCTTAATTGTGAGATCTGGGGTCAAAAAGACCTCACACCTCACAACTACACTAAAAAATAAAAAAAAATAAAAATAAAGCGGCCCTTTAAACTGGTTGCTAGGCAACGTCTTTTGACGTAGCTCCGGTCCTCCAAGACCATAGAGTCGAGTGAGGGCCATCTTGCCCTCACTCGACTTCCTGTCTCTGAGGATCCGGGACCGGATAGTTTTCCCCGCTGCCGGCGGGTCCGGTAAGCTGGGAAAACGTCTGGGACGCGGCAGGAGGGGGGGGGCACCTCTTCCCCTGCACCGTAAGGGTAATTCCGCGGTGAATCCTCCACTGGGACCACCCTTATCTGAAAGCCGACCACCCACCGTTTAAAAAAATACTGGGGTTATGGCAGCTATCTGCTGCCAAAACCCCAGTATTTAGCTTTTAATGGCCGACGCATATAGTCGTTAGGCAGTCGGTAAGTGATTGCATGTATGTGGCAAACAGGTGACGATGACTGATGGGGTGACAGGTGACGATGACTGATGGGGTGACAGGTGACAATGACTGATGGGGTGACAGGTGACGATGACTGATGAGGTGACAGATGACGATGATTGATGAGGTGACAAGTGACGATGATTGATGGGGTGACAGATGACAATCACTGACGAGGGTGACAAGTGACGATGATTGATGGGGTGACAAGTGACGATCACTGATGGGGTGACAAGTGACGATGATTGATAGGGTGACAGATGACTGATGGGGTGACAGGTGACGGTGATTGATGGGGTGACAGGTGACGGGCGATGGTCACTGATGGGTGACAGGTGACGGGCGATGGTGCACAGCGGTACTGATGGCAGTCTCTAGTGACCGGTGAACTTTACACATGTGAGCGTAGCGATCGCGGGCAGAATCACTGCGATTCTGCCCGCGATCCAGAAATCATTGCAAATCGCGGGACGCCTGTGCGTTGCCCGTGATTTGCAATAGCACCCCAAACGCTGTGCGATGTTGCTGCGATTTCCGCCTGCCGAATCGAGGTAACATCACGCAAACAACGCATGACGCCCCAAAGAAGCTCTTGTACCTTTTTTGGGCGTCATGCTGTCAGAATGTTTATACTGCTCTGATATAACAGTGTCTATTTATACAAATAAGCAAAGATCTGTAAGTTAGGAGAATCTCAACTTATTTCTATAAATCATAAAAATGCAAGATCGTTTTAAGTGACACTAAACTGAAGATAGAGGATACAATTCTGTGCAAAAATATATATATTTATTAAATACTTCAGTGCAAAATAAATGTCAAAAATATAATTGGTGATAAACACACAGTTTCAATAAAATGCAATAATATATATCACAAAGGTAATATGAGCATAAAATCAAAGAATATTATCTCAGAATAATAAAATGATCATAACCAAAGACTTTTAAATATGAGTGACAGTCTACATAAAAGATGGCAACCAATATGACAGGTTTGACATGTGACTTCTCTCATCCAACAGATATTCAATTTCTATGTTTTAAATACAGTTGCATGGATCAACATTGTTGGACCATGCCTTAAAAAGTCCAGATTGTATTTATAAAATATGTTTCTATTTTCTTAACCTACCATAAAGAATACATCACAACTGAACCCTTTTACTAAAAGCCAGAATCAGCTTAAATCCCAAGATAAAAGAATTAAACCAATCATACTGCAGTTAGAATGATTTAACTTCAAATCTTGATGCTACAGATTAGGTGATGGGTCAGTTAAGTGCATCTAAATAAGGCAGATCAAATATCTATATGAAGAATAGGAACATACTTTACCAGCCAAATTCTATTGTCTGAGAAGTCACGTTGTCTTGGTTATAGGATCAATGGTCTCCCCTGAGTGTCAGCTCTTCCTCACGATCTTTTCAGTCCTCAGCTCTCCCCCTCTCTTAGCAGACTAGGATTTTTAAACCCCCCCTGGAGTATGGGCGGGGATCTCATTACCATATAATCTCCACGTCACTAAAAGCATCTAATTACTATAATCAATTATTGGAAGTTAATATTAAACATCCACTAGGGGCAGTGTTGCATTACTTATTAAATTTTGTTTTAACATACGTCATAACATACAATGGCCTACTATTAAAAGTGACCTTGATGACCTGTTGACTAGTGAGAGCCCATTAAATCACTTGTCTGTGTCTTACACTGTCAATTAAGATGTCTGGCCTGTAGGATTTACAACACCTTGATCAGTCCAAGGTAATTCTTATATAAACACTCCTACCACATGCCTTGAAATGAAGTAATATGTTTTTAAGACGCACAAGTCCTTACACATCATAGAAAAGTATACTTATGTATATATATATATATTATATATCTAATATTATATAAGTATCAAGTTCACACTTCTATATTAATAAGAATACAATGTACTATCGTTAATATACATCTTACATATGATGATGTTTTCTATAAAAACTTATATGGTTCATCTTTAAATGTCTGCTAGAATATACTGGGGTATTGTCCATTGTTATATACAGATAAGATAACAAGCCAGACTAGCCATGAGTGACTAGTACGATGTCTCGCCAATTGATTCTTATCTGATGAGATGTGTAAAGGGGTCTTATTTATGACTGCAGACTTACAAGGATTTTCTGTAGAACTTAAGACTATGTAAAGGCATCTTGTAAAAGAACATGAACTTCCCATGAACTCCTAACAAAATGGATCCTGTCTTGTTCAGAATCTTATATGCATAATATGGCATATACATGGCTTTTAAAATCATTTTTATTCTATTAGTTAATTACACCCAATAGTCCCGACATATCCCCCCCCTTTCTTCCCAGTAGACAAGTGAGCAACTTAGGCCTATCTGGAAATAAAGCTTTTTAAGGAGTAGGGGAGAAAAGAAAAAAAAAAAAAAAAAAAAAATGTCTTGTTCTCTTTTTGTAAGAGAACAGTTCATATTGGGAATTGTTCATTACTTTTAAATTTGTGCCTGTGTCTCTCTTTTCATCCAAACAGATAGTGGGATGGTGTTATCTTTGTTTGACTTTCTTAAATTACGGATTTTTTTAGACAACACTATTAACCATATGAGACAACCTATAGTCAATATATAGATACCCATATCATATATACTTATTCCGATGTTTGTGGCTAACATTCGCTGATCACGTAATGAATATTTCATAGTATTTATGGTTAAGTTATCTTTCTTTACCAACAGTTCTATAGTATGATTAGGTTTATTTTCCAATAAGAATTTCAGATCAGGATTCATGGGAATCTCTTGTCCTTGAAATGCATCCACAATCACAATTTCGCTTTCCCATACATCATTTCCTACTGGATAAAGTGTAGTATCTCCAATGACCACTTTAGTGTCTTTAAAAACTTGGACAATGATCACTGGAGAGGGTAACACTATTTTCTTATTTTGAATTAATTCCTTATAATAAACATTCGCTTCCTTTTCAGTAGTGCTCACTAACCATTTGTTTCCTACTAGGATAGCTTGAACACTTGAATTATCATACGTTTTACTGATAGTCACCCTACATTTTTCTGATCCATATTTTAAATAGTCCCATCCACATAATGCCTGTGATGCATCATACACAAAAGGTTTTCCTTCACATTGGAAATTGTTGTCTTTAAACTTTATACATTCACTTAATATTGGTATGGAAAATACACCAGGATCCGATAACTGGTATGTAATTATTTCCGGAGTTTGTATCTTAACGTAAAGACCATTTTGGTAAGTTCCTACATTATGAATATATTTCATCTGAAAGACGTTTCTATTATCTATATATGGTATGGACAATAAGAAACAAATTTCCATTCTTTCTGGATCAATGTACAATGGTAAGGCGCTTCCCATTTCAAAGGATAGGTTTACATGAAATTCCTCCATGGCCTCATCACCTAGTTCCAATAACATTGTCCTTATAATATCTCGAGAAACAAAATATAAGGGAACGCGACCATGGAGTAAGTCATTCATTCCATTTTGAACCTCATCTAAAAACATTAAGGTATGGAACAGTATAGGATCTTTCAAAAATAAAAGTTCATATGTAAAGCGTTCATGACTTTTATGTAGTTCAGTAGAATGTGATATCAGCTCTGAGTGTAAGTTTGTGGTAACTATAATATTGTTAACCACATCCATTAATTTTTCCATATTAGTCTTTTGAATTTCAATTTCCTGGTATAGATACTCAATATTATCTCTCAAATTTCCTATTTCAGCTTGCAAAGTCTTTATAGAGGCAGAATTGACGGCCGAAGTGGTGGTAGCCACTACCATCCCAAGTGTAGTAAAAACAACACTAGCAATTAGGAATCCGAGGAATCTTTTTGGACGTTCAACCTTAGATGTTGGTTGGATAATAAATGGTTTTCTAGCATGGTCTAGAATATCTCGTACTCTAGCCTGTGCTCGGCTTACATGTGCGATATACCATTCTTGCATCTCCTTCAACTGAAAATAGGAGGTATTGTAATTCCTCTCGATGGATATCTTTGGATCCAGACTCACAAAGACCTTCTGAAACAAAATCTTCCTCTCCGTCAACAGGAATCCAGGGGCATCTTGCAACATGATTCCGGAAGAGGGACCCGATTCAATGAGGGGTTCCGCCTTGAGTTGGGCTCCAAGGAGTAAGATGACCCATCCGATCGCTGCATTTTTGGTAAACGTCATCGTCCGTGCCAATCAACGACCAAACATGGAAGGTTAATCTCCTCCTATTAGATAAAACATACAGTATGAATATATATATTCCCCTCAATTGATATTTTTCAAAATCACACAACTATAACGAAACTTTGCATGTAAAGATCTGTTAAGTGAGAGAAAATATCACAATGTCAAATCATTAAGTACATTAGGTTTCTTCTTCAGCCTCACCGTCCAGCATTCTCAGTTGGGACCTAGGATGACAAGCACGTAATTGATTGACATGAACCCATTTTTCTACAAAACCATCATTCTTGACAATTTTTATCTTGTAAGCCACAGGTGAGATCTTATCAATGATGGTGTATGGACCCTTCCATGAAGGAAGAAACTTCTTTTCCTTTACTCGATCCCGAGCAAAATTGTACAGATACACCTTATCACCTGTTTCATACTCCTTCTTGGTGGTTTTGAGATCATAATAAGTCTTGTTACTTACAGCTGCTTTCTCGAGGTTCTTCTGCGCAAAAGCAAAAGCATGTTGGAGATGTTGACGTAGGTGCTCCACATATTGATGTGTCGTGGCTGCATTGATCAGATTGTGATCTGATGTGCGATACAACAAATGTTGTGGAAGAATCATTTTCCTACCTGTCATCAGTTCAAAGGGCGACATCTTGGTAGCAGCGCTTGGTGTGGCTCTAATAGCCATGAGCACTAGAGGCAATTTTATGTCCCAGTCTTTACCTGATTCTTTGATGAATTTCTTAAGGATGTTGACAATGGACTGGTTATAGCGCTCCACTGCTCCACTAGATGCTGGACGGTATGCAATGTGCAACTTCCGTTTTACCCCCAAGATTTTCCATAGCTTAGACATTACCTCACTGGTGAAGTGCCGGCCCTGATCCGACTCGATCCTTAATGGCAGACCAAATCTGGAAAAGACATGGTTAACAAGCAAAGTGGCACATGTTTCAGCAGTGTTGTTATGAGCTGGTAAACATTCTACCCATTTGGTGAAGAGACAAGTGACAGTCAACATATAACGGTTACCTCGGGACGACTTTGTGACAGGACCTATAAAGTCAATCTGGATATCAGACCATGGCAATGAGAAACCCTTTCTTTGAAGCGGGGCACGATGCGTAGGGCCTTGAGGTTGGAATTGAGCACAGACCAGACAACCCTGACAGTACGTTTGGACATCTTTCAACATATGAGGCCAGTAAGCATAATCACGTAGTAACTCATAAGTGATCTTTTCACCACGGTGACCTGCTGTGGGTGCGTCATGGGCATGTTGTAACATTAGGCCTCTAAATGTAGTGGGAACTACCCACTGTTGAAGACCATTCTTAGATGTCCTCATTAGTAAACCATCCTGAATTTTGAACTGAGATTTAGTTCTCACAAGTAATCGGAGATCTTCCTTTTGGGCATAATCTTCCTCCGATAGGGGGTTGTTAATAGGATCCTCAATGTGTTTATAAAAGATTCCAAGTATAGGATCGTCTTTTTGGCTTTTAATTAGATCCTCACTTGTGGATTCTTGACTCCATTGTGCCACATTATTTGTATTTTGAGCGCTAGCTCGTTGTCTAGTGACAGCTTCAATGTGCATCAGTCCCAATAAATGATCTATGTCCACATTTGTTCCATTTATGGCACCTTGTTTAGCAAGTTGATCGGCTAGATCATTACCTTCCTTGTCCATGTTCTGGGTTTTTGAATGACCTTTAGTTTTCTTCCAATAAATGGTTAGACCATTACTTTTGACTAATTCATCAATGGCACAGAATAGCTTGGCGTGTTTTACAGGTTTGTTATTGGACCGTGACATGTTATTTCTTTTCCAAGTAGGCAGGTATTCAACAAAACTATTACGTACATAATTGGAATCGGTGACTATAACAAATTCTGTGATGTTGTGCTCTATAGCAATTTGAACAGTTTTGTATACAGCTGCTAATTCGGCCACTTGGCTGCTCTTAGCACCAATGCTGTATCCCACTGAAATATCTGGAAATCCACTGGTCCAAGCGATTCCAATACCTGCTACTAGTTTTCTCTCCTCCCCTGTGGTGGTGTGATAAGCACAACCATCAATATACACACATGGAAGTAAAGGACAGTAATCCTCATCATATGCTTTGTAAGGGGAAGAGATTTGTTCCTCTAAGAAATCCTCTATTGGCTCCTCTTTATGAGAATGAGCCGCACAATCATGAAGTTCGGCAAGTCCTTGAGCTACTGGACTCTTTTTATTTTGTTTATACCGAATTTCTAATGGCCAACCTTGTAAAGATAACGTCCATGCAGTTATTCTGCTGTTGGACAAATTGCCATCTCTAATTTTGTCACTTTGTAAATATTGTAGTGGTTGGTGTGCCGTTTCAACAATAATTTTCTCACCCTGAATATAACTTCTGAAGTTTTGAAGGGCCCAGACTGTGGCTAATAGGGCTTTTTCACAGTCATTAAATTTTACCTCTACAGGTGACAGGGCCTTGCTGGCATATGCGATGACCTTGTTTAGTTTGTCTTGTTTTTGACACAATACAGCACTAATGCTGAGATTTGTAAAACCAGTTTCCAGGTAAAAGGGTTTACCCCCCTCTGGATATATGAGACATGGGGCTTGGGTGAGTCTCTTTTTAAGTTCAACCATGGATTGTTCCTGGTCTCCCCCCCATGTCCATGGTACATTCTTCTTGAGCAATGTCAACAATGGTTTACTGATTTCTGCATAATTATCAATAAACTTACGTGAATAGTTCATCATACCCAAAAATGATCTCAATTCACTGACATTGGTAGGTGTTTTAGATTTCAACACAGCATCTACCTTCTTCTTTTGAGGATTTAGGCCTTCGGAAGTGACCTCATGTCCTAAGAAGTTTACCTTGGTACGACACCACTGGGCTTTCTGTAATGAAATTTTAACACCTGCCTCTCTCAATTGGTTAAGCACATGTCTAATCTCTTGGATATGCTGTTCAAAGGAGGTGCTTTTCAACAAAATGTCATCCACATATGTCAAATTTCCCCTTTCGGTAGCATCAGGCATCGCCTTATGCAAAAATACAGCAAATTCATGACCTGCATTTATATAACCAAATGGCATACGATTCCAGGTAAATTGTTCCTTGCCAAACGTAAATGCTAGTTTATATTGGTCTTCAGGACTTACCTTGATGGTCCAATAGCCTTGGGCACAATCCAGTGCAGTGAAAATTTTGGCTCCTTGCATTTGTGCCAAGCATTGGTCAATATATGGCACGGGCCAGCCGGACATATATACACGCTTATTGAGCTGTCTGAGATCAGCACACAAACGCCATTGACCATTCGGTTTGAGGATACCAAGGATAGGATTATTATAAGAACTGTGCACCGATCTTATAATGCCTCTCTCCTTGAGATTCCTTATTATTTCCGCTAGCGAATCGTAACAAGCTAGTGGAAGACGATATTGCTTGACATAAACGGGAGGTGCCTCTGGATCAGTTTGAATCCTAGCAATGTGGATATCTGTTTCACCACAATCATAGGAATCTTTGGCAAAGATGTCCTGACACTCCAGGAGAACTTCTTTTAATCTCTGGCGCTCTGAGTCATTAGAGCATCCATCAGCTAAGGAGACTTCCTGCTGGACCATTTCTAAAAACCCTGGAAAAGCTTCAGGTTGACCTATTTCATAGGCTTCTTCAAGTTTGTCAGTGAGGTCATGACTTGGCTTATTAGTCTCACCGATAGACACACTATATTCCTTTGCTTCCTGCTCATTAAGTGGATGATCAAAGGTAAGGGAAGATTCCTCCACCTGGCAGGTACCTCTTTCAGGATCAAAAGGATAAATTGAATTAATGGTGAACAATCCTTCAGGAGAAGAATTAAATGTTTGTTCGACCATCTGTTCCTCGGTGAGATATTGTTCAGGAATTAGGCCGATGACTACATTTTGAAATCCAAAAGTATAATAATCTGAATCTAAGGCCAGACCAATTACAGTGTCTTTTGACAAATGGATTTCATTGGGAGTCATCGGCCTAATTCCTGAACAATATCTCATTGTGTTAAATAATATAATTATTGGAATGGCATTACTTGCCCAGGTGAATTATGGAGATACAGGTGGACATTTATGTATGTACTGGGAGTCTGCACAAAGTTTTATATGTGTTATATGATTAATCTTACATATAGAGAAATCATCATTTAACTTTATTATCCAAGTATGGGGTTAATTATCAAAAGAGGTGTCTATGATCTCATCAGTTTAGGTATAGAATATCCCGACCAATAGGGATAATGTTTCATCCCTCTGGGTTTTACTTATGGTAATTTTTATAGCTCTTTGTTCTTACCATATAAAAGACCAACCCAGATGAGAGATAGGACACATCACACTTTACACTACTGACAACACACCTCACACTTACACCACACACGCTATTAGATTCCTTAACAGACTCATCCAGACATACTCCATATTTGTCCAATCATTCATCTGAAACTTGAAGGGAAGCCACCATCTTAAGAAAGGCATCCATCTTAGGACTCTGGTAACGATTTGAAGCTAGCGGCTATCTTAAGTGTGGTAATTATGCCTTGCTATGTTATTTGATTTTATTCAACAATTGTTTATTCTTACCTTATATGTTTTATATTGCATATTTAAGGGTGATGAGATTACAATCCCAGCCGTATAAACCATGGTAGATTTTTCTCTAAAAAGCTGATTTTTGTTTTTATACATTTTTATTAATATCAGATTAAGTGCATTATTTGCAATTTTAAGTCTTCCGTTTTGCATGGCTTATTCTCATTCCTTCTGCAGTGGAATGACTTTGGGCCCTGTGATTCGCAGACCATTGTAGTCTGTTTATATAGAACATTAATTTATGGCTTATACTATACCTGGGAAGAAATGGTAATCTTGCTTTCGTTTTGGTTTCACTTTGTTTTAGTTTCACTTTCATTATTGAGCTAAACATCGCATTGCATTGATTATTTGAAGTTAGCATTTTTATGTAGAAGTTATCTTTTTGTGTCATTTCTTGTTTGATCATATATTGTGTTTGCATGTCTTGAGAATAAATATTTTTATATATATTCCATACTGTAGACTGTACTCACTAAGATTGGTATATGCTTTTAAAAAGAAATTAATCAATTAAAAAGAATTCACGACAGTGATTTATGGCAATAGGTGAAGACTCTCCTTTTTCACAGATCTTTGCTTATTAACCATAAATAAATACACTGCTATATTCAGAGCAGTATAAATATTCTGACATAAGTACGAGCGCGAGATATTGATTATTAAATATTCTTACAATGCGTTGTTTGCGCGATGTTACCGCGATTCGGCAGGTGGAAATCGCGGCATCGCACAGCGTTTGGTGTGCTATTGCAAATCACGGGCAACGCACAGGCGTCCCGCAATTTGCAATGATTTCCGGATCGCGGGCAGAATAGCGGTGATTCTGCCTGCGATCTCTACGCTCACATGTGAACGTAGCCTTATGGGTGTCAATTTCTGGGCACTGATGAGGTGACTATTGGGTGACAGTTGCAATTGGGGGGGGCTGAGGACTGTGTGGGGACCTTTATTTTTATGATTTTACATTTGACAGGTACACAGAGCAGTAACTGGAAACTGTGTGAGGGGAGAAGAGCTAGTAACAGAGAGTTACTGCTCTTTGTTTACATTTTGTGATCGGCTGTGAATGGATTCACAGCCGATCACATAGTAAACAGTCACTGTCAGTGACTGTTTACTACTGCCGGTGACAGCTGTGTTCCTACGGAACACAGCGCCACCGACATGACCGTGCTGCGCGCTCCCGATCGCGCATGCGCGGTCATCTTCCGGGCTCCTGTATTGTGATCGGCTGTGTCATTGGTACACAGCCGATCACGTGGGAAACAGCCATGCCCATTGGCTGTTTCCCCCCCCCCTCCTGTGACGGGGGGTGTCCCGGGGACACCCCGACACCGGCAGTGCAGGGCGGCGCGCACATGATCGCGCGCCTGCCCTGCTTTTCTAGGATCAAGTCATATGATGTCTTCCCAGAACAATGGCCGCACCGTCCCGCCGTCATTTGACGGCGGGCGGGCGGCAAGTTGTTAAACAATCTAGTTTTTGTAGGGATAGTTTTAAGTGTCACTGTTCCGTCTAGTGAGCATGTTGCACTGTTGATATATCTACAGCAGGTATACGTGCTTGCTAGTCAGCAAAATACATTGCAGCGATACACACATCTGCTGTATTTAGCAACAACTTTGGGTCGCATAGCAGTGTGCGTTTTGCAGGTGAATTTCACCACGCAGAGTTGCCAAAGCCTCAGTGACAACTTAACGCCTGTTCTTGTAAGCGTTAAGTCCACTGTGCAAATGGCTTTGCTACTGTGCGTCACACACATCTGCTGTATTTAGCGAAACTTTGGGTCGCATAGCAGTGTGCGTTTTGCAGGTGAATTTCACCGCGCAGAGTTGCCAAAGCCTCAGTGACAACTTAACACCTGTTTTGTAAGCGTTAAGTCAACTGTGCCAAAGGCTTTGCTACTGTGCGTCACACACATCTGCTGTATTTAGCGACAACTTTGGCTTACAGTGGTATGGCTCCGCCAACACCCAAACAACAATTTTTGCGCACCTGTTTCACATATCATTGCAATTTTTTTCCTTACAAAGGCAATTATTGCCTTCATGACCAGCACTTTCATAGGGTTATGGTGTCAAGGCATCGTCAGCACCACCAAAGGCCCAATTTTTAAGCATCCTTTACTTCTATTCAAAGTCAAGAGACAACAGTATGCATCCAAAACATCTCTAATCTTGTTCACTGTGCACTACATTGTGGCCCCTACCCCTAACCCTCAATGTATCCGTGCATATATGTCTGTTTCTTGTGAGAATTCAAGTTAAAGTGCACCAAACACTATTTTACATGAAATAAAGTGCATCTACATACATCTTTTGACTTCTTGAAAACATTTGGTAATAATAGCCCCATTGTGAAAATACACTGTTAATTATATCCATATTTAAAGAGACAGCACCTTTTTAAAAAAAAAACTCTAATCTTGTTCCCAGTGCACTGCATTATGTCCCCATCATACACATTGGCTGTGCAGTTGATTAGGAGCAAAAGAAAGGCGCGGTTAAGTAAAAAAGTCATTTTTTAATGTTTGGCATGCTATAATTCTGGTTCTGGACATGCTACAGAGCTGAAACTTCAAAGGTACACGTTTTAGACCCCCCCCCCCCCCCAGACACTAAATCCAAAGAAATCTCTTTTTTTTTTTTAATAATTTTTTCAATAATTGGCTCTCTATCAAAAACGACAATTTTTAAGAACTTTTTTTGCCTGATTCATAGTCCCTGGGGCATGACCCAGAACCCTAGGCACTTTTTAGGGGCATTTATTAGGTTTTAGGGCTTCAAAATGGTGTTTTTTGATTTGCGAAGTTCGGGTCCCATTGATTTCAATGGGGTTCTGGAATCCGAACCGAACTTTTGGGAAATTCGGGTGTTCTGATCGAACCGAACTTTTCAAAAGTTCGATCATCCCTATTAATTATAACAGAGCTGCATTGATTTGTGTCTTGTATATTTTATTCATTTATTACAGGTACTTATATAGCACTTTACATATATATTGTACTTTTACATCGGTCTCTGTCCTCAAGGAGCTTACATTTGAAGGTCACTAACTCACATTCATACATATGCATACTAGGTCCAATTTACCTACCAGCATGTCTTTGGAGTGTGAGGGAAAACCCACACATGCATAGGGAGAACATGCAAACTCCAGGCAGGTAGTGCTATCGCTGGGATTTAAACCCACCACCCTAGTGCTGTCAGGTAGAAGTACTAACCACTTAGCCACTGCTTTGCTCTTATATTTGCCTAGATTCACCTTTAGGCCCGTTTACACAGGCTTTCTGTTTGTTTGTTTTTATGCATCCGTTAACGGATGAAACACATACATCAATGCATCTCTATGGAAAAAGGATGTAAATAGATGATCATTTGTTTACATCCGCATCTGTCAACATCCGTTTTTTCAAAGAGATGCACTGATGTCCGTTTTTCATCCGTCAAGTAATGGATGAAAACCAGATAAACAGAACGGTTCTGTGAAAGGGACCTTAAAGCGGACCTTGCATTAAAAGGCAAGGTTTACCAATTTAGTAGCCCCCCACCTCCCGCCCAAAAAAAAAACAGTTTAACTACTTACCGCAAACCAAAGTACCTGTACGTCGGCAGAAGTGGTTGTACCGGGATGATGACTGCTGCAGGCATCAACCCGGTACCGTTTTTTAGAGCTGGTGGTCGGCTTTCAGGAGATAACAGCTGATGTGGTTCAGCAGCCGCTTGGCTGTTTTCCCAGCGAGCAGAAAGGGATGCCCCCCTCCCGATTCCCCCACCTTCCTCAGCTCTGGCCGGGTCTGTCCGCTGGCTGTTTGGAGTTCCGAACAAAGCCGGATTTGGCTTTGATCAGGTCTCTGATTATGTAACCTGAAAGCGACGTCACAACGTCACTTCTGGTTAAATCGGCTGCCATTGGCGCCGATTTAAAAAAAATTTTAGTATTCAAAAATGCCAATTTTGGCATTTTGAATGTTTTGAAGTACAGTGGAGGGGTTTGGGGTCACATGGGATGTTTATATTCCTTGTGACAGCAATAAAAGTGATCATATTTTTTTTTTTAAAGTGTTAAAAATAAAAAATGAAATAAAATAAATAGGAAAAATACATTTTTTTTTTAAAACACCCCCGTCCCCGTGAGCTTGCGCATGAAAAAAAAACGCATACGTAAGTTGTGCCCGCAAATGAAAACAATGTTTAAATCACACATGCCAGATATCGCTGCAATCACCAGAGCGAGAGCAATAATTCTCGAAAAAAAAAACCTCTGTTACTCTAACCTGGTAACCGTTAAAATTTTTTAAAGCGTCGCCTATGGAGATTTTTAAGTATCATAGTTTGTCGCCATTCCAAGAGTGTGCGCAATTTTACAACGTAACATGTTACATATCTATTTACTCGGCGTGACATCATCTTTCACAATATATAACTTTAACTTTACTGTTTAGTTTTTTTTTAATTCAGTGAAACTAATTTAAAAAAAAAAATGGCGTTTGAAAGATCGCTGCGCAAATACCATGTGACAAAAAATATTGCAATGACTGCCATTTTATTCTCCAGAGTCTATTCCAAAAAAAAATATATATATATATATATATATATATATATATATAGATATATATATAATGTTTGGGGGGTTCTAGGTAATTTTCTAGCAAAAAATACAAATTGTAACTCGCAAACAACATGTGTCAGAAAATGGGTTGGTCCTTAAAAGGTTAACAAAAACACATTAGAACAAACAAGTGAAACTTATTTACTTTACACCCCAGCTTTCCGCCACTTTGCACAGTGCAGAAGGGCCTATTTACGAGGTTTGGGATCCTAAGCTTTCTCAAGGTCCCTTAGAAGTGTTAAATGCTCAGTCTGTATAGTGGACTTTTATGTTATGAGCCTGAATATAACGTTTGCGTAGCAGAGTTTTACCTTTTATTAAAATGTCATGTAATTATATGTGATGGTAAAGTGCAATGTCTCCTTCTGCTGAGTTGCAACCCTGATTTACAGTTCTTTACATAAACAATGGAATGTTTGAAATGCTGTGTCATACTGAATCACAAGATGTTCTTTCACATGACAAGCTGACATACGTACATTGTAAAAAGTCATCACCTTATTTAGATTTGTCATCTTGAAGGCTGCCATTGCTAAGTGGCCACCCTCTGAAAATGCTAACTGCTTGGCTTCAGTGGCGGCTCATGCTGGAGGATTTTGGGGGGGGGGGCGCGGGCCACTCACTCACCCTACAGGCGGAGCCCTTCAGCGGTCACGGCTCCCCTGGTGCCTGGGGGCCCTGGCTTCTGTGTTGACCTAGTCTTCCTTCTGAGTTTGGGGTCTTCGGCCTCCTGTCCTGATTGGCCGATAGCCGATGGCAGTGTTGATTCGCTGGTATCGCAGGGTGGGAGGGTTTAGGGCACAGTGCACGGTCACACACATGGAGCGATTGATTTTTGGATAAATGATGGTATGACTAACATTTTCTAACTTTGAGATGTTGAAGGGTGTTAGTCATATTGTTAGTTATTTAGAAATAGATTCTTTTGATGTTTGATTGTGCAGGCTAGGTGGACAGATTGTGCGGGTTGGGGGGCGGTGCCGCTGCGCCCCTTGTGGACTGGCAGCCACTGGTTGGCTTACTACTCACTGACCAGGCACAAATCTGCAAAAACTGAAGTCGGTAAAAAGTCAGATTTCCTGATCTGTTAGCTCATTGCATTCAACCCTTTGACTGATCGGGAGGCTTCCCACATTGACTTCCTAAAGTTCTCTGGGTATGCCACATGAAGCAGATGCCGGTAGATGTGAAAAGGTATGCCATATTCTTTAGGAATTCCCGCTTTTCACTATGGCCATCACTCTCTGTAGGCCCAAGACACAGTTTGCCTAGTTCAGTTGCTTTAGCCTAAATAAATCTGTTCCCAATATTAAATGGTCACTTGCTTGTATTTGCCCCCAGGCCAAAGGTTCCTAAATATTCTCTGGCTGGTGAACACGCTTGATTCCAGACTAACCAAGAAATCAACAGAAATGGGATTGTAAAAGTGGATGGGGACTCAAAGAAAATCTCACAATAACATTAAAACGAAAAAGAAAAAGAACAAGATCAATTCACATTACATATTCATTAAAGGCTGACTCCTGAACATAATCCCCAACAAGACACTGTATAGGGTTTTACTTACATTCAAGCAGGCACTTCCGTAGGAAATACCAAATAGAATACACCATTCCCAATTAGCTTAATCCCAAAAGTGTTGGTGGAAAGAAGGTACATTTAATTGTAGATGGACAGAATAAACGCATTTTGCCCTAAGGGTATCTTCAGGAGAACAGAGGGGGTTATGTTCTGTTGGTAATAAACAGAAACACACTGCAGATAGATACAATCATTGGATTAATAAAGTGAGTGTATGAACTACACAGACAGAATAAAAGGGGGGCCACACCCCAGCAGCCACAAAGCCAAGGATCAATCAACATCTAAGTTGCTATTCAGAGTAACACTACTAACCAAGAAACAAAAACTGAAAAATAAATGAAAATAAATTATGTGTAGAACCCTCCTAGATAAGGTTCTAGGAAAAGCATAGTTTTTGCTCTGTCTGCTTATCAGGAGAGTCTGATCAATAGTTATGCCTGTCACATGTGTCCAGGGTGTGATTTATCTGGTCTGAGGGAGTTTCCCCACTGTATCCAATAGGGGAGCCTGTTGGACAGTGGAGGAAACCCAGCCAGTGACACACAGGCTTTTATGACTATCCCAGTGGGTAGGCACAAGAGTGGTGCATCCTGGGATACTTTATAAAAGCCACGGGCACATGTGACAGGGTGTCTTTGGGCGGGAAGCCAGGCCCCAGGAGGAGGGTGTCGGCTATCTCTCCTCCTGTTGCTGAGGAAGTTGGTCACAGGCGGTCGGCCTTGTGGATCAGAAGAGTGGTGCTGAGCCAGGAGGTCCAGTGTATGCTGACGGATGGAGGTGAAGGCAGAGCAACCCAGGGAAAAACAGTGTCTGTGAGGAAGCTTGCCAGGGGTCTGCCCAGGAAGGGGACCACTCCAGTGGAGAGTCAGTGAACAGGAGCTAGCACACACAGAAAGTGAGACAGGGGGTACCAATCTATGGCCCTGAAGATAAATCATTACAGGATCATATTCATTCACTTCACTGCAGTGGCAAGGTGAAGCAGCGGCCTTGCCACACACACTATAGCTAGTTGTCCTCAAATTGTGCATAGTTCAAAGTTGGAGTACCCCACTCATTCCCTTCTCCTATCCAAGTTCTAAAATAAAATACAAAAAAAACACATCCCCTGGACTGTTCATTGTCTATGCCAAGAACTGTTAATGCCGTGTATCTGCTATCATTTGCTAATGGTAACCCAGGGGACCCAAGAACTAGTAATTCTCAGTGGCTCCCTAGGGGGCAGTGCTACATAAGCATATTAATTACCATAATATGATAGCAAAATTCCTCATGTCAGATATCCGCTAGCCTGTTTCAAAAAAAATATTTTTTTTTTATCTACAACGCTAAAGGAGTGTCCCATCAGTTAATTGCCTATTAAATTAGTGTATACATAAACAAACTGACATACTGTAGAAGTGCATAATAATCATTGAGAAGATATACCAATCACCGCAGGACTTACCCTCGATTAAACCTTTGATAAATACCCTGATAGGATTGTAATGCCAGAGAGATCCAAGCCACAGAGGAGTCCACCACTCCTCTGTAAACAAAAAGGATATAAATAAAGAAATCTATACCCATGAAGGAAAAATACATATGAACACATAAACAACTCGACACCAAAAGAGCTATGGCCCACACAACTGCGGCATTACAAATCACTGCTAGACTCTCAGCCAGACAGTCTGCCTATAATTTAGTTATTGCTCACTGCTTGGACCACACTACATTGGGAGTCTAATAATATGAGAGACATGCTGGAGGTATTCTGACTTACTGTCTGCTACTTTGTTGGCTGCCTGGCTGAGAATCTAGCAGTAAGTGAAGCAGTTGTGTGTGCCATAGCCCTTTTGGTGCTGAGGTTGTTTATGTGTTCATATGTATTTTTACACCATGGGAAGGGATTTTTTTATTTATATCCTATTGTTTGCATAAAAAAAGTATTACAATAAAAGAAAAGTAATATATAAAAAAACATTATAACACACATGCACACACACACCATGCACATAGGCATAGTTGAGATGCACAGATATAGGGATTAGGGAACAGAGGACAGAGATTTAAAAAAATCTGAATCCCCAGGAACTGGTTTTTACAGCAGCCTGTCTATTAGCATGTACCTGTTATAGATGGAATGGTCTTTAGCAGCGAGTTAGATATTGTCAGCACCCTTTCTGCCAGCGGTCTGTCTCTCAAAGCAATGGGAGTGGATTTGCACCGCAGAGGATCCTGTACAGAGGTAAAGAAGTTCAAGACGTAAGTAAAGTGCATGCATGCAGGGCCGCTGATAGGGGTGGGACCATCAGCCCTCCTGTAGGGGGCCCGAGTACACAGGGGGGCCCACACAGAGAGGGGGATTAGTGATGGACAACAAATACAGAAATCTTCCTTCAGCACCTGAATCTGATCTGTCCCTCTCCCTGCTATCAGCTTTTATCTGCTGAGAAAGACTGTTATTCCTCACTAATCCCTTTCCCTGTGTGCCCCCCCCCCCCTCCCAGCGCTGGCTCTACTGTTATCTCTGCTCAGGAGTTTATTTGTAACTTTGTTTCTCTCCCTCTGTCTCTCTGATCACTGAGCTCCAACTGCCCAGCCTGTATATATTTTTATCTCATCTTCATTTTTATTTATTAAATTTTTTTTTTTTTTTTTTTAGATTTAGCAGGAATTATGTAAGTTATGTTATATTTGTGTCTGCTAATAGTGATTTTGTTGTAATTTTAGCTAAATATATCTTTAATATTTTCTTGGGGGGCCCTGCCAGGTAGTCTGTATGGGGCCCCGCAATTTCTAATGGAAATGGTAGCGGAAAAATGCTGGACAGGTGGATGTGGACAAGGCTTAGCATGTCCCTCCTAAATGCAGATTACAGGGACCCGAGATTTAACTGGAGAACAGTTCCTGTTGCGATGTATGTTTATCTGCCTTAAGAGATGGTGTATGTTCATCTCTTTTAAGAGTAGAGGCCCGCCTTCAGGTCGAGTATTCCCCCGGGCAACCTTTGCCTAGTTCCAGGACATTAATGAAAACAGCTCAAAGCAAAGGTACCTCATGTGTAGTAAAGTGAACGTGTACAGGGTACCCAGCAAATCCCAGAAGAACCCACCCCAGGGTATGCCTCTCACTTGCCTGGCTGCCAATGAGGAGGGAAACATGGAGGACATGACAAATAATTACCAAACGCCTAACTACCCCCCCCCCCCCTTACAAGCATAACTCACATTTTTAGCTGTGTGATGTCCTTTTCACTGTGCCCCATCACATTAGCTTTCACACAGTGCAGAAGGATGGTGGGGGGGGCATCATAATGCATCTTGGCCTGTGTAGACAAAAACACACTAGGCACAAAGGCACAGTTGGGATGCACAGATATACAGAAGACCCCTATTGCATATTGCACTATGCAAATTTGGTGCACATTTGAGGCTTATAAACTTGAGGCATTCTCAGCAGCAGCTAGGCTGGATGATTAGCTGCATTCATTTTGTATACTGCCAGAACTGCTGCCCTTGTCTACATCAAGGGTTGGTCAGAGGCCCTTATCTGATGTAACTGTTCATATGGCTGGTTACATGTGTACAGCGGTGGCGCCAGCTTTTAAATTGTACAGGGTACAAATGTTGCTGCACCACTGCTAGCCGAAGCTGTTTGCATACAATCTGTGGATGAAGTTAGTTTCTCTGCCACCAAAAGTCATAGATGAACTAGATGAACCAGTTAAGATTTTTAGATTAGGTTAATTTAAAATTTGGCGTAGTTTCATTTTTTTTTTTCATTTAACAAAAATACATACCAGGGAATAAACGAAACTTCCAGCATTATAATGGTGCAGGAAACTGTCAAAATTGGAGTGTGCCATAATAACATAAATGATAAATTTGTTTCACGTCTATCTATGGAACCTTAACCAATTTTATTTCAGAATAAAAACGAAACTAGCGCAGGTCTGCACCTTTGGGAGGGAGGAGAAGGGTTGATAACTCTGCAGGTTCTGCTGGTGCAGTGAAATCTCTGCACAAGCAGAGAGAGGGAGACAAATCGAATGAAAGGACACAGCCGGTAGGAATCTGGGGCAGTTTTCTATGTTCAAAACAGCCACATTTACTCTGTTAATTAGGTGCAGACCTGTGGTAGTTTCTATTTTACTTTGAAATAAAAACTGTCGCAGGTGGCGCAGATTAACCTGAAACAGGTCTAACTGCGTAGTTATTGTGGCACATGCCACTCCTGACCATTATATAGGCACAGAAAGCTTAGTAACTCTCTGGAATGCTTGCACGACTCCTAATTAACACAGAGTTGCTCCCATCTCTCTAGGAGTGGAACTTGTAATGTACCTGGTGGTGGAGCCTGAAGAGTTGAGGAAGGTCACTCCTACAGCCCTGGGTCTGGAGTCACGGGTAAGATGACAGACAGGGAACACCGGAGCTCAGAGTGGCACGATTGCCTGGAAAGTCTCTTGCTGGCAGATGGTGGTGTGCATCTGGAATGCAGGGATAACAGGACCCGACACGGTGGAGGAGGAACAGGAGCCAGTGAACGATACAGATAGGCTGATGCGGATGCAGGAGAAGCACAAGATCAGGGTCAGCAACTAGTGAGTAGATCAGGTTCTGACTGCAGACTGGAGATTAGTCAGGAGACAGGCCAGGGTCGGTAACAGCAGAGCGGATGAGTAGAAGGAGCAGGCAGAAGCATATTCTAGGGACAAGCCAGGGGTTGGTATAGGCTGCATTCAGAGTCAGAAGCATGATCTGGTCAGAGACAGAAGAACAACAGGAACTGATAACAGGAACACAGGAACATAGTAGACCAAACGGCATTGACACACTACACTGGTGTGGTTTAAATAGCCCTTCTGGAACCAATGTGCGCACACGTTTATGCACTCTCTAACCAGACATGGTGCAGGATTTTTTAGGCTTATGTGTCTGCACACACGAATGTTCCTTTCCTGACAGAACTACTTAGCCAAACTTAGCATAATGTCTTTCCACTAAACTAAAGGGGATTGGTTGGTATGTACCTCTTAGGAGAGGAACTATGAGGGCGAGGCCCAGTAATCCTAATAGTACACATTTACCAGGATCATTCAGCAAAGCAGTACTCACAAGGCCAGGGAAGCAGTTGTGCCCATTAAGCTTTCTTCAGGTGCATTCCAGAGACACTTTCTTCAGGTGCATTCCAGTGACACTTTCTTCAGGTGCATTCCAGTGACACTATGCAGACTGGATCCATAGGTGAAGTCTGACACAGCCGGGACCTCGATGAACAGCAACTTTAAACAGCAACAATAGCCACCACCTAAACAGGAGGAACAGGAAGACACTGCTGTTCTACAGCTTGTACTATTTATACGCTCCTTAGCCATCTTCTGGACTCACTTCCCTAAAGACTGGCTGCAGCACCAAAAATATTCATGCTGGCCATTTGCCTTGCTCCACTCCTATGTTTTAGAACTTTCTGGAAAGTAGAGGAGAACAATCACACTTGCAGCCTGTGAAATCCAGGACAGACTAAAGAAATAAACAACTGCTCTAATGATTTCAGAAGAGCCTAAAAAGACTAAATTTACCTAAAATCCCAGCAGCCTAACTAGGAGGGTGCTACATGAAAACAATTATAAATGTGTCTCGCAACAACAATGCTAGAGCTGCATTTTATTTGAAAAGTATAATTCAATCAATTGCATTTCCACAAAACTGCCACAAGATGCCGCTGTTGTCACAGAAAATAAACTGCAGTATGTAGGAGCTGTTGTAGGTGCAGAGTACATAATTGTTTTCACTTCTGAATCTGGCTGTAAAGTAAAATAGCATAGTTAAACTGATGAATAGCGATGAACTGAAACACCAAACTAAAATATAAAGAATCTGAACCCCAATAAAGTCAATAAAAGCTGAATGTTAAAATAAAACCATTAATGGCCATTTTTACAAAATACCTTTAGGCTCTATTCACACCAATGCGTTTTTTTCATGCTTTTTGCAGAAACGCAGGAAATGTTTTTAACATGGGTTCCTATGGAACGCGTTCACATCAATGCATTTTTGTGCCTCTGCATTTTTTGGAAAGGGTCAGGGACTTTTTTAACCACTTAAGCCCCGGAAGATTTGGCTGCTCAAAGACCAGGCCCTATTTTGCGATTCGAGCGCCTGACCGGGTCACTTGAGCAGGCAATAAGGCAGAAGAGGCAGACTGTTCAACTGTGAGAGCGAAGGGGCGGTACTCCAGACAGCGTGACAGCGGAATATGGCAGCTGCTGTATTTTATTGTTTATTTATACAGCAGTTTATTGTGATTTATTTATGCATATCAATTGTGAATATCACTGGCCTACTATCACATAGCTGTGTGAGCGACACAAAAAACTATTTATTTATATTTAATAATTTTTACCACTTGATTGCCAATTTTACTATCCAGGGTATGAACAAGTAATTGTTCACCCCTGAATAATACTAGCAAGCGCTATATTAATCCCACTATTCTGGGGTTTTCAATTTTTTACTCACTATTTATCATATAGCAGCTGCTACCTTCACCCACTTTTATTTATTTAACCCACTCATCCCCAGTTAGGACCTCCATAGGCGCGAGGGATATACACCTATTGGAGTATATATCTCTATCACGTCTAAAGGGATGCAGACCCAGCAGCTTTCCTTATTAGAACCTTGCAGGTGCCACAGCTGATAGATAATTATGAAACCACTCCCATTAGACCAACACAGCACAGAGACACAAACAATGATTTCTTCAGAATACCGAAAGGTAGGAATCTGCAACAAGGTTTGTTAAAATCCCTGCAATATACAGAGGTCACCCAGAGGGGAATGTTTTTTTCTCAACAAAAGTGGAGTTACGTTTAAGGTCTAACTATTCTTAAAAACATTCCCTCCCCCCTTCACCTACCTATCCTGCCTAGCTGTAAAAAAAAAGATACGTGCACTGACCTATTATTTTTAACCCGCACACTTCTGGTCATGTGATCCTGCAGTTTTGCGCTCTGCAACAGTTGGGAATAATGGGAGTCATGAGGCTCCCATGGCCCAGCCGTGGTTAGCGCTCCTTCCTCTCCCCTGCAGCAGCCACTCATTGACACGGGGACTGGAGCTGCAGGATCACATGACCAGAGCAGATCTTTTTCCTCCACTTAAATTCAAAATCTAAGTATCTGTAGTGGTTTGCTCTGCTTAAGCATACCTCCCAACTTTTTAAGATGGGAACGAGGGACACCTATTAGCCAAAGTATTTCGGCATAGGACACACCCCCTTAAAGGAGAATTATACAAAAAAAAAAGTCTAGTTAACTGGTTGCCGACTGCGCACAGTATATTTACTGCGGCAGTCAGCCCCGGCCAGGCAGAGTGACGTAGGTCTACGTCGCTCGCCTGTCACTCCTTTTAGAGCCAATAGCGGGCGAGCGCGCGCCCGCTGAGGAGCGCGCCCGCCTCGGCTTGTTCACAGAGGAGTGCGGGCGTGTGACCGGCGGACCCGATGTCCGCCGGTCACACTGCGATCGCCGGCACAGCGGGAGAAAGACAGAGCGGCTTATGTAAACAAGCCGCCTGTCATTCTCCCCTGTGTAAAAATGAAGATCAGACGGTTCTACTATGTAGAACCGTTGAACTTTGTTTTTACACTAGGAGACCTGTCCCCCTACAGTTAGAATCACGCCCCTAGGACAAACTTAACCCCTCCCTGTCCAATACAGTTAACCCCTTCCCTGCCAGTGTCATTTTTGCAGTAACAGTGCATATATATAGCACTGATTACTGCAGTAATGTCACTGGTACCCCCAAAAGTGTCAAAAATGTCAGTCAAGGGTCCGATCTGTCCGCCGCAATGTCGCAGTACCGCAAAAAAATCGCAGATCGCCGCCATTACTCGTTAAAAAAAAACACCAAAAATGACAAAAATCTTTCCCTTTGTTAGTAAACGCGATAACTTTTGCGCAAACCAATCAAAATACGATTTTTGTGATTTTTTTTACCAAACATATGTAGCGTAAAACAATTTGGCCGAAAATGTTAAAAAATTTTGATTTTTACATTTTTTTTGGGGGGAATTTCATATAAAAAAAAGTGAAAAATATTGTTATTTTTGCAAAAATTACGCTCTTTTTTTGTTTATAGCGCATGATCTAAAAATCGCACAGGTGATCAAATACCACCAAAAGAAAGCTCTGTTTGTGGGAAAAAAAGGACGTGAAATTCGTTTAGGTACAGCATCGCACGACAGTGCAATTGTCCGTCAAAGTCACGCAGTAAAAAATTGCAAAAAAACCCCTGGTCAGGAAGGGGGTAAAATCTTCCGGGGCTTAAGTGGTTAAACCCACAAGTGATTTTTTTATTTTTTTTAACCACTATTTCTTTATATTGAAAGTTACAAATGCAGCAATTTGGAAATTGGATGAAAGGTTTAGCACAGAGAAACACTCTTTGCAGATAAAAAGTGCATTTTATATATAACTATATAGATCAGACCAAAAAATGGATTTTTGTAAAATCTTACCGTAAAATCCTTTTCTCTTAGCTCATTGACAGACGTAGTCCTCGGTGATACAGCACCTTCGGGTTATGTTGCCTCCACAGGAGCAGGACTAGACAGGAAATTAAAAAGCTCTGGCCACACCCTAGGGGCAGTCCCAGAGGGTATATCCTCTCTCTCTCTGCCTCAGCAAATCAGTTATGTGAAAAAGCAGTCTTTAGAGATTTTAACCCAACTCAAAAAACAGAGGGGCGGGGACTACGTCTGTCAATGAGCTAAGAGAAAAGGATTTTACGGTAAGATTTTACAAAAATCCATTTTTCTCTAGCGCTCATTGACAGACGTAGTCCTCGGTGATACACCACCTTCGGGACGTCCCAGAGCAGTATCGCAACTGAGGGGTGGGAAAATGAAATCAAATCCCAATCTAGAAGGCCCAACTGGTGCCAACTAGAAGTTTACAATGCTCATCCTTAATGATGAGACTCAACAAAAAAGAGAAAAATTTTTTTTTTTTTTTTTCAAACAGAAAAAAACCCTCGAGGTAGACCACCGGTCTCCTCAAATTGCGGCCTGCAAAACCTTGCGGCCAAATGAGGCATCCGCCGATGCCGTCACATCAATCTTATAGAATTTTGTAAAGGTATGTACCGACGACCAGGTGGCCGCCTTACATACCTGGACCACTGACGCCTGATGGCGAAAGGCCCAGGAAGTACTGAGCGCTCGAGTGGAGTGCGCCCTAACAGGGAACGGAGGACTCTGACCCTTAATAGAATAAGCCTGTACCACCGTTTGTCTAATCCATTTGGCAATGGTCGCGGCAGATGCAGGCAAACCCTTTCTGGGGCCATCCGTGATCACAAAAAGTGAATCCGTCTTATGGAAAGATTCCGTCGCTTTCAGGTATACCCTGATTGCCCGAACCACATCTAAGGAATGCAACGCATGTTCCCGATGATGCTTGGGCTGAGGACACAAGGAAGGTAGTACAATATCTTCATTCAGATGAAAATCTGAAACCACCTTAGGAAGAAAAGATGGCTTAGGATGAAGTACTACCTTATCCCTATGAATCACTAGGTATGGGGACTGGCATGATAATGCAGCCAGTTCTGACACCCTGCGAGCAGAAGTAATAGCCACCAAGAAGGCCACCTTCTGGGATAAAGTAAGCAAGGGAATCTCCCTGATGTTTTTCAAAGGGAGGTTTCTGTAGAACCGACAAAACCAAATTAAGATCCCAGGGCGGTAAGGGCGCGCGGACTGGAGGAGCCAGGTGCCGCACCCCCTGGATGAAATTCCGCACCAAGGACTTGGTAGCTAAAGGTTTCTGAAAGAAGATTGCTAATGCTGAAACTTGACCCTTGATGGTGCTCAAGGCTAGCTTCTGCTCAACCCCTTGTTGCAAAAAGGCCAATATTCGAGTCACCGAATAGGTACGTGGAGGAAATCCTAAAGATTCGCACCACGCAATATAAGTCTTCCATGTGTGATAATAGACTTTGCTGGAAGTCGCTTTCCTTGCTTTAATAAGGGTAGGAATGACTGAAGTAGACAAACCTCTGTCCTTCAGTACTTGGGTCTCAATGGCCAGGCCATTAAACCCAGCGACTGTAAAGCATGATGGTAAATTGGTCCTTGAGACCACAGACACTCCCTGAGACGAAGTTCCCAGGGAACGTCTACGACTAACATGTCCAAGTCGGCCAGGCCGGCTTGAGGAGGCCAGCCTAGAATTTCTAGGACCACTGGCGCTGATAGAATCTGAACCAGGCGTCCCTAGAGGTATCTGGCCCCGACCATCCGAGAAAGTCTGGTCGTTTTCTGTTCCCACACATTTATCAGATACCTGATTGTTATCAGGAAAGGTGATCTTTTCTGGTTGAACCTCAGGGACCGAAGTCACCCGACTAGAGGCTACTTGGCCTATCTGGTCAACCAGATCCGATTCCTGTGAGGTATCGGGACTAATCTTAGGAAAAGGTAAAGGAAAAGATCTATTCAGGGAACGGTAACTACCGCTTCCTGTAGTACTTAAATGTTGGAAGGGAAGAATCGCACCGGTAGTAGTGGTTGATGCTCGATCTAATGTCCTGAATACCGGTGAAAACGTCCCCCCACCCTGAAACCGGGTGGGGGCGCACCTTCAGGCTGTGTACTCCTTTGCTTCGGGTTTGGCTGGGTTGGTCCTTTGCTTGTCCGACCAGCCCTTCTTGAACCCTCCTGGAGGAGTCTTGCCTTTCCCGCTAGTACCAGCCGGGCGCCCTTTATGGGCGGTAAAGAAAGGTCCTCGCTTGTTGCGAGGTCCCTTAGCTTTAGCAGCCTGTGGCAAAAAAGTGCTCTTGCCCCCAGTGGCATCCTTAATGATTTCATCTAGGTTGGCCCCAAATAGACGATTCCCCTGAAAGGGGAGATTTGTCAAGGTCTTTTTGGAACCTAGGTCAGCTGACCAGCATTTTAACCACAGCACACGTCTGAGGATCACCGCTGACTTAGATGCATGCCCTAATAAGGGAGTAGTGTCCAAGGCTGCGTCACAGATAAACTGTAGCCCTTGTATAATCTGTTCCATCAAATCAGATGTCTCCTGGGGAATATCTTTTCCCCTAAGATCTTGGCGTACCATTTTCGCCCATTCCGTAAGTGTCTGGGAAACTAGACCAATAACAATTACTGGTCTAAATGCTGACCCTATCAGGGAGAAGATGGTGCGGGACTCTGCTTCCATCTTTCGATCCACCGGATCCTTAAAGGACGAAGTGTCCTCCACTGGAATAACCGTGGCTTTATTCAGCCTGGAAATAGGTGGATCCACCACTGGTGGTACCGTCCATTTCTTAATGATGGATTCCTCAAACGGATAGCGTCTAGCAATACGCTTGGAAATAGTAAAGGTACGTTTAGAATGCTCCCATTCTCCTTTAATCTGATTACGGAAACATTTAGGTACAGGAAAAACCTTCACCGTTTTGATGGGCTTATTAGTACCAAAAGGAATCTCTGTTTCAGTTGCCTCTGCCGGTAAAGCCTCAAGTTTTAAGGTTTCCTGGACTGCCACAACTAGTGCGCCCACCAATGCTTCTTCCTGAATTATAGCAGGAGAAGAAGCGTCCTCCTCACTGTCTGAGGGGGCTTTACCTGGGATAACAGCCCTTGCAGAGGAACCTGCAACTGCAGTGACCATCTCTGAATCAGAGTCAGAGGTGTCAGATAGTATAGGGGTAGGCGGGGGTCGCTTCCTTGACCCCCGTCCCTGACAGGCCGCCTCCACCCGAGCCACCATAGACTCCAAAATTGCTGTAAATGACTCTATACTCTGTGCACCGGCGGGTCCCGTGGCCCCCTCGAGGGAAACAGGTGGGGGAATATGTGTGGCAGGGTCCATGATATATTCCAGTCACTTCCTGGATAATATAATTCAAAAATAAAAAACTTTTTTTTTTTTTTTCTCAGACCCCCAGCGCCACAAAAGCCCCTTAGTGTTACCTGCTAGGGATCCCTATCGATCGAGAGAGAGAGAGAGATAGACCCCCAGGCTCACCACTTGATGCTCAGAGTTTAACTGCAACAGGTTACAGCGCTGTCTTGACAAACAGGAAGTCTTTTGGCTGGCTGCCCAGGTAGAAAGGAGGCGGCTCCGCCCCTCTGCACGCCTTCCGGCGCCTCCCCCAAGCTCCACGAGGTGTTTGGATCACCTCAAACATGGCCGCCCCCATGCTGGAGACACGAGGCTACGCCAAAATGGCGGCTCTTGCGATCCAGCAAAAAAAATGGCGGCGGCCTGTACTGAATAGCGGTGTGCTGCAGGGCACACAACACTCTCTCTGCATGGGGATATGGCGTGGTTGGCGGTACCGGCCCTGGCGGACCGCATGGCCATTCGGGAGGCCTGCAAATAGCTGGAGATCTGATTAGGAAGGCAGTCTACATGTCCGTGGCTTCTGACTGGTAGGTAGCTTATTCTTAACACCGTAAGATTCCCAGAATGCCACAGATTACATCTTTTTAACATGTATACAATTAGATTGTTAGCTCCCAAACCAAGCCTCCTGGCTTTTTGCACATAAAATCACACTCAAAGTAGGAGGATCTGTGTCATGTTATAGGATAGAGGGGGACTCTATCTTACCATACAGAGAGGGGCCCGCGTTCACCACAAGACCCGTCAGGGGAAAAGGGGGAACATACTACTCACCATACCGGAACCAGGCGGGCACCAACTCCTGACAGTACCCCTCTCCACCGGGGCGGGAGGGCTGTCGACCGATACGGACGCCGTGACTCATGGTCTTTGGCGTTTCAGCGAGACGTTTAACTCGCGTGGACAGTCCTTTAATGGGACTTTGTCGCGGCCGACCCAGCGCGGAGCTATGGCCTGCACGCGCTCGTAGGCTGAACTGGGGTGACCACCGGATCTCAACATCCAGCCCGTCGCCCAGTTCAGCTTTCTTGCTTGAAGATCTCACAGGAACACTAGAGAAAAAAAGCTGTCTAAAAAATCCTTTAAGAAAAAATTCTTGCCAGGACCTAAGATCCCAGCAAGGTATCTAGGTCCTTACTCCTAACTAGACAGAAATTAACTGATTTGCTGAGGCAGAGAGAGAGAGGATATACCCTCTGGGACTGCCCCTAGGGTGTGGCCAGAGCTTTTTAATTTCCTGTCTAGTCCTGCTCCTGTGGAGGCAACATAACCCGAAGGTGGTGTATCACCGAGGACTACGTCTGTCAATGAGCGCTAGAGAAATGAGGGACTAATGAGGAGGAAAGAGACAGAGGGACTTTGTTTCAAATCAGGGACAGTCCCTCGGAATCAGGGATAGTTGGGAGCTATGGCTTAAGGGTGACAGAAATTTAGCCTCCATTTGTTGGATCAACCATCAGACATATCTCTTAATTACACCGGGTCACTGACTGACTGACATACTTTGCCACTCTGACATAGAAAAGAAGAATTAATCTGAAGAAGGAAACAAGCAGATGCCAACTATGGCATTTCAGATTTCACAAGTCTTTTCCACTGGTGATGTAACATGCTTTTCTTACAGCACTTATGGAGGTGATGGCATGCGGATATACAAACACCTGGCACTGTACATGTCTCAGGTCAATAAGGGCAAGGATTTCGCCATAATGGAAAACACTAGGGAAATGTACAATCTTTTATCAAAGTGAGGGGAGGATCCCCAGGGCTGAAATACTGGAACTATCATTGCTGACTTGTATTTGAGAGGTGCATGTTTTGGGGCTTGCATTTTTATATTGCTGCTAGTTGACTGGGAAAAGAAAAGAAGATAAATACCAACCAGAAACAATCAAGTTTCACAAGATACAAGCTGCTGCTTATATACAAAAACGGGTTGACCCAAAAAACCTTTTGTATGTCAAAAAATAAATTTGGTACAGCAAAGGTAAGTCCTGCACTCCAATCTGGTGGGGCAAAGCCTTATAACAGACAAAAATGGACAAATTGCTTTTTCAAATATGCTTTATATGATCCTTGTAATCCAGCCCCAGGTAAGGTTACTAAGATCAAATAAGGCATCTTTAACCACTTGCCGACCGCCGCACGACTATTTACTGCGGCGGTCAGCCCCTCACAGGCAAAGCGACGTAGGACTGCGTCGCTAGGCTGTGAGGCTCTAGGGAGGGGGCGCGCGCCGCCGGAGGCGCGCTCCCGCTCGGTCACTGACCCCCCCCACGTGTGTGCCCAGTGGACCCGATGTCCGCCGGGCACTCGCGATTGTCCGTTACAGAGGGAGAAAGGCAGGCGGCTAATGTAAACAAAGCCGCCTGTCATTCTTCCCTGTGTAAGAATGGAGATCATACGGTTCTGCTATGTAGGACCGTTGATCACTGTTCCTACACCTCAAGCCACATCCAATCACAGTTAGAAGCACGCCCCTAGAGACACACTTAACCCCTCCCTCTCAAAAAAAGTTAACCCCTTCACCGCCAGTGTCATTTTTACAGTAACAGTGCATATGTATAGCACTGATTACTGTAGTAATGTCACTGATAACCCCAAAAGTGTCAAAAATGTCAGTCAAGGGTCCGATCTGTCCGCCGTAATGTCGCAGTCCCACAAAAAAAAACGCATATCGCCGCTATTACTAACAAAAATGACAAACATCTTTCCCTTAGTTAGTAAACGCAATAACTTTTGTGCAAACCAAACAAAATACGCTTTTTGCGATTTTTTTTACCAAACATATGTAGCATAAAACAAATTGGCCTAAAATGTTAAAAAATTTTGATTTTTACATTTTTTGGGGGGGAATTTAATATAAAAAAATGTGAAAAATATTGTTATTTTTGCAAAATTGATGCTCTTTTTTTGTTTAAAGCACATGATCAAAAAATCGCACAGGTAATCAAATACCACCAAAAGAAAGCTCTGTTTGTAGGAAAAAAAGGACGTCAAATTTGTTTAGGTACAGCGTCGCATGACCGTGCAATTGTCCGTTAAAGTCACGCAGTGCCGAATCACAAAATAGGCCCTGGTCAGGAAGGGGGTAAAATCTTCCGGGGCTTAAGTGGTTAAAAGAGAAAATTCATTTTTTTTGTTTGTTTTTTTGAGAAATCATACTCACCTAGGTGGATGCAGCATTGGTCTGATGCTGCATCTGTCCCCCGTCAGCTCTAAGGCTGAGATCAAACACCAGAGTGGTATTCTCAAGGTGCACTTTACTGGCACAACCACATGACACAATGTCGTAAAAACTTAAAATTTTTATTCAAAATATATTAAAAAACTAATATTTTAAAGATAAATGTACAAAAAAGCATTGTTGTAAAAAAAAATGTAATGCAACGAAAATGACTCGAGTAGTTATAAGTGACCCCCACCATACCACACCTACAAGATGCTAAGCCTAACCAGAGACCATTTGCTCTCAGATTAGAACTATACGATAACAGGTTTGTGGCGGTATCTTTTCCAACGGGGGGGGTGGATTCACTTGTACATGATAATGTTCTATACATGTTTCGCGCTTCTTCTGGAGAATATCGTTAACTGTAATACTCAAAAAGTCTAAAGGAAAAAGAGAATATGCATGGAAATTCATACAGAATAATCCAGTTTCAATAGAACAATGCTCTAGTAGTGCGCATAGGTGTGCAGAAGCCACCGCATCCGAGTGCGCATATATATGTATAGCCTTATCAAATCTCTTACCAATAATCAATCACATATTGCACAGTCCAAAAACAGATAGATAATTACAGCGGAGGATCACTGTGCGTCATAGCCCAGACCAGATGGAGTTAGGGGGATATTTAAGATGGAATGGATCTCCAAACCTATACATATAGGGTAAATAAATATATATATATATATATATATACACATATAAATAGGTAATTCACTGAAATCCATGAGGATTTATAGCTCACTAATAATCTAATACTCAGTGAGTAATAAAGAAGTATATACTGTATGCATATCTCTCCTTACCCAGGTCCAGTATGGGAACAGAAATACTATAAAGATTATATGGAAGTAGCACAAAAAAGTCCCTATATATAATTAGGACGAGGCACGGATGTATCTGAGTGTCCATAGCGCCATCATATGGTGACACTCAATATTCAATTCTTGAGATCAAACACCACTGGCCACTTGGTTGGCACTGCTCCGTGAGCAGAGAGCTGGCGACTGTCAGTCAAAGCTCTCTGCTCTGTCCCCCCTGTATGCACTGAAGTGCTGGGCTGTGGGGTGGCTCAGGCTTTTAGCGGCTTGCTGAGAGGTCGAGCCAGGTGCCGGTCTTCTGGGTGGATCCCAACCATATGGTCATGATCTCGGACCGGCTCTGTGACATCAGCCAACTATCTGCTGAAAATGGGTCATAGGAGTGCAGAACAAACTGACCTGTAACAAGCATGCAGCCAGTGAAGTTTCAGAATGCCTGGTATGGTCATGCTTATTCTTTAGCTGTCCTGGACTTTTAAAAATAAATCAGCCAAAGCAGCCCCCAGGCAGATGTTAAGGATACAAACAAATGTGGGCCTGCATTCATCAATACACAATTGAATTCTTTTTTAACTGCAAGCATTATAAATGCCTGAATTTGACCTGGTATCAACCTCTTACAATCCATTGTACAGTACAGCTCAGACTGGGAGAAGGATAAGTACAAATAGCCATACTGTTGTGCTTCGGTGCTCATTTGCACCTAGAAAACATGCTGATGAGAGGAGAGAGCAGAGTGACAGAGATCAGACTGCTGCTTCTCCTTCACTGTCCAGTCAAAGACTGGGAAAGGGAAAACACTGCTAAGCGTAATTTAGCTTGAATACAAATCCTTTGGCAGGTACAGCAGCTCCCATATACAGTATGTGTTTAATCTGTTTATTTAGCTGTTTGCCCGGAGTTCAGCTATAAAGTGGGCCAAGATAAGCTTGAATGTCAGAGTTACATAAAGCTACAGTAAGTGGTGATGTTTACCTTCAATTATAAATCCTGGGCGTGCATATAGGAGCTTGTATGTAAATATGCAGCGCATATGAATAGCTCACCCCAAAGAACCATTTCCAAATGTGTATTTCCCAAACTTATACTACAGTGGTAAACATCCGCACTGCTTTTAGGCAGATGGAGTCTATTTTCTCCACTGCAGGTGATGCTCTTCTGCAGCGGCACTGCAGTTGGAGAGCAAGTCAAGAGGAACTCAGTTCCTACATGGTTTCCTGAGACACTGGGGAAGCATCCAATTGGATGCTGCCCCCTCATGTGATTTTGGCATCCATCCTGGGTCAGGCAGAGCCTATTGAATGCCCTGGCTCCCAGGTTTGGAGCTTATTTGCAATTTGGTAGATTGCAGACAGGTACCCCGCCTGGTAGGGACATAACTAACGGCAGGGAAAGGTTCCTGATGAGGAGGGAAAGCTTAGGACTTGCAACTTCTCTGGACACAAGACAGCGAGGCCACATTCTTCCCCTTTCTACAGATGCTGACAGCTCAGCTGCATTCTGCTCCCTACGTACTGGAATAGTGAGTGTTTCCGGTTAGGCTGCCTTCCTACCGGGTTATTTGTGACTATTTCTGCATTATTTCAGTACAAGTTTTTATTGCATTGGGACTGAATGTGTTAATCCGCTGCACCCCACCTACATGCTGATAAGGGCTCATGCTCTAAAATAATGTAGAGTTGGGTGGATCTCATTGAAGAGGACACTTTTTTCCAAAATATGTTTACTATAGAATATTATATTTAAATTACCCAATCTATGGCTAGGTTGACATGGCGGCACTGGCTAAAAAGCAGTCTGTAGGGGATTACTTTTTGAAGGTTGGTAGAACAGAGGTTGGTAGTTCAGGAAGCAATACTGCCACCTCCTGAATTCCTGTTTTTATTTCCTTTCCTTTTGTTTAACCACTTCTTGATTGCGCTACAGTGTGGTCATCCAGTTCTGAGAGGGCATCTATTACCGTCTTCCTGGAACCACACACCCCGCGCACCCACTGTGGTGTGTGTTCAGCCTGCTCTGTTATCAGGGTATAGGGCCAATCACAGCTGATTACAATGTAAACACACTTGCTGGTTACAGGCATTCCTTTCCTCACATGCTGTCACAGCTTGAGGAGAGGAGAGCCGGTAACCAGCAAGTGTGACAGGGGACTTTTACACTGATAATCAGGGAACTGATCATCAGTGTCCTGATTATCAGTGCAGCCCCAACAGTGTCAATCAGTGCCCATCAGTGCTGCCTATCGGTGCCTATCAGTGCTGCCAATCAGTGCCCATCAGTGCTGCCTATCAGTGCTCATCAGTGTGGCCTATTAGTGCCCATCATTGCCTCCTATCAGTGCCGCATGTCAGTGCTGCCTATCAGTGTCCATCACTGCCGCCCTTCAGTGCCCTTCAGTGCTGCCTATCAGTGCCACCTATCAGTTTCCACCAGTGTCCGATCATCAGTGGCTATCAGTGCCACCTCATCAGCGCACATTAGTGAAGGAGAAAAATTGCTTAATTGCACAATTTTATTACAGAAACTAAGAATTTTTTTTTTTTTTAAATGGTCAGTCTTTTTTTGTTTGTTTAGCAAAAACTAAAAAGCCAGTGGTGATTAAATACCACCAAAAGAAAGCTCTATTTGTGTGAAAAATATGGGTACAGTGTTTTGGGTAACCACACAATTGTCATTCAAAGTGCGATAGCACTGAAAGCTAAAAATTGGCCTGGGCAGGAAGGGGATGAAAGTGCCCAGTAAGCAAGTGGTTAACAGCGACATTGAATGGATCTAACATGTCCCAACCATGAGACAAGTAACTTGATTTCAATAGGTACATTTGGCAGACATTGCCACCTGTTAACGCAACAATCTGAGTTTAATTTGCTGTGACTGGGAAGCAGTGTACAACCCCTCCACCGACCATGTTAGGCTTTTGACGGGAAGTCAAGCGCCAGTAAAAACACATATAAAAAACAATTTAAGAAACATAATATGCACTTAGGTTCTCAAAAAAAACCTCCCAAAATTGTGAATAGCAGCCTACACTATACCCTGATACAAGACATATAAACATTAAACCTCTAATTGGTATCAAAGTGGTATAACCTAATACCAAATAATTAAAAATAAAAACATGAAATCAAAATATGCATATTAATATTCATATCAAAAGAAATATAGAATGCAAAAAAAGTGAAAATATCATGCAAACCAAAGTCCATACATAGACCCTGTATAAAAATGGCCATATATAAATTTCATCTGAGTGGCCATTCACAGACCAAGTGATGCAATCTCGTGAACAATTTACCATTGACAGTGTTTAGTGAAAAAGACATGTTCACAAACAGAGTGCTACACACCCCACACTGTGATCAAAGAGGCTTACTGGATAGTTACGACCCTTAAATTAAAGTGGTCATAGGAGCTTTAACAGGTAAGCATATCCTGGGGCCAAACAGCAACATAGGACTCCTCCAGAGGTTTATTTGTATAGATCAGGGATATGCAAACCATGGCCTGTTGCAAAACTACAAGTCCCATCATGCCTCTGCCTCTGGGTGTCATGCATGTGGCTATCAGAGCCTTGCTATGCCTCATGGGACATGTAGTTGTGCAACATCTGGAGGGCCACAATTTGTATATCTGGTATGGATAAACACAATCCACATTGGAATAATGTAAATAGGGATATTTGAAAAGCAGAGACCAAATGGATATAAAAACTAAAACGTTTACACCTTATGGGAGGAAGAGATTTAACCTCCATACATGGAAAGGCTTCTTCTTCTGAAAATGTGGAATGGACTTCCTTAAAAACTAGTTCTGGCCAGCTCGGTAGATTGTTTTAAAAGGAACTGGATGTATTCCTAAATGCACGAAATATAATCGGTTATTAACATTTAAGCAATAACACCAGAAATTATTTATTCAGGGAATATCTAATGGTCTTCTGGGGGATCAGGAAGGAATTTATTTACCCTCATTGGAGCAAATTGGATAATGCTTTCTGGGGTTTTTTTTTTGCCTTTCTCTGGTTTAACTGTGGATATAGGATTCTGTATATGGAGTTTTCCTATTTATTTATTCTGTTTATTTTTTCTAATATTTGAACTAGATAGACTTGTGTCTTTTGCAACCTGACTAACTATGTAATGATGTAGTCTTAGCACAACCTCAATAACAGCTTTCATTGTCGGCATTTAGAGAACATGACTCTCAGACTCAACCAAATACTAGTAAATAATACTCTCAGATTTATTTAATAAATCAGCCACTAGAGCAATGATGGTGTTTATGCTAAATCGCATGTATGCACACCTAGATAAGTCTGCAAGCACTGTGAGGGTCATGTTTTTTTACTTCTCCAGTGCTTTTGATACTATAAGGCCGGATCTCTTGAGCTAGCAGTGATCCAGGTTGATGTTTCCCTTGTGTCATGGATTGTAGACTACCTGACAGGATGACCGCAGTACGTGGGTTTGCAAGACTGTATGTCAGATAGGGTGATCAGCAATATTGGGGTTCCACAGCAGACAGTTTTCTCTCCCTTTCTTTTTACTGTCTATACCACTGATTTTAGCTACCAGACTGACTTGCCATCTTCAGAAGCTTTCTGAAGACCCTGTGGTAGTGGGATGTGTCAGAGATGGGAAAGAGACTGAGTTTAGGACTGTGTTGGGGAACTTTGTCACATGTGGTGAGGATAATCATCTGTATCTAAATGTGACAAAGACAAATGAGCTAGTTGTGGACTTGAGGAGAAAGGCACCAGTGACCCCCATCTCCATGTGAGGAGTGGATGTAGTAGAGAGTTTCAAGTATCTGGGGGTGCACATAGATAATAAGCTGGACTGGAGCAAGAACACTAAAGTGCTCTATAGGAAGGGCCAGAGTTGCCTTTATTTTTTGAGGAGACTGAGGTCTTTTAACATCTGCCAAACAATGCTTAAGATGTTTTATAAGTCTGTGGAGGCCAGCACTCTCCTGTATGATGTGGCATGCTGGAGAAGCAGGCTTAGGGTGGCCAACACCAACAGACTCAACAAACTGATTCACAAGTCCAGTGATGTTGTTGGATTGGAGTTGGAGTCTTTAACAACAGTGTTTGAGAAGATTATTTACATACCCACAGTAAAGTGCTTAAAGTGATATATTATATAAGTGCAATAGTGCTCTAAACAATCCACAAAAATTACATAAAGTGCATTAGTGCTCCAAAAATGTCCATAAATATACAAAAGTGCTTGGAGGTGAAAAAAAGTGCTGGAGTGCTTCAGCCCAATCAGGCGGTGCGGGGTGTGTCACTCCACTCCTGTGTCCCCACTCACCGAAAACAATGGACCCATCGAGAACAATGAAACAAAGATCCTTTCCACACTCAAAGCTTCTTTAACCCTCAGACTGAAAAGCTGAGGGTCCATTGTTTTCAGTGAGTGGGGACACAGGAGGGGAGTGACACACCCGCACCGTCTGCTTGGGCTGAAGCACTCCAGCATTTTTTTCACCTCCAAGCACTTTTGTATATTTATGGACATTTTTGGAGTACTAATGCACTTTATGTAATTATTGTGGATTATTTAGAGCACTATTGCACTTATATATTATATCACTTTAAGCACTTTATTGTGGATATGTTGCACATGAACACTTTATTACACTATTTTTCTCTAGCGCTCATTGACAGACGTAGTCCTCGGTGATACACCACCTTCGGGTTATGTTGCCTCCACAGGAGCAGGACTAGACAGGAAATGAAAAAGCTCTGGCCACACCCTAGGGGCAGTCCCAGAGGGTATATCCTCTCTCTCTCTGCCTCAGCAAATCAGTTATTTTCTGTCTAGTTAGGAGTAAGGACCTAGATACCTTGCTGGGATCTTAGGTCCTGGCAAGAATTTTTTCTTAAAGGATTTTTTAGACAGCTTTTTTTCTCCAGTGTTCCTGTGAGATCTTCAAGCAAGAAAGCTGAACTGGGCGACGGGCTGGATGTTGAGATCCGGTGGTCACCCCAGTTCAGCCTACGAGCGCGTGCAGGCCATAGCTCCGCGCTGGGTCGGCCGCGACAAAGTCCCATTAAAGGACTGTCCACGCGAGTTAAACGTCTCGCTGAAACGCCAAAGACCATGAGTCACGGCGTCCGTATCGGTCGACAGCCCTCCCGCCCCGGTGGAGAGGGGTACTGTCAGGAGTTGGTGCCCGCCTGGTTCCGGTATGGTGAGTAGTATGTCCCCCCTTTTCCCCTGACGGGTCTTGTGGTGAACGCGGGCCCCTCTCTGTATGGTAAGATAGAGTCCCTCTCTATCCTATAACATGACACAGATCCTCCTACTTTGAGTGTGATTTTATGTGCAAAAAGCCAGGAGGCTTGGTTTGGGAGCTAACAATCTAATTGTATACATGTTAAAAAGATGTAATCTGTGGCATTCTGGGAATCTTACGGTGTTAAGAATAAGCTACCTACCAGTCAGAAGCCACGGACATGTAGACTGCCTTCCTAATCAGATCTCCAGCTATTAGCAGGCCTCCCGAATGGCCATGCGGTCCGCCAGGGCCGGTACCGCCAACCACGCCATATCCCCATGCAGAGAGAGTGTTGTGTGCCCTGCAGCACACCGCTATTCAGTACAGGCCGCCGCCATTTTTTTTGCTGGATCGCACGAGCCGCCATTTTGGCGTAGCCTCGTGTCTCCAGCATGGGGGCGGCCATGTTTGAGGTGATCCAAACACCTCGTGGAGCTTGGGGGAGGCGCCGGAAGGCGTTCAGAGGGGCGGAGCCGCCTCCTTTCTTCCTGGGCAGCCAGCCAAAAGACTTCCTGTTTGTCAAGACAGCGCTGTAACCTGTTGCAGTTGAACTCTGAGCATCAAGTGGTGAGCCTGGGGGTCTATCTCTCTTTCTCTCTCGATCGATAGGGATCCCTAGCAGGTAACACTAAGGGGCTTTTGTGGCGCTGGGGGTCTGAAAAAAAAAAAAAAAAAAGTTTTTTATTTTTGAATTATATTATCCAGGAAGTGACTGGAATTATCATGGACCCTGCCACACATATTCCCCCACCTGTTTCCCTCGAGGGGGCCACGGGACCCGCCGGTGCACAGAGTATAGAGTCATTTACAGCAATTTTGGAGTCTATGGTGGCTCGGGTGGAGGCGGCCTGTCAGGGACGGGGGTCAAGGAAGCGACCCCCGCCTACCCCTATACTATCTGACACCTCTGACTCTGATTCAGAGATGGTCACTGCAGTTGCAGGTTCCTCTGCAAGGGCTGTTATCCCAGGTAAAGCCCCCTCAGACAGTGAGGAGGACGCTTCTTCTCCTGCTATAATTCAGGAAGAAGCATTGGTGGACGCACTAGTTGTGGCAGTGCAGGAAACCTTAAAACTTGAGGCTTTACCGGCAGAGGCAACTGAAACAGAGATTCCCTTTGGTACTAATAAGCCCATCAAAACGGTGAAGGTTTTTCCTGTACCTAAATGTTTCGGTAATCAGATTAAAGGAGAATGGGAGCATTCTAAACGTACCTTTACTATTTCCAAGCGTATTGCTAGACGCTATCCGTTTGAGGAATCCATCATTAAGAAATGGACGGTACCACCAGTGGTGGATCCACCTATTTCCAGGCTGAATAAAGCCACGGTTATTCCAGTGGAGGACACTTCGTCCTTTAAGGATCCGGTGGATCGAAAGATGGAAGCAGAGTCCCGCACCATCTTCTCTCTGATAGGGTCAGCATTTAGACCAGTAATTGTTATTGGTCTAGTTTCCCAGACACTTACGGAATGGGCGAAAATGGTACGCCAAGATCTTAGGGGAAAAGATATTCCCCAGGAGACATCTGATTTGATGGAACAGATTATACAAGGGCTACAGTTTATCTGTGACGCAGCCTTGGACACTACTCCCTTATTAGGGCATGCATCTAAGTCAGCGGTGATCCTCAGACGTGTGCTGTGGTTAAAATGCTGGTCAGCTGACCTAGGTTCCAAAAAGACCTTGACTAATCTCCCTTTTCAGGGGAATCGTCTATTTGGGGCCAACCTAGATGAAATCATCAAGGATGCCACTGGGGGCAAGAGCACTTTTTTGCCACAGGCTGCTAAAGCTAAGGGACCTCGCAACAAGCGAGGACCTTTCTTTACCGCCCATAAAGGGCGCCCGGCTGGTACTAGCGGGAAAGGCAAGACTCCTCCAGGAGGGTTCAAGAAGGGCTGGTCGGACAAGCAAAGGACCAACGCAGCCAAACCCGAAGCAAAGGAGTACACAGCCTGAAGGTGCGCCCCCACCCGGTTTCAGGGTGGGGGGACGTTTTCACCAGTATTCAGGACATTAGATCGAGCATCAACCACTACTACCGGTGCGATTCTTCCCTTCCAACATTTAAGTACTACAGGAAGCGGTAGTTACCGTTCCCTGAATAGATCTTTTCCTTTACCTTTTCCTAAGATTAGTCCCTATACCTCACAGGAATCGGATCTGGTTGACCAGATAGGCCAAGTAGCCTCTAGTCGGGTGACTTCGGTCCCTGAGGTTCAACCAGAAAAGATCACCTTTCCTGATAACTATCAGGTATCTGATAAATGTGTGGGAACAGAAAACGACCAGACTTTCTCGGATGGTCGGGGCCAGATACCTCTAGGGACGCCTGGTTCAGATTCTATCAGCGCCAGTGGTCCTAGAAATTCTAGGCTGGCCTCCTCAAGCCGGCCTGGCCGACTTGGACATGTTAGTCGTAGACGTTCCGTGGGAACTTCGTCTCAGGGAGTGTCTGTGGTCTCAAGGACCAATTTACCATCATGCTTTACAGTCGCTGGGTTTAATGGCCTGGCCATTGAGACCCAAGTACTGAAGGACAGAGGTTTGTCTACTTCAGTCATTCCTACCCTTATTAAAGCAAGGAAAGCGACTTCCAGCAAAGTCTATTATCACACATGGAAGACTTATATTGCGTGGTGCGAATCTTTAGGATTTCCTCCACGTACCTATTCGGTGACTCGAATATTGGCCTTTTTGCAACAAGGGGTTGAGCAGAAGCTAGCCTTGAGCACCATCAAGGGTCAAGTTTCAGCATTAGCAATCTTCTTTCAGAAGCCTTTAGCTACCAAATCCTTGGTGCGGAATTTCATCCAGGGGGTGCGGCACCTGGCTCCTCCAGTCCGCGCGCCCTTACCGCCCTGGGATCTTAATTTGGTTTTGTCGGTTCTACAGAAACCTCCCTTTGAAAACATCAGGGAGATTCCCTTGCTTACTTTATCCCAGAAGGTGGCCTTCTTGGTGGCTATTACTTCTGCTCGCAGGGTGTCAGAACTGGCTGCATTATCATGCCAGTCCCCATACCTAGTGATTCATAGGGATAAGGTAGTACTTCATCCTAAGCCATCTTTTCTTCCTAAGGTGGTTTCAGATTTTCATCTGAATGAAGATATTGTACTACCTTCCTTGTGTCCTCAGCCCAAGCATCATCGGGAACATGCGTTGCATTCCTTAGATGTGGTTCGGGCAATCAGGGTATACCTGAAAGCTACGGAATCTTTCCGTAAGACGGATTCACTTTTTGTGATCACGGATGGCCCCAGAAAGGGTTTGCCTGCATCTGCCGCGACCATTGCCAAATGGATTAGACAAACGGTGGTACAGGCTTATTCTGTTAAGGGTCAGAGTCCTCCGTTCCCTGTTAGGGCGCACTCCACTCGAGCGCTCAGTACTTCCTGGGCCTTTCGCCATCAGGCGTCAGTGGTCCAGGTATGTAAGGCGGCCACCTGGTCGTCGGTACATACCTTTACAAAATTCTATAAAATTGAGGTGACGGCATCGGCGGATGCCTCATTTGGCCGCAAGGTTTTGCAGGCCGCAATTTGAGGAGACCGGTGGTCTACCTCGAGGGTTTTTTTCTGTTTGAAAAAAAAAAAAAAAATTTTCTCTTTTTTTGTTGAGTCTCATCATTAAGGATGAGCATTGTAAACTTCTAGTTGGCACCGGTTGGGCCTTCTAGATTGGGATTTGATTTCATTTTCCCACCCCTCAGTTGTGATACTGCTCTGGGACGTCCCGAAGGTGGTGTATCACCGAGGACTACGTCTGTCAATGAGCGCTAGAGAAAAATGGATTTTTGTAAAATCTTACCGTAAAATCCTTTTCTCTTAGCTCATTGACAGACGTAGTCCCCGCCCCTCTGTTTTTTGAGTTGGGTTAAAATCTCTAAAGACGGCTTTTTCACATAACTGATTTGCTGAGGCAGAGAGAGAGAGGATATACCCTCTGGGACTGCCCCTAGGGTGTGGCCAGAGCTTTTTAATTTCCTGTCTAGTCCTGCTCCTGTGGAGGCAACATAACCCGAAGGTGGTGTATCACCGAGGACTACGTCTGTCAATGAGCTAAGAGAAAAGGATTTTACGGTAAGATTTTACAAAAATCCATTTATTACTGCTTTTGGTGTAAGTGCTGTTTTACTGATACTATATATTTCTGAGTTTTTACTTAGTGAATAGAAGCTGCACTTTTTTTAATAATTTTGTCAATAGTTTCTACATAGCGCAGGTTTAATATTAATTTAACCACAGTGTTTGTGAAGAGAATGTTGTTCAAGGTGCCTTCAATCTTGGACAACTCCTCTTACCAACTCTGCAATACACTGGTCAGTCTGTGGAGTACCATCAGTGACAGATTGCTACAACCACGATGCACCACAGAGCGACATAGGAAATCATTTTTGCCTGTGGCCATCAAGTTACATAATTCTTCCCTGCAAGGGATGGAGGCAAAGATTTAAATATGATTTATTATCAGGATTTTTATGTACTTTTTGTAGCAATATTTCCAGGCATTGGGCCTGATATGGTTCTGCCATTATTACCGGTAACACTTCCAACACATTTAAGTTGAAAACCCAAGTGTGAGAGCGGAGACAATGACCATTCTGGCATCTTTGTTTTGTTTATTTTGTAATGGGGATGGGAGAAGGGAATGAGTGGGATACTCCTCTGGCTCAACTAGGTTCAACTGGGACACTGTACAGAAAAATGCCCGTTAGCGCTGTCTTGATGCCAGCTGAATGCCTGCCAACGCTCCCTGGCGCTTGAAGATATTGTTCTGCTGAACTGTCCTGAAACTTCAACTTTAATACTCAGATTAACTTAGAAGATCCAGGACTGTAAGACATTTGACTCCTGACACTCTGTTTAGCTCAAAAGTCTGGTGAACAGCTCCCTCCTGCCCTACACTGACTGAGGTAGCTCCTTGTAACTGCTTGTGCTGCTGCAACTCTTAACACTGCACACTTAACTCTTCAGGATCCAACCGCTGGCGCCCCCTCTACACTTCAGGGTCCTCTCATTAGGCACCCCCTCTGACACTTCAGGGTCCTCTCGCTAGGCACCCCCTCTGACACTTCAGGGTCCTCTCGCTAGGCACTCCCTCTAACACTTCAGGGTCCTCTCACTAGGCACCCCCTTGACAATAGCTGTTTTCTGGATCCCTGGGACCTTCCACAGAGTGGTCCCCTCTACACTTCAGGCAGACCCTCAGGGGCAATTCACAGTACTCACAAACTTGGCATGCTTTCCTGGAGCTGAACCCCTCTATCTCCACTGGTCCTCGGCACACCAGATCCTCTCTGCAGCTCAGCTCAGCTCTCTCTCTGGACTCTCAGGCCGCCACCCAAGACACCCAATCCTTCTGACAGTAGGAGAGACAGCCGTACCCTCCCTCTTGGGACTCTGCTTCCCACCAAAGACGCTGCGCCATGCGTTCCCCTCAAACTTATACCCACTCCCAGAATCCTGTGTGGCAGAATCTGCCTTCTGAGGTAGATACAGGCCTGAATGAACCACTGATTGGGTTTCCTCCACTGCCCAATGAGAATCCTCTCATGGAGCCAGTGGGGAGACTCCCCTCTCAGCAGCCACACATGGGAGACATGACAGCCCAGCTGAAAATCATGGCCCTGCTGTTAAGCAGCCAAGGCCCACTATGCGTTTACCTAGCACCTACCCTGTAGGGTGCTACATTTTTATAGCATGTTGGTATTATGTTAATTATTATTTGGGGTCATGCTAGAGAAAGTGGTGTAGATTTGCATTTTGGTAGTTTAATTTGCTGTTATTTTTTAATATCTGTTATTTATTCTATGTTGTATTAATTGTATGGATGTTTAGAGTGCAGTTTTAATTTTTTTTTTTTTGGTGCTAATAGCTGTTCTTGGAATTTTTTTTATGTCTTTGTGTCTTGTTTCTGCTCATTGTTGTGATCTTGTCTTGTCTTTGTTGAGTGTGGCATGTGTTGCAATAATTTACCTTTGGTATCAATAAAGTATTCTGAATCTGAATTAAAGTACAGTAATCCAGGGCAACAGGCTAGAATATAACATCCATTAGCATAGTCATATCAATCAAAGATAATTTCCAATTGGTCACTATGAGTTACTGCATTTTACATTTGCCTTCTCTTACCAAATAAGTTTATAATAATATGAATGACTATTTTCCTGCCACTATTTAGATTATTAGAGGACAGAAAGATTATGTAGACCGGTCATTCCGGATGTGTTTGTCAACACTGAGGGTTAGGACTAAATTGAAAAGTGACAAGTGAGATTATAGATCCGTCTCCTGGTCATTGATACTGATGATGAAAAGTATGTTTTGTCTCAGAAATCTACCAGAACTATACTGGGAATTCCTGACTTTTTAGAGTCTTAATAAAACATTAAGGCCTCATTCACACTGCCAGTGTTAAACCTACATTCACAGACATTTAGAGGACATTTCTAAACGTGTATATATATATATATATATATATATATATATATATATAGATAGATAGATAGATATATTATCTCACAAAAGTGAGTACACCCCTCAAATTTTTGTAAATAATCTATTATAACTTTTTATGTGACAATACTGAAGAAATTACACTTTGCTACAAGTAGTGAGTGTACAGCTTGCATAACAGTGTAAATTTGCTGTTCCCTCAAAAAAACCCAACACACAGCCATTAACCTCCCTGGCGGTATGATTCTGTCAGGAATTCTGTTCCAAAAGCGGTACAATTCTTTTCATGGAAATTTGGCGTTTTGTATTATAGGCCTACAATTCTTAGTAATTACTGACTTAAACCTGACCAAAACAAGTCTCTAGTAGACATCCCAGATGTGATAAATTTGAAACACAAACAAGTGAATTATAATCGAATCA
>NC_138774.1:112906466-112933966 GCF_965119305.1 Pelophylax lessonae | reverse complement strand
GTTGTTTTTAATTCCCAGATGACTTCTCTTGCATTTAGATAAACTTAATACAGGTGTGCCATTGTAAATGAAACCTAAAGCCCCAAGAGGATGGACTAAGCGGTACTAACATTTAGAGCTCCCAGAGGAAAATACATGAAATCTAAAAAATCTGGGTTTCAGGCATTCATCCCTGGGTACATCCCATCTTAAACATTAGTACAGCTCAGTGTACCATGCAGCTCAGGCAGAAACAGTAGCTGTCAGCCTCTTATGAAGTTGAACAGGCCATAAGCAGCAGGGCTAGAAGGTGCACCTCTCTGTACCTAAATGTCAAAGCCCCCTGCACTGGGACTGATTGGTGTTCATGGAGCCTTAGATGAACCTTTCTTACATCTGTGTGTGTTGTTTTTTTTTTTTTTTTTTTGTAAATTCTTTTTATTAGTCTTTTGACATAGAAAAAAAACAGTACAACCAACAACATTGTACAAAAGAGTGACCAGTGAGCCTATCTAACAAAAACTGCTATATAATTACCCAAGAATCCACCCCCCACTCCCACCTCCCAAATCTGTATGTTTTTAAGTTAAACTAAAAATGAAGAAAATAAAATTTCCAATGAATGTGAGCCTGTTGTTAGACCTATACAATTTTTCCATATTTTGTCTAACAGGTATGATTATCATACATAAAGAAAAAGATAAAAATCACTGTGTCTGAAGAAGCTTGTGTTCACGAGGGAACCATGTCAGCATGGTATCATTACCTTGGTGACGTCCATTCCTAGAGCAGACCCTGCAGACTCCCACACCCACGTCATCTACCTGTGGACCCACACTACACACATGGCATGGCACGAACAAAGTGTGCTCTGGTGGACTATCTCTATGTGGATTCTGTCCATGAGGCATTAGGAGACTTCAACGTGGCTGGGGATTGGTGAGATCCCACTGACTTCCTTTGTGTAAACTGTCCATAGGACGCTGACTCACCCACATGTAGCCGGCCTCCTAGTAAGATACTGCATGCACACTGCTCCTATCTGCACCCACCCGCCCACAGTCCAGCTTTACACAGCCAGGTTAGCCGTTGAGCTACCATTCAGTGTATTAGTGCGGAGATCCCATTCAACCTTTACCTGTACCTAAGGCTGAACCTTTACCTGTACGCACCACTGATTAACTCTGTTCCAGCAGATCCAGACATCCATCCATCCCTTATATACTCCACATCACGTCTGGCCCTGTACTACCTCTGAAGTCATAGACTGGCAAACTGTGGTAAAAACCACATTATACTCCATCTGCAGCCACTTGCACTAGTGCCTCTTTGATTAAATCATTGGATTGGCTGAGTTTGTGGTGGATGTGTTGTTTGTGTGGGTGTCTGCATCTGCTTTTCTTGTCTAGTTTTGACAGCATTGACATTTTAACTTTTTGTTATGTCGGAGGTTTTTGCAACTTTTCATGTTCTATTTTTACCAAATATACTTTAATAAAGCTGTTTAATTAACCGGTTGATCCTCTCTGAAGATTTCTTTGTGGACCTTTAGTCTTCCTTAAAGGTATGATTATCAGTTGTATCTAAATATCTCAATCAAGAAAATACAACATTATGGCCACTAGAAGGAGCTGATGATCATAGAAAATAAACTTATTAGACAAAATACAGGAAAATGTTGTTACAGCTGGGTAAATGTTTGTCATTCATCCAGTGATCTTTGTCAAAAGAGTGATACCTTTTTTGGCTAACCTAAGTTATTAAGGGTATGAGCTTTTGAGATTACTTAGATCCCTTCCACAGGCTTGAACAGTGTACACATACTTTTTTTTTTTTTTTTTTAGATATTCCAATAAACCTAAAAATAGCCAAGTCTAAATCTCATATCTTATCTGAGTGGAGTAGCAGAAAACATACCCAGGAATGCAAATGAAGAATAAAAATAGCCAACAATGCAATAATAGCACCCTGGCCAAAAATATTTTGAAATAAGGTTTGATAATGAAGGCTTATTAAAGCTCATTGTTAGCAAATACCAGGATTATCTGCTTATTTGTGGAGGGTTTTGTAATTGATAACAGAAAACATAAAATACATTTCCAATAAAGAGTGTTCTGAATGTCAGTCGGGATGTTATCCAAAGTAGTTTTTTTAAAAATGTTAATATTTACACTTTATAATAGTTTTCTCTTTCTTTTCCTAAATAATCTGGAATTAGGCAGTAAAGAACCATCTGTATGCCAGAAGGTTAAAACTTTACAATATCTCAGCATTCTCATTCCATGAAGGCTATCTACTATTGGCCAACAATAGCTGAAATAGCTGAAAAATGTTCCAGCTAGCATTAGGAACCAGACATCAAAATCTGGTTTGTGTGGATAAATATTCTCTTTCCATTCTTTAGTAGAAAGTGGCAAATCATTTTAAAGATGTCTTTAAAGTGATAAGCAATATCCTTATTCTCCATTAATAAAACACATTCACTACTTAATGGTCTATAACCTATTTATCATGAAATCGATCCTAAGTATTTTTTTCTGCCTCTTTATAATGTCCTCAGTGAGCTCCCAAACCCTCTCCCTTTCTCTTCTAAATTCTCTTTCTCTATGCACACTAGAAATCCCATAGTCCATAATCCTTAGTCCATTTTAGAAACGAGCGAGAGAAGGTGGCTACATTCCTACATAAATCAAAAAAATATTAAAAATCTGCGCTGAAGCATATAGTGCTAAATAAATGATAAACAGCCACTCAAGCAATAGTGACACCAACAGCTAAAATCATAAATAACAAAAAAGTAGCACTAAGTCCCCTTTCACACTGGGGCGAACTGTGAGGCGACCTGGTCGCCTCACAGGTCGCCATAGGTCGCCTTCCATAGGGAAGCTGCGGACCCGTTCTAATAGGAGCGACACAAGTCGCTCCGACTTAGAAAAATGGTCCGGAGCTTCTTTGGGGTGACCCGGAGCGACCGTCATAGACTTCAATGTTATGAAGTCCGTGCCGGCCGCTCCGAGGTCGCGGGGCGAGCAGCGCGCCGTGACCTCGGAGGTCGCCCCGGGAAGTAGCATCGCTGCTATGTGAACGAGGCCTAAATCAGACATTACTTAATGATGCAATGATACATCTAAACATTTAAATACAAATAAAGTGAAAAAAATGTTGTGCAAAAGTTGAAATGTGATAAACCAATCCATAAGAACCCATCAGCAAAGGTTCTAAAGGTGTACATATGCAATAATGTTAAAGAGTTGAGGATGCAACTAGTGTTTCTTTTTAATTATTTACATTAACACATACAGTGAAATCATAGAAAATGAGCATAGCTATCCTGTAACAGGAAGCTGAATCACAGAAAAAAAAAAGGAATTTGGAGATGTAGAGTAGGCTGAAAGCAATAGAAGGTACTTTTTGGAGTTAAGAATACATACTCAAACATTTTTTAAATATAAAACCAGTTTTGAAAACCAGAGCTTAGTGTCACTTTAAAGTGGTTCTGAAGGCTTTAAGGTTTTTTACCTTAATGCATGCATTAAGATAAAAATGCTTCTGGGTGCAGCCCCTCGGCCCCTCTTATACTTACCTGAGGGCCATTCTAAACCCAGCAATGTGCACAAGAGCAGCGGCTCTCCCTGGTCTCTCTCAAGGTTCAGAGCTGCACTGCGCACAACCATTACACAGAGCAGGTAAGTATAACATGTTTGCTACTTTAAAAAAAAAAAAATGAAATGGAAATATATTTTTTTAGTAAAAAGATTTATGGATTTATCTGTGGTCATTAAAGACATCAAAGAGTCCATCTGAAAATTGTGAAAGGGTTAAATATCGTCAAGATTTTAGGGGAGAGCTGACTACCCTTCTGTCCTTCTACATAATGAATAGAACTGTGCAGTCACAGATACCTCTAGCCTATGGAAGAGGGCCTCATAGTGATGGCTTGTAATAGGTTAATGCATTCTCTGCATTAAGGTATGTCGTTGTATCAGTTGTGGATTTTTTACAAATGTTCCCATACATGTGTAATAATCTCTCTCACCCACAGGTGGTAAAGTCTCTTTTAAAATGGCTGCTGCATACTCAATGAGCCATTGGTTGTGGGGGGATGTGCAGCCATGTGTTGATGACCTCACGCACAAAAATGAGTGAGGAGTGGTCAAGAGGAGTGACCACATCCTGTGGGTGGTCTTTTTGTATACAGGACTATAAAAGGAGTAATTAGCATGAGAAAGGCCCTTTTTGCCTTCTCTCTCTCTCTCCTCTGGGAGTCACACAGAAAGAGGCATGATGTAGCCAGGAGGTCTGAATGCATTGCTCTTTAGTTCATTTGGAAGGTTGGCTGTTTGGAGTTGGAGAAACATGCGGCCAATACCTCTTTGTCCTGTTGTTGCAGAGATCCATTGGAAGCTTCTGAGTCCACCACCAGAGCTAAGTATTTATTCAATATTCTTGGGACAAGGGTTGTATGTTTAAGGTGTATTTGTTCATGGTAACTTTTATGTGTAAAGAAGCTTTATGTATTATGATGTCCAGTAAAGTTTTGTTTTATGCTTTTTATCAAAACAGCTCTTGGTGTCTGCTTTTATTTTAAATATTCACGAGATATTTCAGTGGCTGTCCAGTATACCTACATTATAAATTTTGTTGTTTCCCACCATTTGATACAACTGGCGTGGTCGGCAGGATACTGCATGGTCACTAAATATAGAATACTTGGATGAAATATTGTGTTATAGAGGCTGCACCTGTGTAAGTTTGGGCACTGAACCCTCAAAGGTTTCACTGTTGGCTGGGCCCTCTGGTGCCTCTGTCTTCTGGATTCTGTTACCTTGGAGTTTTCCTGGTTGTATCTCAATTGGTCCGGCATTAATTGCTCAGCACTGGATACCCTGGATTTCCTTCAGAGGCCTGTCTACTGTAATTTCTGCATTTTGCATTCCACTGCTTTCAAAATATTAAGCTTACCATGATGCTTTGGAGAAATATATAACAGGAAGGAAGAAGATTGGCACCATCCTTGTTCAGTCATCATCCAAGAACCACGTTGAGCTGGTATATCTATACTCTGTACTTTGGAGGATACGGCTGAGGAGATTCGCATTGGACTGATCTGGTTCCATTTGTTGGATGTGTATCAGAGCGTGTTTGATCTCTATAACTTGAGATCCACACTGTCCAATAAGAAGCGAGAATATTGGTGGTGAAGACGATTGTTTGGAGCACTTTTACACGCTGATTTATGTTGGAAATACAGCACCAGATTTTTTCACTGGGAGATCTCACCTATTCACTGGAGTGTGTAATAATATAATACGGATATATGAATTCATGCACTGGATATTATTTTCGTTTGTTTATATATTCTTTTTTGTTATCACTCAGAAGTGTTATTGTGATGTTTTGAGCGCACTGGTTTCTTTTATATAATTTGTTTTAAGTCATGTGGCCTGACTCATCTGGTGGCAGCTCTCTCATTTAATTTTTCAATTACTCAACTATTAACTATTTAAATTCCCATTTTCACAGATTACGCTAAGGGAAACTTTTTTTGGGTGTGGAAATAAGCGCAAAAATTTTATTTTTTTAAAATATTGCTATAATCACTGCTCCCTACGAATTTGAATTTTTCTACTTTTTTTTTTTTGCTTTGGTACACGTTTTCCAAGGCTCTATTAGACTAAACAATGGCTGCTACTTTTTTAACATTTGGCTCCCTTTGACTTCAATAGTTTGGATCTGGCACTTGAACTTTAGTCATGTTCTGTGAGCCTGCCTAAAACCAAACTCAGGTACATTTAGCTCATCTCTAGTCCTAAAATTATACTAAAGTCTCAGTTTTTTTTGCTTACAAATAACAAACATATTATACTTACCTCCTCTGTGCAGTTGGTTTTGCACAGAGCAGCCCAGATCCTCCTCTTCTCGGGTCCCACTTTGGCTCTCCTGGCCCCTCCCTCCTAACAAATTTCTCCACAGCAAGCAGCTTGCTATGGGGGCACCCGAACCGGGCACTGTGTCCATTCAGACACCGAGCCACAACTAGGCCCTGCCCCCACCCTCTCCTCATTGGCTCTCTGACTTTGATTGACAGCAGCGGGAGCCAATGGCGCTTCACTGCTGTCTCAGCCAAAAAGGAGGGAGAGCTGAGGCAGCTGAGTCTCTCTTGCAACATCACTGGATAGAGATGGGCTCAGGTAAGTATTAGGGGGCTGCTGCACACAGAAGGTTTTTTATCTTAATGCATAAAATGCAAATAGGATAAAATAGCCTTCTGCCTTTACCATCGCTTTAAGTAGTTATTCTGAGGTAAAATGTCAACATATCCATAGCTGATAATCATTTTTAAATTTGACACTGGCGTGTTAACGTAAACATTAGCGATATAACTAGTATTTGTATAAAATATTGAAATTTGACTTGATTTCAACATCTTGTAATGTTCTTTACAGCAGCATTCAGATGTGGATAGAGAGGAGCAATGTTTGGAGCCAATCAGATGTCAAGTTTTCAAACATGCTGAGAAGGATCACTCTGACAGGAGGTGTGTGTGTGTGTTTATTTTTTTTTTGCACATGAGCCTACAAAACATGGCCACCATGATCAGTAGATTAGAGGTGCAATGCCAGGCTTCTGCAGACTCTTCCTCCAGCTCCCTGTCTGTGCAGTACGGGCGTTTAGTTAGAAAGCTGGAGGAAATGTTAATTTACTGTGCGTGTTGATTGCCACACTTGTGTTCCATTGGGCATTACGAGTCTGTCTGCTGCAGTGGCAGACAGGACTTGTAGTTAATTAATTTACAGATCTCTACATATAGGTGTAACATGGTGCAAAAGGAAGAGTTAGCCTTTAAGTGCTGAAGCCTTTTAAACAGCATACCAGCCCTGCAAATGGCATTTCCAGAAAGCATTTCCGAGGTTAGCATTGTCAGTTTTTCCCTTTGTACGGGTGTCATTTCCTTACAGTCTCTGCCACCAGTAATACTAGAATGCCCTGTATTTAATGTCTCTATTTTTAGGGCCTAAAGCGTTTGTTACTAGAGATGTACCGAACTGTTCGCCAGCGGACAGTTCCCGGCGAACATCGCTTGTTCGCGTCCGCCGCTGCGTGCGAACATATGCGATGTTCGGTCCGCCACCCTATAATACATCATTGAGGCAAACTTTGACCCTGAACCTCACAGTCAGCAGACACATTCCAGCCAATCAGCATACCCTCCCTCCCAGACCCTCCCACCTCCTATAAATAAGCAAGGGCAGCATCCATCTTAGATCATTCTGAAGCAGTGTGTTAGTGAGAGCAGGGAGAGTGCTGCTGTTGCTGCTGCTGTTAATAGCTAGGGACAGTTGTTAGTCAGTGTTCCCGGTCTTGTTAGTCAGTGTTCTTGGTCCACTCCCGCTGAAAGGACAGCATCCTGACAGCACCCCAAAAAGCCCTTCTTAGGGCTGGTATTTGAGTAATTTTTTATATATATATATATCTATTGTCACCAAAAGCCCTTTATAGGGCTGGTATTTGAGTATTTTTTATATATATATATATATATATATATATATATTGTGCACTGCAGTTGCCTACCCACCACAGACTGTACTGTGTGCACACCACACTCAATTTGGGTGGCACAGGCACAGTACCTTGCAGTTTAAAAAATATTTTTTTTCCTCTGTCATAATTGCAGTGAGTGTCAGGTCCACAAAGTGTACTGTACCCACTGCAGTGCCCACCACTGATATATATACGGTGGCACAGCAGCTTGTTGCAAATTGAAAAAAAAAGTTATTTTTTATAATTGCAGTTGCCTGGGCTGCCAGTGACTGTCAGGTCCACAGAGTGTACTGTGCCCATGCAGTGCCACTGCCCACCACTGATATATACGGTGGCACAGCAGCTTGCAAATTAAAAATATATATATTTTTTTATAATTGCAGTTGCCTGGGCTGCCAGTGACTGTCAGGTCCACAGTGTGTACTGTGCCCACTGCAGTGCCACTGCCCACCACTGATATATACGATGGCACAGCAGCTTGCAAATTAAAAATATATATTTTTTTTATAATTGCAGTTGCCTGGGCTGCCAGTGACTGTTAGGTCCACAGAGTGTACTGTGCCCACTGCAGTGCCACTGCCCACCACTGATATATACGGTGGCACAGCAGCTTGCAAATTAAAAATATATATATATTTTTTATAATTGCAGTTGCCTGGGCTGCCAGTGACTGTCAGGTCCACAGAGTGTACTGTGCCCACTGCAGTGCCACTGCCCACCACTGATATATACGGTGGCACAGCAGCTTGCAAATTAAAAAAATATATATTTTTTTTATAATTGCAGTTGCCTGGGCTGCCAGTGACTGTCAGGTCCACAGAGTGTACTGTGCCCACTGCAGTGCCACTGCCCACCACTCATATATATACGGTGGCACAGCAGCTTGCAAATTAAAAATATATATATTTTTTTATAATTGCAGTTGCCTGGGCTGCCAGTGACTGTTAGGTCCCCAGAGTGTACTGTGCCCACTGCAGTGCCACTGCCCACCACTGATATATACGGTGGCACACCAGCTTGCAAATTAAAAATATATATATTTTTTTATAATTGCAGTTGCCTGGGCTGCCAGTGACTGTCAGGTCCACAGAGTGTACTGTGCCCACTGCAGTGCCACTGCCCACCACTGATATATACGGTGGCACAGCAGCTTGCAAATTAAAAATATATATTTTTTTATAATTGCAGTTGCCTCGGCTGCCAGTGACTGTCAGGTCCACAGAGTGTACTGTGCCCACTGCCCAACACTCCTATAGGGTGGCACAGCACCTTGCACTCCTAGTACCACAAATCTAAAAAAAAATGACCAGAGGCTGGCCACCCCGAAAGGGCCGTCGTGGTCGTAGTGCTGTGATTTCCTTTGGCCCTAGAATAATGCCCAGTGTTCAGAGGCCACAGACCCTGAACTCAAAAAATTTTGAGGACATAGTTGACTGGCTTACACAGGACACCCAATCGTCTACAGCTTCCGCTCGGAACCTTAATGCACCATCCTCCTCCAGCTCAGCTTCGGGCACCTCTCAATTTACCAATCGCCCGCCCGCCGGCACCACCACCAACACTAGCACCACAGCCGCTTCACTTGATCTGTCAGAGGAGTTATTTACACATCAGTTGGAAGAAATAAGTGATGCGCAACCATTAGTGCCAGAGGATGTAGATAACGGGGATACTGTATGTCTCAGTCAGGCAGCATTATACACATGGACGTACATTGTGATGATGATGATGATGTTGTACCTACTGCTGCTGCCTTTGCTGAGTTGTCAAGTGAAGCGGCTGATGATGACGATGTGTCCGTGGATGTCACCTGGGTGCCTGCTCGAAGAGCAGAAGAAGAGGGGGAAAGTTCAGATGGGGAGACAGAGAGGAGGAGGAGACGAGTTGGAAGCAGGGGGAGGTCATCGCAAGGAGCTAGTGGCACAGTCAGACAGCATGTAGATTCGGCACCCGGGGTCAGCCAGACAGCACGCCAATCAACGCAAGCTGTTGCCACCATCAGAATGCCAACATTGCAAAGCTCAGCAGTGTGGCATTTTTTTTGTGTGTCTGCCTCTGATATCAGCGATGCCATTTGTAACCTGTGCCAAAAGAAACTGAGTCGTGGGAAGTCCAAGACCCACCTAGGTACAACTGCTTTGCAAAGGCACATGATCTCACATCACAAACACCTATGGGATCAACACATGAGTAAAAGCAGCACACAAACTGAAAGCCACCATCCTCCTCCTGGTCCAGCATCTTCAGCCGCGTCAACCACTGCTGTCCTCCTTGCCCCCTATCAACAACCCGTCCCTCCGCCTCTCACCTTCAGCAGTTCCTGCTCATCTGCCCACAGTCAGGTGTCTGTCAAGGAAATGTTTGAGCGTAAGAAGCCAATCTCACGGAGTCACCCCCTTGCGCGGTGTCTGACAGCTGGCTTGTCGGAACTCTTAGCCCGCCAGCTTTTACCATACAAGCTGGTGGAGTCTGAGGCCTTCAAAAAATTTGTCGCTATTGGGACACCGCAGTGGAAGGTACCCGGCCAAAATTTTTTTTCACAAAAGGCAATCCCCAACCTGTACTCTATTGTGGAAAAGGAAGTCATGTCATTTCTGGCACACAGTGTTGGGGCAAGGGTCCATCTGACCACTGATAGCTGGTCTGCAAAGCACAGTCAGGGCAGGTATATCACTTACACTGCGCATTGGGTAAACCTGCTGGCGGCTGCCAAGCATGGAATGCATGGCTCTGCTGCAGAGGAGTTGGTGACACCGCCATGACTTGCAGGCAGGCCTGCTGCCACCTCCTCTACTCCTCCTACTCCATCCTCTTTGCTAACCTCCTCGGCTGAGTCCTCTTCTGCTGTTGCGTCTTGCTCCACACCAACTGCACCCCCCCAGCTCCCCAGGGGCTATTCCACATGCCGGATACGACAGTGTCACGCTGTCTTGGGGTTGACTTGCCTGAAAGCAGAGAGTCACACCGGACCAGCACTACTGTCCGCCCTGAACGCACAGGTGGATCAGTGGCTGACCCCGCACCAACTGGAGATCGGCAAAGTGGTGTGTGACAACAGAAGCAATTTGTTGGCGGCATTGAATTTGGGCAAGTTGACACATGTGCCGTGCATGGCACATGTGTTGAATCTGATTGTACAACGCTTTGTGCAGAAGTACCCAGGCTTACAGGATGTCCTCAAGCAGGCCAGGAAGGTGTTTGGCCATTTCAGGCGTTCCTACATGGCCATGGCGCACTTTTCAGATATTCAGCGGCGAAACAACATGCCAGTGAGGCGCTTGATTTGCGACAGCCCGACACGTTGGAATTCAACACTGCTAATGTTCGACCGCCTGCTCCAACAAGAAAAAGCGGTCAACGAGTATTTGTATGACTGGGGTGTTAGGACAGCCTCTGCGGAGCTGGGTATTTTTTTGCCACGTTACTGGACGCTCATGCGCAATGCCTGTAGGCTCATGCGTCCTTTTGAGGAGGTGACAAACCTAGTCAGTCGCACCGAAGGCACCATCAGCGACATCATCCCATATGTTTTCTTCCTGGAGCGTGCCCTGCGAAGAGTGCTGGATCAGGCCGTAGATGAGCGTGAAGAGGAAGAGGAAGAGTTGTGGTCACCATTACCACCAGAAAGAGCCTTACCATCGCTTGCTGGACCTGCGGCAACACTGGAAGAGGAGTCTGAGGAAGAGGAGTCAGAGGAGGAATGTGGCTTTGAGGAGGAGGAACACCAACCACAGCAGGCATCCCAGGGTGCTCGTTGTCACCTATCTGGTACCTGTGGTGTTGTACGTGGCTGGGGGGAAGAACACACCTTCAATGACATCAGTGAGGACGAGGAATTGGACATGAGTAGCTCGGCATCCAACCTTGTGCAAATGGGGTCTTTAATGCTGTCATGCCTGTTGAGGGACCCTCGTATAAAAAGGCTGAAGGAGAACGACCTGTACTGGGTGGCCACGCTACTAGACCCCCGGTATAAGCAGAAAGTGTCTGATATGTTACCGAATTACCGGCAGTCACAAAGAATGCAGCAGCTACAAAATAAGTTGAAAAGTATGCTTTACACAGCGTATAAGGGTGATGTCACAGCACAATGGGAATCCAACAGGGGAAGAGGTGAAAGTAATCCTCCTCCTACCACAACCACGCCGGCAAGGACAGGACGCTTTACAGACGTCTTGTTGATGGAGGACATGCGGAGCTTTTTTAGTCCTACGCATCGCCACAGCCCTTCGGGGTCCACCCTCAGAGAACGACTCGACCGACAGGTAGCAGACTACCTTGCCTTAACTGCAGATATCGACACTCTGAGGAGTGATGAACCCCTTGACTACTGGGTGTGCAGGCTTGACCTGTGGCCTGAGCTATCCCAATTTGCCATTGAACTTCTGGCCTGCCCCGCTTCAAGTGTCCTGTCAGAAAGGACCTTCAGCACAGCAGGAGGTATTGTCACTGAGAAGAGAAGTCGCCTAGGTCAAAAAAGTCTAGATTACCTCACCTTTATTAAGATGAATGAGGCATGGATCCCGAAGAGACTGACAGTGGGGGATGCATTTGACTAAAAAAGGCCTGATGAGATGCCTTGGGCTAAAAATGGTCCACACGCTGCTGTATTTAATCTCTGCATGCCGGATGACTTACGTGACGTCTCCGCCACCAACTACGGTTCAAGCCGCAATGTTTTAGTGCACTTTCTGCCTTGAAAACCTCAATTTTTCCGCCCGCTGCTACAGCAGCGGCTGCAACAATACCTGCTTTTTCATGCATGTGTACATGCCTAATTTTTCTGGCCTCTGGTGATACACTGTGGCTGCAAAAAAACAAAAAACTAAAAAAAGGCACATACATGTGTCAATTCCCCTTCGTGATCGTTACCTTGTTGTGGTGAAGGGGCTTGCGTATCACAATGAAGCGATCACCTCTAGGAGTGTGTTGGCACACCCCAGATGATAAGGTCGTTGCTTCATTGTGAACAGACCAAAAGCGATCCGCGGGATAATTTTTCATAGAAAAAACATTAATTTTCTTTAATTTAAAAAAAAGAGGACAGCCTCTGCGGAACTGGGTATTTTTTGGCCATGTTACTGAATGCTCATGCACAATGGCTGTAGGCTCATGCGTCCTTTTGCGGAGGTGACAAACCTGGTCAGTCAAACCCAAGGCAACATCATGGACCTCATCCCATATGCATTTTTTCTGGAGCGTGCCCTGCGAAGAGTATTGGATCAGGCCATAGATGAGCATTAAGAGGAAGACTTGTGGTCCCCATCACCACCAGAAGCAGCCTTGTCGTTGTCGATTGCTGGACCTGTGGCAACGCAGAGAGAGGAGTCTGAAGAAGAGAAGTCAGAGGAGGAAGGTGGCTTTGAGGAGGTGGAAGACCAACCACAGCAGGCGTCCCAGGGGGCTTGTTGTCACCTTTCGGGGACCCTTGATGTTGTACATGGCTGGCTGGGTGGAGGAAGAGACCTTCAATGATGTCAGTGAGGACAAGGAACGGGACATGGCTAGCTTGGTATCCAACCTTGTGCAAATGGGGAGTTTGCGGTTGTGCAAATGGACGGACTGACTGACTGTTAAACGGGGAGTTTGGTCTGTCAGAGTTTGGTCTGTCACTGTGAAGCGGGCGTAACCCTTACACTACTTGATCGATACAACATCATACCTGATCGTATTCACACACTGGATGTTTTAAAGCACGTTATTCCAAACAATTTAGGAATGTTAGGTGATTTATGCCCTTTATGGATTAAAACCCGACTCTGCGTCAACTACGTAATTTTCCATGGGAGTTTTGCAATCGATCCCCCTCCGGCATGCCACAGTCCAGGTGTTAGTCCCCTTGAAACAACTTTTCCATCACTATTGTGGCCAGAAAGAGTCCCTGTGGGTTTTAAAATTCGCCTGCCTATTGAACTCTATGGCGGTTCGCCCGGTTCGCAAACATTTGCCGATGCCCGCGTTCGCCGTTCGTGAACGGCAAATTTTAGGTTCGCGACATCACTATTTGTTACCCCAACACTTCATATTCCTGATATGTGCCTGCTGTACCATGTACTTGTATGAGAAAGTATCCTGTTCTCTTTGCATTGCTTCCTTTGTGTGAAATCCCAGTGTGTGTTCTTGCCAGTCCCTCTGCTAGTCTATTAAAAACTGACCACACTAAGCAGGAGAGCACACCGCGGTCAGTTCTCTAGCTATGTTGGGAACTCATTGTACTCTCCTCCAATGATCAGACTTGTCAAGACACATTCCCGCTACACAGCCATTCACTGGGAAGCTCAGTGTGCTGAGAACAGAAGGAATGTGATAATTTACAACAAAGGGAAAAACGGTTTTTATATTTTTTTTTTTTTATATCTATCCAAGATTTTTTTGCCTTTCATCTCTATTTTAACCACTTCAGCCCCGGAAGGTTTTACCCCCTTAATGACCAGACCATTTTTTTGCGATACGGCTCTGCGTTACTTTAACTGACAATTGCACGGATGGGCAACAATGTTCTTTTTTTCCCAACAAATAGAGCTTTCTTTTGGTGGTATTTCACTACTTCTGCGGTTTTTATTTTTTGCGCTATAAACAAAAAATTACATAAAACATATTCAATGAGAAAACATATCCAATGAGAAAAAAATAAAAAATCAAATGTATTCATCAGTTTAGGCCAATATGTATTCTGCTACATACTTTTGGTAAAATAAAATCCCAATAAGCGTATATAAGTTATAGCGTCTACAAACTATGGGATAGATTTATGGAATTTTCATTTTCTTTTTCTTTTTTTTTTACTAGTAATGGCAGCGATTGGCGATTTTTAGCTGAGACATTGTGGTGGACAAATCCGAAACTTTTTGGGGACAAGAGACACTAATACAGTGATCAGTGCTAAAAAAAATGCACTGTCACTGTACTAATGAAACTGACAGGGAAGGGGTTAACATGGGGGGGGGCGATCAAAGGGTTAAGTGCGCTCCTAGGGAGTGCTTTCTAATTGTGCGCGTGTGTGTGGGGGGGGTGGCCTAACTGGAGTAAGACAAGATCTCCTTCTTCCTCTCTTACAGAATTTACAGAATGCGGTCTGCCTTGTTTTACATAGGCAGACCGCCATTCTGCCTCTGCTGCAAACGATTGGCGGTCCTGGCCACATCGGTAGTGGGTCGCTGGTGGCGCGCATGTGCCCCAGACCCAGAGCACGAGCCAACGTACAGGTATGTTGGTTCGTGCAGGAGGGCTGCCCTGGTGGTTAAACTGAATGGGTTGTTTTATAAGCTAATCATTTACAATCATTTTAAATAAATCAGCAAAATAAAAAATGAAAAAATTTTCTGAGAATATCAAGGGAATATTGGGATCAGCTGAACAGGGATATAATGAAACTTCCCAGAGGTGTTTCTATAGACTTTTCCTTTGAATAAGTAAACAGCCTTGAGCAGTGAAACCCAACAGACTGAGACTACAGTAATATTAATGCACACATTGTCTCCGCAGTACTTTTATACAAATATATATAGATATACCCACAATTACTAATGGCACGGTCATACTGAACAATACTGACATTGTATCAAATATTGCTTGGCTTCTCTTTACAGAGGACATCCTCTCTAGTCTCTCTTTACTCTGTCTAAAAGAAGTATTAAACTCAAAAACAATATTTATTAGATTGCAGCTTACCACTCCTTAAATGCAGTGGCTGCATTTATTTTTAGTTTTTCTTTCCTTTATATCTGCATGGTGATCCAGCCATTCATTCACTTTCTCTCTCTTTGAACTTGTCTACATTTGCAGTTCTGGGGTCAGCAAAAACACGTGGCTGAGCTACATTTTAACCGACCCCCAACCCCCTCCCCCCTTACACTGTCTGTACTCTGGGTGGAGGAGCAATGGAGACACCTTTGGACAGCAGCATTGTCAATTTGAGGAGAGGGTAGTGTTAGATTTATTGGTAGGTTTAGAAGTTTTAAAGCAGAACTCCAGCTAACACTTCTTAAGCAGTAACAGCTTAAGGGATAAAGGTTTTACATAAATGAATAAAAGCTGACCCCTGTAAGCACCCCTGTCAGTGTTAAATGGTTTGTCTCAAGCCCCTAACTGCCACTTTTACTGGACAGCTTGGTCTGTTAAAGGCAGTTGAAAAATAACAGACTTACTGGCTGATTATCAAGTGACACTAAAGGAAAAAAGCCTAAGACCCCTGAAAAGCTCACAAAAACCAATTTCCATTAAAATCAATTAAGGCTTTCACACTGGGGCGGTGCGCGGGCGGGGCAGTGAATAAATTCATGCAAGCAGCATCTTTGGAGCATGTTTGGAACTCTAAAAAAAAGCACCTCAAAAGTGCCCCTCTCCATTGAAGTAAATGGGAAGAGCCTCAAAAACGCCCGAAAAGCGCACGAAAAGTGCCTCAAAATGGTTCTTTTGAGTCAGGGGGTCTTCAAAAAAGCACACCGCTAATGCCTCAAAAGTGCTTGAAAACAGCTTTGAAAAGTGCATGAAAAGCAACTGAAAAGCTCCCGTCATTTTATGGGCAGTTTTCAAGCACCTCAGTATGAAAGCAGCCTTAATGTTATGTTTCAAATGCTGCTTCATGCATTGACATACCCCCTCAGACTCAATCTGTCTAGGCGGTATGGGCACCATCCACAGGCAGCTTAGCTCTTCAGTAAGACACAGAAGTTGAATCCAGCGCAATTTTTCTTCGGCTAATTGCAGTACAGAAGATTTTTTTTTCAGTCTTTTAAAGTAAAAAGGGTTTTTTGCATTTTCTAAGGCCTGTCTATGTGAAGAACTAACACTTACTGAGGGAACATTTAATAAACTCTGAGGTTCTAGCTAAGACTCAACTATTTATCACTAAACTAGAGGGGAGGCCTGGATGAAAATCGCATAAGTAATGTGTGTAACATAAGCCCAAAACTGCCACTAGATGTCAGCATAATACAAAACAATAGTAACCTGATGCAGTTCAGTACAACAAAGAAAAAGTACATATAAGTGGGCTTGAGCACTAAAAAATTGAAAACAAATGCAGCTACCACATCTAAGGATTGTGCCAGGAACTGGATCACCTGCTGAGGGCAGTGTGGTTTCAAGACCTGAATGATGTAGTTCCGGTGTCCACCAGCAGCCAGCAGAACACTGTAGCTGCGGTGTCAACCAGCAGTCAGCAGATCCTAGCAGTTCACCTTCACCTGATGCTGGCTGCTTGGAGCATATTTAGTCCCTCCTCTACCTATCCATATTTCCACAGTGTTTTTCTTGTGTTTCCCATGTACCTTGTAACCTGTGACTCTGATCCTGATCCTTCTCCCGCCTGATTGTACCTGCTCCCATGTACCTTCTCCTTATCTTTGCGTATTCCTTGTTACTCAGCCTGAACCTGCATGACCTGTTTCCCCCGCCTACTGTACATAGTTTAATTTATGGTAGTTAGTTAGTTTAGGTGGGGTTTGCTTTATTGTGCTCATTTCCACCCATTAGGTTGACTTTGTTTTGGTTCACTGGGTTTTGTATTCTTTGGTGTATTGGATGTTTGTATTTATTGCTGTTTTTGTCACTTGTGTTGTCTTCTTAATAAAAGCACATACTTTTTCATGCAGCGTTGAGCCTCATGATCCCTGTGCAGGTCCAGACATATCTGGTCACACCTGTTGCACATTCATAAGCTAAAACCTAAAACATTTTTGGTTTTGGGTTTAATACCACTTTATGATCTTGTAAACTGTGAACATAACCATAGAAGCCTGGCACATGTTCGCTCTGCCACTGGCTTGTTTGCAATGAATAAATACACGTAAGTGCTTAGCTTGGAGTTTACCCTACTATGTATAGAGAATTATCTGCAGATACCTGCAACATCAAAGTGGTGACTGACATTGCATACCTTTTCTTCTCATTTCTTCTTTTAGTACCCCCCATACCAAAGAAACATTTAAATGCCAAATATGACATGGGACCACACAGCCATTTGATGGTCATCTGCGGCTGGCACCTGTGTACTTAAGCTTTAAAAAAAAATATGAGTCAAACTAGTTTTAAAAAATGAAATACAGGCGTGATATGAAAAATTTATTTTTTTCCTAGTTTACATGGCAGTTCAGCACAGGCCCAGGGAGGCCGCCAGCAAGGATCAGTAGATTCTTGCTAGTGGTCATAAATGCTGCCTACACACACACTGTGTGCAAACAGCAGGAACTTCCAGCAGCGGATGTCAGGATTGTACTCTGTACAAATCAATGGCCTTCGCAGCTGCTGTTCACATTTAATTGCTCATCTGAGTGCGAATACACCCTGGACAGAGACAAAGGCCTGTAAGTTACGAGGTTGGATCAGACACTTTTTTTCCAGCACAACCCACAGATGCTCAATTGGCTTGAGATTTGGAGGCTAAGTCAACACCTCAAACTTGTTGTTATGTTCCCCAAACCATTCTTGAACCATTTTTGCAGTGCGGCAGGGCACATTATCCTGCTGAATGAGGCTATTGCCATCAGGGAAAACTGTTTCCATGAAGGCGTGCACTTGGTCGGTAACATTGTTTAGGTAGGTGGTACATGTCAAATAACATTGACATGAATGGCAGGACCCAAGGTTTCCCAACAGAACACTGCCCAAACCATCACACTGCCTCCACTGGCTTGCCTTCTTCTCATACCGAATCCTGGTGTCATCTCTTCCTCAGGTAAGTGATGCACATGCACCTGGCCATCTACACAATATAAAAGAAAAAGTGATTTATCTGACCAGGACATCTGCTTGCATTGCTCTGTGACCCAGTTCTGATGTTCATATGCCCATTGTAGTTGCTTCTGGCTGTGGATACGGGTCAGCATGGGGGCACAGGTCAGGCCCTGACTGGTCTGCGGCTAGGTAGCCCAATACACAACAAACTGTGATGCCCATATTTTCTGCTTTCAACACATCCAGGGACAACAGAATTTACATCATGACTTTGACGTTAAATACCGGGGTTATGGCTGCAGCTAGATGCCATATACAGTATCTCACAAAAGTGAATACACCGCTTACATTTTTGTAAATATTTTATTATATCTTTCCATGGGACAACACTGAGTGTCCATTCATACTGGTACGACTTGTCAGGCGACTTGGTCAGCCTGACAAGTCGTGCACCGTCGCTCCCACTGTGTATTACAGGAGCCGTTCTAATAGGAGCGACACAAGTCGCTCCGACGTAGAAAAATGGTCCTGTACTACTTGGGGACGACCTGGAGGCGACTTGCGTTGACTTCCATTATGTGAAGTCCGTGCAAGTCGCGCCGAAGTCGCGCTGCACGCAACTTCACATTTCGCCCCCTAAGTCGGAGCGACCTAATGTGAACGGGGACTTTAGAATTTACACTTTGCTACAATGTAAAGTAGTGAGTGAGTAACTCAACACATAGCCAATAATGTCTAAACCGCTGGCAACAAAAGTGAGTACATCCCTAATTGAAAATGTCCAAATTGGGCCCAATTAGCCATTTTCCCTCCCTTGTGTCATGTGACTTGTTAATGTTACAAGGTCTCAGGTGTGAATAGGGAGCAGGTGTGTTAATTTGGTGTTATCGCTCTCACTCTTTCATACTGGTCACTGGAAGTTCAACATGACACCTCATGGCAAAGAATTCTCTGAGGATCTGAAAAAAAGAATTGTTGCTCTACATAAAGATGGCCTAGGCTATAAGAAGACTGACAAAACCCTGAAACTGAGCTGCAGCACCATGGCCAATACCATACAGCGGTTTAACAGGACAGGTTCCACTCAGAACAGGCCTCGAAATGGTCGACCAAAGAAGTTGAGTGCACGTGCTCAGCGTCATATCCAGAGGTTGTCTTTGGGAAATAGACGTATAAGTGCTGCCAGCATTGCTGCAGAGGTTGAAGGGGTGGGGGGTCAGCCTGTCAGTGCTCAGACCATATGTCACACACTGCATCAAATTGGTCTGCATGGCTGTCGTTCCAGAAGGAAGACTCTTCTAAAGATGATGCACAAGAAAGCCCGCAAACAGTTTGCTGATACAAGCAGGCTAAGGACATGGATTACTGGAACCATGTCCTGTGGTCTGATGAGACCAAAATAAACATATTTGGTTCAGATGGTGTCAAGCATGTGTGGCAGCAACCCGGTGAGCTGTACAAAGACAAGTGTGTCTTGCCTACAGTCAAGCATGGGGGTGGGAGTGTCATGGTCTGGGGCTGCATGAGTGCTGCCAACACTGGGGAGTTACAGTTCATTGAGGGAACCATGAATGCCAACATGTACTGTGACATACTGAAGCAGAGCATGAATCCCCTCCCTTCGGAAACTGGACTGCAGGGCAGTATTCCAACATGATAACAACCCCAAAAACACCTCCAAGACGACCACTGTTTTTCTAAAGAAGCTGAGGGTGATGGACTGGCCAAGCATGTCTCTAGACCTAAACCCTATTGAGCATCTTTGAGGAATCCTCAACTGAAAAGTGGAGGAGCGCAAGGTCTCTAACTTCCACCAGCTTTGTGATGTCGTCACAGAGAAGTGGAAGAGAACTCTAATTGCAACCTGTGAAGCTCTGGTGAACTCCATGCCCAAGAGGGGTAAGGCAGTGCTGGAACATAATGATGGCTATACAAAATATTGACATTTTGGGCCCAATGTAGACATGTTCACTTAGAGGTGTACTCACTTTTGTTGCCAGCGGTTTAGACATTATGTTGAGGGGACAGCAAATTTATACTGTTATACAAGCTGTACACTCACTACTTTACATTGTAGCGATATATATATTGTCACCTCTTTTAGATGTGGAGACTTTGATAACCAGTTCTCTTTTTGTGATATCATTACTCTGCTACATACACAGGTGTCAAACTGGCGGCCCTGAACTACCAGTCCCATGAGTCATTGCAAGGCTGACAGTTACAAGCATGACTCCCCCAGGCAGAGACATGATGGGTCTTGTAGTTCTGCAACAGCTAGAGGGCCGCCAGTTTGACACCCTTCTGAAGCCTGAGAAAACTCACCACCAGACAGCCAGTAGGAAGTGTTTACCTCCCCAAAGATGTGAAATTAACCTGAAGATGGACCCTGCTCATCTGCAGTGAAGAAAACTTGGAAATGCAGTCACTTGACTGCAGATTTATATAGGTATTTTGGGCTTTTAGTTAATGAAATTTTTTCTAATTAAGTTTGGGAGGGGAAGTTGATGCTGAGCGATGAGCTGCTCCTTTCATGGACACCCCAGCAGAAGAGTGTTTCAAAGACAAGAAATATATATATATCAAAGAGAAAGTTGAACCTCTGGTCCCAGTTATCAGTAGGGTCATATAGGATGGGACTTTATTGGGTAGGTAACATAGTAAGGTAAGCATGTGTCATAAAAACAAGTTTTATTGCAAAAATACAAACTTACATAAAAAGACAAAATACACATAAGTGCAACTAGTGCGAGGTTAATAACATACAATCATGCATAGATGAATATTGGTACAGACAGATCCACTCATTCAACGTGTTTCGCAAGTTAACAAACTAAACGTTGCTTCATCAGGAACGAGTAGAGAGTTTTTTCATCTATTTTGCTTTTAAAGAAAAGAAAATATAATAAGTCACATTGTTCATATGGTTAAATCCAGAGTTAAAATGTTGTATTTTAACTCTGGATTTAACCATATGAACAATGTGACCTATTATATTTTCATTTCTTTAAAAGCAAAATAGATGGAAAAACTCTCTACTCGTTCCTGATGAAGCAACGTTTAGTTTGTTAACTTGCGAAACGCGTTGAATGAGTGGATCTGTCTGTACCAATATTCATCTATGCATGATTGTATGTTATTAACCTCGCACTAGTTGCACTTATGTGTATTTTGTCTTTTTATGTAAGTTTGTATTTTTGCAATAAAACTTGTTTTTATGACACATGCTTACCTTACTATGTTACCTACCCAATAAAGTCCCATCCTATATGACCCTACTGGTAACTGGGACCAGAGGTTCAACTTTCTCTTTGATACGCAATTTAAGGGATGTGGGAAGGTTTCAATGGACAGCACTAAACTCTAAATTAATATATATATATATATATATATATATATATATATATATATATATAGTATATACAGTATCTCACAAAAGTTAGTACACCCCTCACATTTTTGTAAATATTTTATTATATCTTTTCATGTGACAACACTGAAGAAATTACATGTTGCTACAATGTAAAGTAGTGAGTGTACAGCTTGTATAACAGTGTAAATTTGCTGTCCCCTCAAAATACCTCAACACACAGCCATTAATGTCTAAACTGCTGGCAACAAAAGCGAGTACACCCCTAAGTGAAAATGTCCAAATTGGGCCCAAAGTGTCCTTATTTTGTGTGGCCATCATTATTTTCCAGCACTTCCTTAACCCTCTTAGGCATGGAGTTCACCAGAGCTTAACAGGTTGCCACTGAAGTCCTCCTTCACTTCTCCATGATGACATCACAGAGACTAGGACTAAACGGCCCAGGAAGGACAGGTGCCCTGGGAGCAATGCTCACATGTGAGGAAGGGTCTGTTGCCACGGTCTTGCAGAAAGCTCAGTACCTGAAACACACAGGAGACAACACACTTCTCCAGTGAATTAGCCCTAACAACAGGACACTATGCCCGGTGATCTTTGACTTGTCCCATGTTGTTCAGGTAGATCTTCACCTCTCTAAGGTTGCCTACCTAATATACCTAATACCTAATATATATCAGAAGTCAATGTTTATCACTTTTATCAGGATCCCAGTTGTTGTTGACTGTTGCCTTGAAGGCGACCTGTCCCATATCTAAAACCAATGTATAACATTGTAGTATATTGTATCTTACAAGTTCTTACATGTCATGACTGCATTCGTTTTCTTTTTTTAGGCTAAGACAGTTTGTAAGTACAAAAAATACTTGTTAAAGCAGAGTTCCGGGCACAAAAACTATATTTTTTTTTTTGTGCCCCTCCGCTAGTTCGACAGTACCTGAAAAGGAATTGGATAGTTATTTTTTTTTGTTTACTCACCTTGTAATTGAAGATCGTAAATACTCACCTCAGAGTACTTCCTCCCTCAGCGCTGCGGCTCACTCCGTCACTTCCTGTCTCGCGATGATTGCTGGGAGCTGAACGTCATCGCTCCCAGGAATCAATGCGACGGCACCGGCCCCCGCTCGTCACTTCCGGGCGACGCCGCATTCCCCTGCTAAACAGCTTTTGGGCATGCCCAGAAGCTGTGGAGGAATGCGGCGCCGCACCGGAAGTGACGAGCGGGGCCGGTGCAGGCGCATTCTGGGACAGGAAGACGCGGAAGAAGACACCGAAGAGAACCCCGCGCCGGCTTCACCTGCTCACAAGAGAGATGGAAACGCTGTGGAAGAAATTTTATAAGTAAGTATTTCTTCTAAAAGGTAAGTGCGAACCGGGACAGATCAGAGGCTAGCCATTGTGGAATGTGCTAGCCCTGACTGTCCCGGGGGTATGTCTATTAAAAAATGACTTCTGTGCCCGGAACTCCGCTTTAAGTGAAACTTCATCTAAAAAGGGAAGTTCTGCTTTTCCCCCTCCTCTAGCACTTTTTGGATATTTTTTTTTTTTCTTGAAGCGGGTACCTATTTCTGGCAGATACCATCTCCACTTCCACTCAGATCGCCTGGCGATCCGAGTGAAAGTTGGCCCCACACCTTCCTGTCTGCAATCACCTGGGACACAATACAGGTCCCAGGAGGCTGTGGGTCCATTTACAAAGCGCAGCACTACTCATGCATGCGCAGCACCAGAAAGTCACAGCCGGCTTCCCACATCCAAAATGGCGTTTCCAGGGACCCAAAGACTGGTGAAAAATTGCCCCAGAGGAGGATAGCCCTGGATTCCTGGACTGGTAAGTGTATGTTTATTACAAGACAGCAATTACAGTATTTGTAGCTGCTGGCTTTTAATTTGTTTTTCCCAGAACAAAGTTCCTCTTTAAAAAGGGTTATATGAGGTCAGGGTGGTGTGGTGTACATGTTTATAGCCCAGCATGGGTGGTAACCATGGCTGCCTCTATAGATACAGTGGAGGAGTGAACATAGCTGTTATCTGGTAGCAGGATGTGTGTTATTCATAAGATCACCAGGTTAAAAAAAGGGGAAAAGCCTGGAAAAAGAAAAGCATATGCAATCACATCTAAGGACTGGTAAGTTGCAGCATATCACATTTTTGTTTTTGGGTTTAGATACTCTTTAACACCTTAGAATTGTTCAGCTGTTAGGCTATGAATTGATTAGCTTCCTGGTGGTGGGCAGAATTATCTTTATCTAAAATAATAAAAGACCCAGTTAGGATTTTTAAGTTCTACTCATTCTGACACAAGAGTTTTTTTTAGGAATATGATAAAAGGGTTTATTTACTACAGGCAAATAGACTGTGCACTTTGTACGTGCAGTTACACTCATTTTCCCAGGCCTTGCAGGGGTCTTCAAACTGTGGCCCTCCAGTTGTTCAGGTACTACTATTCCCATCATGCCTAGTCTTGTCTGTGAATGTCAGAGTTTTTCAATGCCTCATGGGATGTGTAGTTCCGCAATAGTTTGAGGATCCCTGGCTTAGAGAATGTGGTGAAGCTTCATTTTGTAAATAATACCAGGTCAGGTGCAAGGAAAATTAAAAAACAGCACTTTTGCTCGCACCTGATTGGGAGCTTCACCACATTCACTAAGCCCTGGGAAAAAAATGTATTCAGCCGCACTTGCAAAGCACACAGTCTATTTGCCCCATTTTTATTGCCACTCTTAGATGGCAACCCTTGGGAAACGATTTTCACCATGCTATGGATGACCTTGCCAGTCAAATAAACATTCCATTGGCTGGTTTGACAGTAAACTTATGTATATAAATATATATATATATATATATATATATATATATATATATATACACAGGGCTTTTTTTCTCACAAAATAGGTGCAGGAACCCCTTTCCAAGTCACCCATTATCTTGGACCCTACCCACCTCCAAGCACCATTCCATGGTTCTACCCCCTACCTACCTCCCAGTACTTAGAGAATACAGAACCAAGTATCATTTAGTGGTGTAAGGAAATTTTATGGGAATATGGTAATGATAACAAGAAAAACAGTAAAATAGATTCCCTGTATGCAGCAACAATATAGCCCCTCGCCAGCAACAATAGATCTCTCTAACAACAATGGACCACCCGCAACAAAATTTCCCCCTAGCAACAATAGACGCCCGGCAGCAACAACAGATCTTTCCACAGCCAGCAACAATAGATCCCTCCCTCAACAGTAGATCTCTCCCAGCAACAACCGACCTCCCCAGCAATATAAGACCCACCCCCAGCAACAGTAGGGGCCCCACCAGCAACCATAGAGCTCCTCAGCAACAACAGACCCCCCTGCAGAATAAATCCACCAGAAGACAGCATTAACTGCTTCCGGTCCGCGCTATAGCCTATATACGGCTGCAGCGCGGACTCGAATTTTCGGGAGGCCGTTTTTAAACGGCCTCCCAGAACCAGTCTCCCCGCGCGCTCCCGAGAGCGCGCATCGGGGAAATTCTGTGTCGGCCGTGTCCCTTGGACACGGCCGATCACAGATCGTGGTGAATGGCCAATCACAGCGGCCATTTACCACGTGATCGGACCATCCAATGAGAGATGATCTCATATGTAAACATATTAGATCATCTCTCATCGCCGGCGCTCCTTCCTCACACGGAGCCTGCAGTGTGAGGAAGGAGGGGGAGCCTCACAGCGCCGGGGACACAGAAGAAATGTAATCAGGGCACCGATCACTAGTGCCCTGATTACAAGAGGTAAAACAAATACACAAATTGCCCACAGTGCCCGCCTACAGTGCCCCCCCATCAGTGCCCACAATCAGTGCCCATAGTTCTGCCAGTCAGTGCCCATCAGTGCCTGCTCATCTAGGCACTGATGAGCACTGACTGGCAGCACTATGGGCACTGATTGTGGGCACTGATGGTGCTGCCCATCAGTGCTCATCAGTGCCACCCGTCAGTGTCCATCAGTGCCATCCGCCAGTGCCCATCAGTGCCACCCGCCAGTGCCCATCAGTGCCGCCCATCAGTGCCGCCCGTCAGTGCCGCCTCTCAGTGCCACCTCTCAGTGCCCAGCAGTGCCACCTCTCAGTGCCCAGCAGTGCTGCCTATCAGTGCCCAGCAGTGCCGCCTATCAGTGCCGCCTATCAGTGCTGCCTATCAGTGCTCATCAGTGCGGCATATTAGTACCTCCTCATCAGTGCCCATAAGTGCCACCTCATCAGTGCCCATAAGTGCCACCTCATCAGTGCAGCCTATCAGTGCCCATCAGTGCCGCCTCATCAGCACACATCAGTGAAGGAGAAAAATTTATTTATTTTCAAAATTTACTCGCAGAAAATAAGAAAAACTTCTTTTTTTTTCAAAATTTTCTGTCTTTTTTCTTTTTTTTTTTGTAAAAAATAAAAAACCCAGAGATGATTAAATACCACAAAAAGAAAGCTCTATTTGTGTGAAAAAAATGATACAAATTTCATATGGGTACAGTGTAGCATGACCGCGCAATTGTCAGTCAAAGTGTGAGAGCGCTGAAAGCTAAAAATTGGTCTGGATGGGAAGGGGGTTTAAGTGCACAGAAGGCAAGTGGTTAATAGACAGCATTAATAGACCCTGCAGCACACTCCAGCACCCCTTGCCATTACATACAGTCAGTGCTGGAGGTGCCGGAACTGCGTTCCCCCGCGTTCCCCGCTGAAAAAAAGCCCTGTATATATATATGCAGTATATACTTGGTACAAGGTTTTAATGTTAGTATTTAGGGCACTTTTTTAAATTCATAAAGCTTCATTTATGATTCATAATTTAGGAGAATTGTAATTCCTCCTTCTTACCATACTGTACTATTGCCAAGATCTCTGAATGGCTCACAGACTGTATTTTTTTATCTTAGCATTGCAAATATATTGTGAAATAGTTAGGCCAATTAAAATTGTTGCAATGTATAAGCCTAAAACCATCTCTAGTTATAATCTGCAGGTAACACCCTTATGAGAACAAGAGTGACTCAAACGTCCAGGCATTAACAACGAAAACAACTAACATGAGATATTCATATACTCTGTGAGTAAATAAAAGATGTGAGCATTATGCAATAAGAGTGGGACAATATTCATGTCACCATATAAACTGTACACATGCTTTGTTTATAAAAAGGAGTGTGATCATTTTTAACTTTAAACAAATGATTCATTTTTTACTTTTTTTTTTTACTTTCATTTGCTATACATGGGAAAAGTCACATTGAACATTTTAGATACATTTAATTGGACAAAACACATTTTTCTAAATTATTGTACAAAACTCGAATTCAAGGGCTCTTTCACACAGGTATATATAGATCTATATAGAGATATAGATCTATATATAAATATATTTCTCTAAATAGATATATATCTATATAGATCTATATATACACACATATATATACAGTGGGTACGGAAAGTATTCAGACCCCCTTAAATTTTTCACTCTTTGTTATATTGCAGCCATTTGCTAAAATCATTTAAGTTCATTCTTCTTCCTCATGAATGTACACATAGCACCCCATACTGACAGAAAAACACAGAATTGTTGACATTGTTGCAGATTTATTAAAAAAGAAAAACTGAAATATCACATGGTCCTAAGTATTCAGACCCTTTGCTGTGACACTCATATATTTAACTCAGGTGCTTTCCATTTCTTCTGATCATCCTTGAGATGATTCTACACCTTCATTTGAGTCCAGCTGTGTTTGATTATACTGATTGGACTTGATTAGGAAAGCCACACACCTGTCTATATAAGACCTTCCAGATCACAATGCATGTCAGAGCAAATGAGAATCATGAGGTCAAGGGAACTGCCTGAAGAGCTCAGAGACAGAATTGTGGCAAGGCACAGATCTGGCCAAGGTTACAAAAAGATTTCTGCTGCACTTAAG